>NW_004524612.1:2875824-2879074 GCF_000260255.1 Octodon degus | reverse complement strand
CTGATGTGTTCCCCACCTATTGTTCCAGCTTCTCTGTTTTCTGACACTGTTGTCCTCTGCTCAATACATGGTTATTTTGGTATATAATTAAATAGTTGCTTTTACCAAAATGGATATTTCTAATCCACACAACTTGGTGTACATTAATACCAGTTGCCTGTCCACTGGAATCGTCCATGCAATGGGGCTCTGGAAGAATGCTACTACACATGAGGGGTGGGAGTAAGGACTGAGGCAGAGCAGAAAGGCAGCAAGAGGGCCTGAGGAGCACAGCAAGGAGCTGTGAGTTGGGCTGTGAGTCCCAGTGCCGTGCATGCAAGCATAGGACTCCTGGACTCAGGTCATAGGAAAGGTTGACTGTATTTTATGTCTCTTTGTCACACGAAATGAGTAGCAGTGAGGCGGGCCAATAGAAACCTATTTCTCCAACAAGTTGATGTGTTTATATTAATGAGTTCTGTACACCAGAACTGGCCTTCAGCACAAGAAATAAGAGTCCTGATTTGTGCCCCCAGAACTTGGTGCAATGAGTGCCACATGTTAAGTGCATCTTGATTAATGGCATCTGTGATGTAGCCGCAGAGCCAAATCCGCATCCTAAGACTATAATTGTGGGTAAGAGGGTCTGCAGCTGACGGAGAAAGAAAGGCTTTGGGATAATTAGCTGTTTAGGACCTGCCTGCATTAAATAGGCTTCAATTGTTGATACTTCCTAAGTGTGGAACTGTCATATTATGGGTGTGGGTTTTAATAGTCCTTTTGTATTTGAATATATATATATATATATATATATATATATATATATATATATATATATATGAGTAATGTGAAATGTCTGATTAGCTCCAATATCATCCAGGGTAATAACAGAAGTGTAGAAAAAAGAAAAAGTAAGGTTGCTCATCAGTTCAACATTATCAAAACGAAAGCCAGAAACACAGAAGAACATTTTATTGTCTCAACTATTGCATGTCTCAGATTTTGCATAAAACAATGTAGCTAATTTTTAATGTAAATATTATATAAAACTATATAAACATTCTTCCAATTATCTATCAATCAACAAACTCCTTTTTTCCACCTAAAACAAGAAGATATGGAAAGAACAGAGTTAATTGTTCAAGGAGAATCAATGAACTTACAATGACTGTACTGAGAGACATTAGTACCAAACCCATGAATATAGAATGCTGAGACAGAAGGCTCACAACTGTGAGAGGGAAGGCTTTCTAACAAGGTTTGGTGTTAGAAAGATTTTCCTTTCTAGTGCGATCTTTTGATTGACGAGAGACTACCCACCCCAGTCAGCTATTCCAAACAATGCCAATACGCCTAAGAAAGCATCCAGGTCAGTAGGAGGACATAGTGCACAGCAGAAGTTATGTTCCAATGGTGACATAAAATTGCTATTTGGTTAAAGATACAAAAAGAAAAGAAGAAGGGAAATATTTGCTAGATAGAATTTTGCCTTTTGGCAAAGAGAATATCTGCAAAGAGAATATATGTTATCCACCGTAAAAGAATTTATCAGCCTCAAAATTCTCAGAGGTTCCTATTATCATTTTTAAATGCAAATGTTACTTTGCTCCATTTATTTTTTAATGGATAGCTAGAGTCATACAACAAATTTTTTCTCTTTCATTCCTTTGAAAGCGAATGTTCATATTTAAAGTAATGCATCTTGGAAGCAGTAACCTTGAAAGAACACTTTCATTCACAGTTGGAGTTGCTTACACATGTGTGTTAAGGGTGCATTTACTGTTAGGATAAAAGTCGTGAATGTGATCAATGTGAAAGTTGCTTTTTTCTCATCCTTTTTATAGAAATAGCAGGCAACCTTTCAAAAGTTAAGACAAATGTTACTACTATGATTGCATGCCTTTATCTTCTATTTTGTAGGAATCAAAGGCAGAGAATGTGTCTCTTTGTCACACAAAATGAATATCAGTGAGGCTGACCAGTAGAAAACTATTTCTCCAACAAGTTGATGTGTTTATATTAATGAGATTTTTAATGGGTCAAGGTAGTTCTAACCATCAATCTTTCAAAACATATTGAGACTAAAATAGTCTCCCAACTCCCAACAAAAAATTAATGGGGTGACAGTATGTGTAATGGTGTGCCCTTTGTCATACACTCTTGGGGTTTTTGTGTTTATTTATTTGTTTGTTTGTTTGTGGCCAGGAATTGCACTCTGGATCTCATACTTGCCATGTGAGTACTGTACCACTGAACTATATTGCTGGTCTCTGTCATATAATAACATCTTTCCTTGGCTTTGCACATCTTTTCTTCAGGAACTCTTGGTATCATCCTGCTAATCATTTTTATGGAATGGTGACTTTATTTGTGTGAAAAATTAATGAAATGGAGGGAGAGAAGGGAAGGGAAGAGAAGAAATGGTAGGGGAAGGGAAGAAAGGAAGAAATGAGAAAAGTCTTGCAATAGTACTTTTTAGGCAAGTGGTACTAAGTAACAGACACTGATGGGCCCAGGATGATGGTTTAATGAAAGTTTGATCCCATAATTCCCCTCAGAAGCATTGATGTTTACTGCTGTCTACAAAAGAGAGCAGCTTTGTGTGCCTCCAAGAATCCTGTATAGAAGTTTTCATGTGTTAGGCCAATATAATCAGAGAAGAGATACACTGAAGAAGGTAACAAAACAAATTTCAGTTTGCCTGCATCATTCCCTCCAAAGTGACCTTAGTGCCAAAAGAGAATACCTTGAGAGCACAGATTGTGATCAGCTGCTTCTCCAGCCAGATACCATGTGGGATATTACCAACAGGCCCACTTTGTTCTTATCCACCCAAAATGCCAACGTGACAGAGGCTGAGAACAGGAAAGATTAATGATCCCACCAACTCCATCAGTAAGGCTACCCACAAGCACTTGGGGCACTTTATATGTCAGTGCCCCAACTAGCCTTCAGAAACCTTCAAGCTTGACACACTTCACCCACAATCACCACAATCAGCTTCCTGCATGACCACCAGATGGCAAGTAAAGCCTTTGCAGAAACCTTCTAAGTACATGCTCTACTGTCTGGCTTTTGTGAGTCAGGATGCACAGTTTGAACACTTCAGGACATTGCCATACAAAAATATAGTGTGATTCTTTCAAGACCTACCCAGGGTTTGTAATAGCAAAAGAATGTATACAAACTTATGATTTCTTCCCAAAGAAGGAACAAGAAGAATGAAAGAGAGAGAGAGAGAGAGAGAGAGAGAGAGAGAGAGAGAGAGAGA
>NW_004524612.1:2872086-2875724 GCF_000260255.1 Octodon degus | reverse complement strand
AAGAAAGAAAGAAAGAGGAAGGAAGAATACTCCATTGTATAAGAATACTACATCTTTTTCAACCATTCCTCATGTGACGGACATCTTGGTTGTTTCCAAGATTTGGCTATTACAAATTGTGCTGCTATAAACATAGGTACACATATATCACATTTGATATGATAGACATTTTCAGTTCCTCCAGGAAAATACCCAGTAGGGGGATAGCTGGCTTGAATGGGATTTCCAGTCCTAGTTTTTTAAGGAGTCTCCACACTAATTTTCATAATGATTGCACCAGTCTACATTCCCACCAGTGGTGGAGAAGGGTTCTCTTTTCCCCACAGCCTCTCCAACATTTATTGTTGGTTGATTTCTTTATGATAGCCATTCTTTCTGAGGTGAGATGGTATCTCAGTTGTGTCCCAAAATTTCTGATCAAGGAGATTATGGGGCCACAGAGCAATGTGACTGATGTTGTAGAGTGTGCCTAGAGAGAGTCACAAGGAGAGAAAACATTCTCTCAGGTTTTCATAGAGAGCAAATTGGTCAAGCAATGGCTGTGACTCATCCACATGACTGACACTGACAAAAAAAATCTGCAAACTGCAGTACGGGTTACAGGATAAATCCTGAGGGGACTTGACTGAACTTATCAGATAAAAAAGTTACATTTCTTGTTATATAGGTCTTGCTTTATTTTGGTCTTAAGAATCCAGTAGAAAAGTATACAAATGAGGTATATAAAGTAAAGCCATATTAATATGCTGAGCTGTGAAAGGCTCCAGTCAACAACTTCTACAGATAACCTACTACTATTGTGGACTCCTGGACTGTGTTGGATTGTTTTGCTGAATTTACACACCTATAGTATTTAGATGCCAATGGAATACCCATCTCTGACAGGACTAAACAATAAAAGGGGATAGAAAGGAAGGACCATTTTGTATCTGTATATACAGAATAGTTAGGATTGATATACAACTCCTTTCTCTTAGTTCAGTAAGAAGAAAGATTTGTACTAATAGTGTTTGGACAGGACATCCTGTCTGCATCTTGTACTATGGATAACTACTAAGACGATAATAATTTACAATGTATTAATTATCTAAACTGTCCTATTAATCAGTTTTGAAACTCTCTCATTGCTATTTGTTTCTTGATAAAATAAAAAAAGAGGAATGGAGAAAGAAGGAAATAAGGAAACATGATACCACCAAGGAATACATTCACTGTTGTCAAAGAAATGAAGATCTATGAGTTGATAAAGAATTCAAAGAATTCAAAATTATTATTTTAAGAAAGCTCAGTGACATACAAGAAAACAAGATAAAGGTGCAATAAAATCAGAAAACAATGATAACAAATAATACCATAAAGGAATAGAAGTCACAGAAATCGAACCAAAAATAAATTCTGAAGAGGAAAACTGATACATGAATAGAATGAAATTATGGTTGAGGTTAACAACATGATTGAATAAGCAAAAGAAAGAATCTGTAAAATCAGAGAAAGTCACTTCAAAACAACAAGGAAGAGAGAAGAAAGGAAAAATAATGAAAACAAAGAAAGAAGAAAGGAAAAATAATGCAAAGGAAGAAAGGAGGCCTACAAGATTTATTTGATACCATCAAAAGAAGCTAATGGGAGCCTAAGAAGATAGGGGGAAAAGAAAACAGTTATTTAAATAAATAATAGTCAAATTTTCTTCAACACTGGGGAGAATTATGGATATCCCAGTAAATGAACCATAACAATCTCCAATGTTTCAGCTCAAACAATTTACTAAAATATACCACAATCAAAATATAAAAAGTCAAAGATAAAAAGATGCTTTTGAAAACAGCAAGAGAAAAGAGGCTTCCCCTACACAGGCATTCTCATGAGCCTATCAACCCGTTCCTAGCAGAAACACTGTGAGCCGGGAGGCAGTGCAATGGTGCCTTGAAGCATTGAAAGAGAAAAGCTGCCAGCCCAACTAACCACACTTTGCCTGGAAAAACTGCCCTTCAGACCTAAAGAGCGGTGCATGAAGACAAAGCCCACACTCCAAGATTTAGAGCATACAGTCAAGAAAGGTATCCTGATCCTGCAGCTTCTCTTTGTGGAGCTCGCAAGGGTGTGGCCATAATACTAAACCTACCTCAGGGTTTCCTCTTAATTTGCCAACTCTTGGAATATAAGAGATTAGACATATGTCTGTCTCCCTAGAAAAAAGGAAAAAGCAGCGTTTTATATGTAAAGGCAAGTATATTTTGGATCTTGTAGTGCTGAGAAGAGGGTTTAAAGTACAGCTCTCTGCTTCTCCTCAGACAGAGTTCACTCGTCCTTGGCTATTTGGTGACTGTATTTGTAATTAACGTACAGTGGGAAGTGAAGAGACAGATTAATATTCACCTGCCAATAGCCTAACGAATAGATCAGCAGTTTCTATACCTTCACCTCAGTTTTGTCCTGCTGCTAACTCCAAGTCTAGTCATCTTTGCTGAAGTAAGACTATAGTTGGAGGCTACACCCTATTGGAGAAGTACAGAAAAGGAACTAGAATGTATTGATTCAAATTTTTCTCTAAAAGTGCTTACTAAAATGGCCTTGAGAAGTTACTGTGGCAGACAGTAGCCTTCCAAAAACTTTGTTGAAATGTGGCACTTCTTGAGCCTCTCCATCAGATGCCCCAGTAATTAACCCAAGTCTACTCATTCTCCTTGAAGGATTTTGTTTGTGTACCAAATACCCACCTTTTAGAGTAGATTCCACACAAAGAACACTATCACTCTTGAAACTGAGGGGGCTTTGAGCATGCTTTTGAGTGGTACTATGCCACAAAAAACAAGAACGTGCACTTAAAATGTGCCTACTACCAGCAGCAATCTACCCAGGAAGAGAATGCAGGCTGAATGTGAGTCTAAGCATCACCACAGATCCTCTGTTCAGAATAGCCATTGAAATTGAGAAGCAAATGTGTGCACTCAGCTTTACTGTGGATGTAGAAGGAACTGCAATATTACCCAACCCTTCAGCCTTCCGATGACTCCTAAAGTCTGGATTCTACCTCATCAGTCTCAGCATACTGATAAGAAGCGTTAATACTAAACTCCAGGGAGTTACTAAGAACACCGCCAGCTGTTATAGCCTCTTCATGGATTGACCCCTTTTTCACTACATAATGGCCTTCTTCATCTCTTTTTACAATATTTTACCTAACATTTATGTTGCCTGAGATAGCTATCTTTATATCATCTCTAGTAGTAGCAACAAAAGGAATAAAATATTTAAAAATAAATATAACCAAGGAGGTAGACACTACATATTATACACTATGCTATCTGTACACTGTTAATGTTGATGAAAAAATGAAAGAAAACACAAATAGATGAAATATAGCCCATGTTCATGGACAAAATTAATATTTTCAAAACAGCATATGCCCAATTCAAGGTAAACTCCTATCAAATTTCTTATGTACTTTTCACAGAAGTAGAAAAAATAGTACTAATATATGTACAGAATCACAAAGTCCCTGAAAAGTTTGGGCATATTGCTGAGTGCTTACAATCCCAGCATGCTGAGGGGCTGAGGAAGGAGAAGCAGGAGGTCCAGCCCAACTTGGGCAACTTAACAACTTGGGAAGACTTTGCCTTAAAATAGAAAAAATAAAA
>NW_004524612.1:2857410-2864616 GCF_000260255.1 Octodon degus | reverse complement strand
CATAGTCCTGCATAACTATCATTTTGAGAGCTCTTTATTCTTTATCCAGGACCATATAGTAACTTCTCTTGCCTTCTGAATTTTGCTCTTTTTTATTTCCTATATGCTACATCTGGAGGTCTTAGAATGTTTTAAGTTTGTATAACTGGAAAATATTTTACTTATAATTTTCAAAGGTATGTTAGCTAAGTATAAAATTCAGAGATGACAGATCTTTTTTTCTTTTTCAGTCCTTTTGTCTAGTTTCTGACACACTTGGTCTTTTTTTTCTTCCTAACGTGCAATAAGACGCTATTTAATTTTGTCCTTCCATACCTAATATTTTTATGTATATGCTTTAATTATTTTTTTTCTTTACAATAAGTTTTGGACAATTTCATTTTTGTATATCTTGGTATGATTTTATTCAAGTTTCTTGTGCAAAAGTTTCACTTTTTTGGAAATGTGGTGTTATAAGTTCAACTAAATTCAGAAATTTTAAATTTTTAAATATTTATTGCCTAGCCCTTTCTACTGTAAGTATTCTAATTATATGAATATAAGTTTCTTGATTTTGACAGAGTGAACTATTATGACTGATCTGTAAATTCTTTCTTCCTTATTTTTATTTTGCACAATTTTTATTTTTATATTCAAGTTTGTAAATAATTTATTCATAATGTGCAATCTATTATTAATCTCATACTATGTATTCATTCTGTCTACATCTTATATCTTTCACATTTCAATATTTGTCTACAATTTTTAATATGATATGTAATTGTTGATTTTCAGTAAATTTAATGAAAAATAAATAAGTAAATAAGTAGAAAAAAGTGATTAATGATAATGCATCTTTTACTGTATTACATTTTTAAACTTCCACCATAGTTTTATTTCATACCTTTTACATTATATTGATTTTTCATAAAATTTTACATAAGTCAAGACTCTCCCTTTTTAAAAATCTTTAGGAAAAAAGTGAATCCCAATTAATTCAATTTTTCATTTAATTTTTTTTTCCTTTTTCAAAGATTCATATATCACCATTTACATTTGCACATTAGGAGTAGAATTTATTTGTCTCTGGTTCCACACCCGTGATCACTCTGACAGTGAGCTTGTGTTAAGAAGTATACTTTTGTTTATCCATTGAAGCATGTCGGGCACGGTGAAGTGATTATTGGACATAGTGGACATTCAACATATGTTGATGAATTAATGAAGAAATAAATTGTGAGGAACAGCTTGATTTTGAACTAAGCTAAAAAGAAGCAAGTGATGCTCTAGAACATCCATTTCATATGTCATCTTAAAATATTTAATTCATCATTTTCACTGTCAGAGATGCCTGATTTTATTTTACTTTTTATTTTTGGTGGCACCAGAAATCAAACTCAGGACCTTGCGCTTGCCAGGCAAGCACTTATTCTACTAAGCTATCTCCCCGGCCCCCTGACTTTATTTATTCTATGTATCTTTCTAAATACAGCTGAACTGGGGTTGCCTCAGGTGAACTGCACAGCTGAGAAATGCACCGCTCCTAGAAGTGGGGGAGGAGGGTATCTTTGCTCTGCCAGGGATAAGTTTCTCTTTCCGGCGAAAAGGTAAGTTATCTTTTGCCACTTCAGGCTTCCAAAGAGCCTGCTACCCCTCTTTGTCACATTACAGTGGTTCAGTTTATTTCTTTTACCTGTTCCTAGCCATACTTTTAATTTGCCACAATACTGGTAGAAGGCAACTTGTCACCTGCAAAACAGACTCCTTACTCAGTGTTGATCTTCACCATGCTGCCATGTTTTCTTAGATAATCAAAATGTATTCTTAATCTTTGTTCTCAAAGTGAAATATCAGTTGAAACTCTTTAGCTATTTCTTGGAGAACAATGCTAATTGTTCATTAATAGTTCTGTGGTCACAGAGAAATTTGGATATTTCATAGGCATCAATTTAGAGATAAAACATAAATTGGAAACAAGAACCAAGATGTTCAAAGAAACAAAATGAAAATACATCTATCTTAGAGCTAATTAAAGTGAGTAGAAAGTGTTTGTGTTTATGATATTAAATACAGTTAATTATATATTTCTGTTTTGTCAGTTCAGAGTGTTTAAGAGAGCCTTTTGAATCCAATTGGACTTATAAAAGTTTGTCTTGATAGGAGAGAATCCAGATAGAACTAAATAATTAATACAAATTCCATAAAAAATGAACACTTGCCTGTGCTTTATGTAATTTTCTAAAATCAGATAGAAGAGAAAAAAATAAAATCTAGACATTTTGCCAGTAATTGGCATCAAGAGAGTTTGCTTTATTTTCTTTGTAAAAGATCAGTCTTATTTTTAAAAGTAGGGTGTTTGCCCACCACCCACAATGCATTTCAGACAGTGTTGATTTATAAACCACCTTTTTAGGGAGAAGTGGAAAGAAAATGTTTATCTTGATTTCCTGTAAAAAAAATGAAGATTTGAAAAAGTATCTTCATTTGAAGTATTAATACTTACTTATAAGGGCAAGAATGTTTTGCCTCCTATACTAATGTTGAGATTTGTCTAATGCCAATGGTTTTGAAGTGTCCTGACTTGGTTCCCTGATCTAAAAGACCCAAATACATGGCTATTTGTTATTTTATTATCAGTAGATGCTGGTCTCTTCAAGTCCCCAGAAAGAATATAAACAGAAGATACTGCATATTTATCCTCCAGGGGAGGATTAGAGCCCAATCTTCAGAGCTCTAATCTTCATGGAGCATTAATACCAATATTATTTCTAGATAGAAATAAACACTATGAATAGAGAAAAATAACAACAAGCAAGTAAGCATTATGAAATGATCAAAAGGAGACAAGAGATATGATTTCCACCTAAAAGTATGATCTACTGGTCTGCAGTCAGATATGACCATGACAGAGGATATTTGGTCATTTTTTGATGCATTTAAAGATTTTCTTTATTGAGACATTACTATATTACAAGTTCCATATACTCTTTTATGTACTAGAAATATCACAAGGAATAACTTGAAGGGTCTTACATTCTAGAGGGAAGTTAATTTAAGATCAACAAGGTTCTAAGGTTAAACAAGTTTTGATGTAACTAGGTTGTCTTCTATCTGGGGTTTTACTTTGCTACAAAGAAAGTAATTGTGTGGCAGGAAAAAAAGCCCCTTTCCCTCACAGATCTATTGAAATAATTTTGGCAACCCATTGTTACTTACTAAAATAGGTCTTCCCTCTATCCCCTTACACGCCTCACCCATCCCCGCACAACCAATAAACACTAGCACTTACAATTTAGTGTTTAACCTCTTAGTACATAATGTGGCCTCTGAACATTGTGACTTAAAAATCAATTCCACTTCTTGAAATGTTCAAAAAATGATGAACCCTCCTATGAACTATTTTCTGCTCCAACTCCTAAATGCAATCTAAATATATCACCTCAGCGTTTTCATTCCTCTGATCTCTAGCAGCATTGTTAAAATAAATCAGAAAATTTATTATATCAAATCATCTGTTCAACATATCCCAATTTTGAAGTATTCCTTTTCCATTAATAAAATCATTTAAGCTATCAATGTTTATGTGAGTAATTTTGTGATAGTTTCCCCAGTATATCATTTTTATAGTACAGTACTCATTTTCCAGTATTGGTTCATTATACTTTCCAAGTCCTTTGATGAGACTGATTCTAGATATTGCAATTTTACAGAATAAAAGTTTCCACAGGACCTCAAATACTCTATAATTTTTCAGACTTGTACATCAGAATCACCTAAAGAGATGTTTTATGGGCACATAACAGTTATCTACAAATGAACATAGTGGGAAGGAAGAAACAAGGAGAAAGGGAAATACCTCCTTCACATTTAAGGTGAAACAGAAAAGTCAGATATAATCTTCAGCATTTAAACTTACATTCCGAAAAGTGTTTCAAGAATTTTCAGACTTACAAAAGAAAATATAATATACTAATTAAGCAAATATTTCCTACTCTATTAGTTAGTGATTGAATGATTTGGGTCAACCAAGACTCCATTCTCCATAAAATTGAAATGATAGTTCATATTTCTAACAGAGCTGAATGAAATAAATTATAATGTTTATAATGTAATTAAAATATGAACATGCATAGCAAGCCCACAAATACTAAAACTGACATATTTCCAAGAGCCCTAAGAATGTAAAATGTACTACTACTTTTATTATAACATTATAGAGATATAATACTGACTCATTGTACAAAACTTATGTTTAAAAAATCATATGTACCAATCTAGCTTCATTTAACAAAGTACATCAAGTATTATCTGTCATCATTAAGAGATACCAGTTTTATCACATTTTAATACTTAATGCTTATTACAAATTTCTGTGAACTTACTAGCTTAGGACACAGGTCCAGCTCCCAGAAGTCTAAAATCATTTTCCCCAAGCTAATTAAGGCATGAGTATGGGATGCTCATTCTGGTGGCAGAGAAAAGAAACTGTACCTTTGCCTGTTTTAGCATCTGGTGGCCAGTCTTGTTCCTTGGCTTCTGGCCCCTTCCTCCACCTTCAGAGCACATCATTTTATTGTCTGTTTCCATCACCAAAGTTTTCAGAGTCTGATTGCCCCTGATTACCTTTCACAAGATTAAAGCTGTCCAGTCTAGATCTCATACTCAATATCCTTAACTTAATCATATCTGCAAAACCCTTTTGCCAGATAAATTAGCACTCACAGTTTCTAGAATTTCAGTGAAGATTTTGGGAGAAGTTATTCAGCTTCCCATACCCATGCAGGATGTATAAGAAATACTATTTGTCTTTTTATGTATTTAGTACAGGGTCTACAGGATCTCACTGTGTATATTGAACTCGTAGTGATCCTCCAGTTTTTCAGCCTCCCAAATGCTGGGATTACAGGCATGTGCCACCATGCCCGGTTTCAGTCACTGTCTCAGTGTGCCCCTGGGGTGGGACTGATACGGCACTCTGGGGATCGAACCCTAGTCCCTGTGCCTGCCTAAGCAGGTGTTTTAGTCCACTGAGGTATCTGGCCAGCTGTAAAAAGTTATAATGCATTACAGTACATTTAATAATACTTTTGAGATTAGTTCTACCAATCTTCAGTGCAAAAGTATATCCAGATCTTGTAGTGACCAAGGCTTTGTAAAACTGAACATGAAGTCTCCTATGTTATCATAAATACATAAGTGTCAATTGGTTAAAATTTGAAATTGATAAAATTTTAAAGATGTTTCTCCTATACTGACAAAATAAAACTTTCTGCTAGACATTGAGTTAGTACAAAACAGGCTTTTGAGAAATATTTTCCCCAAAAAAAACCTAGAAGAAAAAAGGAATATCCCTATTTTCTGGAACAGAACATAGGATCAAGGCGGATTTCCAATTTTCCCTCAAAGGTACCACTCCTCAGTGTTTGGGTACCAGTTTGCAAAATCAGAAACACAGGGAGAAGAAAAAGATTTCAGAAACTATACATTACTGTGGCTATTTTTCCTAATAAGTAGACTATGAATTAACTGTCTAGAAAGATGAGAAAATCCTCCCCACTTTGAGCTTATTGCAGTCTACCCACATAACACGGGTACTGTACAGCCTCAGATTTGAATCAGAGTAGATCATGTGAAGCAATCTCTGCTAGGTCAGCCTCTGCTCCCAGAGCTGAGCCCAGCACTAGAGAAGCTTAGACGCATTCTGTACCAGGAACCACAGGATCCTCTTGGAATGCCAAGCAATAGACAGAGGTCATGTGGGTTACCCTTAGGGTACATGTAAGAAAAGATGGAGATAGGACACCAAATAATAAGAATTTCAAACTGAACTTACTACAGAGGATAAAGTTAGTTTAAAAAAATAAATTAACATGTCTTTTGCTTTGAAGATATAAAATGAAAAGTGATATAACATTTCTAACAGTGTATTTATTGTTTTTAATGTATTTAGTATGGGGTCTACAGGTCTCAGTACACAGATGGGACTTGTAGTGATCCTTCCTGTTTTTCAGCCTCCCAAGTACTGGGATTACAAGCACACACCAACACACCCAGACTCAACTGATGGCTCAGCACGCCCCAGGAGCGGGGCTAGCATAGCAGACCAAGGACTGAACTCCCTGCCGCTGTGTCTCACTGAGCAGGCACTTTAATCCGCTGAGTTATCTGGCTGGCTGATATGAGTCTTACAAATGATGATAGATCTGGTTAACTTAGGTAATTTATCATTTAAGTAGCTACGTTTTTATAAATGGTAAGGTTATCTGATTGTAAAGCATGTTGTAATTGGATTAACATAATTAATATTACCCAAGCAAATGAAATATCATGTCTCAACCAAGTTCAAGATAGCTTAGGAAATAGGAAATGCCATAGAATAATATATGTTATTTTAAGACTCTGCTTTTTCAGGTTGTGGATAATACTGAACAGTGAGCAACTGGGTATTTGAAAAAATAAAAACAGACATGTGAATGGAAGCTCTGATGGTTATTTAGGTTTTTGCAGTGATTTTTTTTTTTTTTTTGGCAATGGTGTTTTTTTAAAAAAATAGTTGAAGAAAGATGAGATATACTCTGCTATCTCATCCCATTTAAGAAAGATGTTTCTCATATTACTCAGAAAATCTAGCCTTCAATTACAAAGCCAAAGATGTTTGTTTTCTTCTGGGCATTCAGATGAAACATCTGTGGTGTGATCGGTGTGTTTAATAGGAAAGCAACTGTGCTCCCTTGTACCCAGCTGTTACAGAACATCCCAGGGATGTGGACATTCACATCATCCTTTCAGCACTCTATTAACTCCAGTGATGTGTGTCATTGCATGCGTCTTGTGGCTCTGGGAGAGAGTGCTCTATTCATGAAGTGCTGTTTGGGAAAGAATCAGCACTGTCGCTCATTTGCCACTGCTTTCAGCATTGTTGTCTGTTACAATGAAAAGCTCTGAACCAAGTTCAGCAAGTCTGTCTGAAATGAGGGGCTTCAATCAAGGCACCTCATCTCCCACACATCAACACAGATGCCTCAGCTCCTTACTCTATAAAGAAGACACAGATGTTTTCTGAAGGGCATGATGTCCAATTACATTTGCCTGCAGTTCTCACTAGGGGTACACTATATGGAAATGCATAGCCCATATTCTATACACATACGCTATATGCACATATTCTACATACAATATATATGGATGGATGTTAGCATACACATATGTATATAAAGAGCATGAATA
>NW_004524612.1:2855602-2857310 GCF_000260255.1 Octodon degus | reverse complement strand
TGAAATACTACTTCCCCTTTTGTTATGGTTTGTGTCTTGTTGTCCTTGAAATGCCTCATGCAGTCATTGGGACAGCTTCTAGAGTTTGTGATTAATTCAAGATCCATTGATGGGACTATGGGTGTGCATGCTACACTATCCCTGGGGAAAATAGCCTAAATAAAATATAAGGAAGAGAGAGAGAGAGACTTGCTAGCTGCCATAGACATTGTTTCTCCCTTGGTCTTTGCTGTTTTCCACCACAATGAACAGCTGCCCGCTGCCATGTTCCACTCTACCTTAGAGCCAGCTGAGTATAGACTGAAACCTCCACTAATTGTAAGCTAAATAAACCTCTCCTTCCTTGATGTTGGGTGTCAGGTATTTTGCTCCAGAAACAAGAGAAAAGTAACTGAGACAGCATTTGGTACTAAGAAGTGGGATCATTGCTGTGCCTATACCCAACCATGTGTTTCACAGGCCTTTGAGAATGGCTTATGGGAAGAGATAGGAAAGGTTTAGAGATGTCACCTGAAAGAGAAGTGCTGGAATGCCTTCAGCTGTTCTGTATGGGAGATTCTGGTCAGAGCTCAGAAGACCAGAAATCTGATAGAAATCCTGCTGTAAAGACAAGGATGGGGAGGTTTCTCCTGGGAAGAAGGACTGCATTGGTTGTTGGATTTCAGACAATGTGTGTTATGGGTTGGCAGAAAGTTTGACTGCATTTTGCGCATGTCCAGCAACTTTGCCTGAGACTGCAATTAAGTGTGATTGACTGATTAATCTGGCAAAAGAAATTTCAAGGGAGTCAAATGTTGAAACAGTGGCATGGCTATTGTTGGGGGATTTTAGTCAGACTTATATTGAGAATCAAGAGCAAAAAACCTTTTAAAAGAAGGAAATCTAAACATTATTAACAACATGAGGGGAGGAATTAAGTAAATTAAGCCAAGCACAGAAAAATAAATACTGCATGATCTCAATCTCACGTATATGTGAAATTTTTACAAGTCTAACTCATAGAAGCAAAGTGAGCTTGTGACCAGGGATTGGGGGTTGAAGAGAATGAAGAACAGTTTGTCTAATGGCATACACTTTCGGTGGTAAGGTGAGCAAGTTCTAAAGACTTACTGTACAGCATGGTCCACAGTAAATAGCAATGTGTTGAAGTACTAACTCACCACTAACTTACTACTCTTAAATATTCTCATTATATTTTATACATAAAAGGCAGTGACTATGAAGTGGCAGATGTGTAATTGTAGATCTAGGTGTGGTGGCACATGCTTGTAATCCCAGCACTTGGGAGGCTGAGGCAGGAGGATCACTGCAAATTTGGGGCCAGACTGGGCTGCAAAGTGAGTTCAAGAACAACCTGAACTGTATAGTGAAACTATGTCTCAAAAAAAAAAAAAAAAAAGACAGCTCCCTGCAAAACAAACTATTGATTGTAGAAATCATTTCACAATGTACACATATAACAAAAAAATCACATTGTTTAACTTAAATGTATAGTTTTTTATCAATTGCTCTTCAATAAAGCTTGAAGATTTTAAAGTCTATTATTAACTAAAACATCCTCCAAAATATGTGTGTGTGTGTGTGTGTGTGTGTATGTGTGTACCCACATGTGAGTACAGGGTATTTGATTGATCATCATCTTTGCAAATTAAAGAGTTCACTGTCAATAATAATAATTGATTATTCTCTACATTTCAATTTTTTATGA
>NW_004524612.1:2853156-2854982 GCF_000260255.1 Octodon degus | reverse complement strand
ATAACTAAAATCAATTAATTCTTGGATTCATTAATTAAGTTTTCCCTTTGGCAAAAAATAAAGTTTCATATACCAAGCACTACACTAGTTACAAAATCTCTAATCAATACTTCACAACTGCAAGTCGTTTTTTAATTCATACATCATGCAGATGTGACTTTATTTACTACTTTATGATGAATTAAGGCAAATACTAATTTTGGATCTTAGCCTCCAGTTACATGCAGGTTTATTTTCTTATCTGCTAATTGATTCTAGTTACTTATACTTAACTAGAAATCTCATTATTTCCAAGGCTAGAATAATCCTGAGTTCTAGATATAATAATATTTTGCAAATACTAGAATCCAAGAGCAGAATAAGAGATATATTAAAACTTGTTTTAATGATTTTCACCATAATAAAATTCCTCATAATTCCTTTATTAGTGATAATAAAGTAAATAAAATTAGATACTTATATAAAGTGCTTTTTAAGAACCACATGAATTTTATCAGGCTAGAGTTTTGATTGCTGTTGAAACAAATTCACTATTATAGTTAAGGGCTGAGGTAGCGAATATGCAGGCCATGACTAGACATTCTCTTGGGTATCAGAGCTGAGACTTGCTTCTCATTAGCTGTGAATAAATGAGCTTGGCAGATCTAAACAGATAATGCCCTAGATCTATGAGGATATAGAAATGAATCTCATAGGAGTTGAGTTCAAACAAGAAACAGAAGAAATATTTGCATAGCTAAAAATTTATTTTTATAAATTAGAGAAGTCAAATGCTATTCAATAGGTAGAGTCATGGTGTAATAAAAAATATTTCCCACACTTTTCAGAAGCAAATAAGGTCTCAGGATTGTCTGTCAAACTTCATTGCTTGAAGAGAAGCTACATCTGAATTGCATTGTTCATCTACATTTGGCCTTTATAGAATAATTTAATGCCTGGACCAAAAACCCTGCTAACTCAGTTCTCATCCTCTGCCTCTTATTGCTCATGGTACCAAGCTTAGTAGGAATGGCCCTCGCAAATACTGATATTTAAACATGAATGTATGTATAATAATGCTTAAACATAAAAACAACATCCTAAAATCAGCAAAACATTAAAGAATATAAAATTCTGACTTTCCATTTTAAAGGTGCTGCTGAATGAGTTTAAAAAGATGGCCTTATTGTGCATCTAGTAACAATTGCCAGCACTGGGATTGTAATTTATTGAGTAAGTGAGTACAGATTTGCAAACAACTATGTATGAAGCTGTGATCAAAATATGTGATGTGTGTTTAAATAAAAAGAGTGTTCAGTAAAAGACACATTGTCATTTATCCCCTCGCAATACTCCTGCTTGGTGAGAACACATTTATCGTACCCTTCTTGCTATTTTGTGAAGACATTCTGGAGGCCTCCTTCCTGTCTTTACAAGACATGATCAAAAGCAAGGTGAATGTTGCTTCTGCATGCTGTCCAATGGAAAGGAAGTCTTGTAAAACTATTATGGCATGTCTCCATCTATTCTGTTGACCAGATGTGGCACCATGTGACTGCTACCTCTGCCCCAAAGTCAAAATGAACATAAATCCTAAGAGGTAAACAATTTGAATCAATGCAGAACTTTGAGGTAAGAATGACAGTGTAACTGAAGGCACACAGAAGTGCACTTCTAGAATGGCTCCAGGAAGTAACAAGTGTGCTCTAAAGGAATGACTATCCTAGTCACTTTAAGAGTGATTAATGGTGATTCGACCCACAGCCCAGGCCCAGCACATGAGTGAGACCACCCTGGGCTCACTGAATCCTCATACGACCCAGAGCCCAGGCCCAGAATGTGAGTGA
>NW_004524612.1:2839367-2844666 GCF_000260255.1 Octodon degus | reverse complement strand
ATGGATGTTAGCATACACATATGTATATAAAGAGCATGAATATGTAGAACATGCAAATATATGTAGAATACGTATATGTAGAATATGTATATATGAATATGCTAACATACACATATATGTATATACTAACATACATATATTCTATATGTACATATTCTATATGTACATAGTCTATGTTGCTTAATCAATTGCAACAGAATATCTTCATTATTCCTGTGTTACAAATTGAGAGAACTAGCTTTTGCATGAAATAATTAATCACCTCCTGGCACAGGATTATTGTTGTTATTATAGGAAGTTATCTGTAGTAACAATATCTACTGTTAGAAAAATGAGCTCATATTTTATCTACCATCTGTAAATTGACCTTTCTCTGTTAGACATGGACCACTAGGAAAATGAAGGACTCTTCTTCTCATTTCAGTGATCTATGTTTCTGAGAGTAGAGCTTAGAAATCTGGAATTTTAGTCCTCCAGATGACTGTGGTTCACACCAAAGTCTGGGAATCACAGATATAGATTTTTTTTAATTAAAAATTACACTGTTTTAGAGAGTGTTAAATCTTAGTAGCCAACGTGAGCAGAACCCCAGGAGACTGCATGCAGTGTGCACAGGAGCAGATATGGGCACCTACTGACGGCAGCTGTGCCCTGGCTGGCCTCATTAGGGTCCCGCGGCCACCAGCACAGAGAGAATTGCAAGGAGGATCCAGCAGATCCATTCACGTTTCCTTCCTCTAGTTTACATGCAAGATAAAAGCCTCCATCCAGTTTTATACACTGGAAAGACATTTTGAGGAGGAAAAAGAACATTTTGCAATATGTTTACCTACCAGGTAGCTACCTTGTGATATTTTCAGAGCAGGATGACCTCTTATGGATCCGAACTCCTGAGCAAAGAAGTCACGGTCCCCAAAGAATCCTTAACAGGTACTCCTCTTATTTGTAGATTATTATATCTCTATTATTTTTTCTTTTTAAAATGGTTTGAGAAAAACTGGATGGAAGAGAACTAAAGATACCAAAATGCCTGCTCTACCATCGTGTATGTGTGCGCCATTAAACAGGTGCAGGCTCCATTCCCAGAGTTCTATGAAGTTGTGGCTCGGCATAGACATGAATAACACAGAGCTGGTGAAATGTGGATTTGTCAGTCCTGCCCAAAGAGTGTTGTCTATTATGGGTATTTTTATATTTTAATAGCCCCTCTAAAAGATGATGTGCAGGCAGTCCATGGATGTGCTTGGGGAAGTATTTCTGACAGCAATCCCTGGCACTGTTCTCCCTGCTGTAGACACCAAAATTGCAATTTCAACTATTTTTATATATCTATTTATATTAATGGCTGAAAGAGTTTATTATGTCTGAGTATTATAGGAACAGAAATAATTAGAGAGATCTAAACCCACAATTGATAGTAAACCATATGCATTAAAAACAAATTAGATACTTAAGCAGATGCCCATAATATTAACTCAATAACATGCATGGGATGATAGTTTATCTCCTTAAAGAACTAGTTAAATGCTAGCCAAAAATAGTGAAATAATATCCATTTTAATCCTAGGAGCACTCTCTTCCTCTTCTAACGTTTACTAGGGAATTATCTTCTCTTCCTGTTATATTCTAAATCCCACACATACTTATCAAAATAAGGATTTGCTTATACCAAAGCTTTCCTATTAATTATAAATAGTTGTATTTTTGTCTACTATTATTTCAAGTTAAAATTGAATTAGTTCATTTATCAAACACTACCCTTCTATAACAGCAGTTGTCACTCCCTAATGTGTTGACATAAATGGATCAGATTAGTTTAAGACTATAAGGAAGTTCAGTATTCATTGTAAGCATTACTGAATATCTACTACAACTGTAATGTATCTGGATCAGAACTCTCTCTCTCCCCCCCCCTTCCCTCTGTCTTTATTTTCCCCCTCCCTATCTCTCTGTCTCACTGTTCTTATCTTGGTATTCTGATTGTACGATTTTTTTCTTTCATTTTTTAAACATTTTTCAACAATGGAGTTTTGCCAAGATTTTACTACAAAGAGCTATGTTTATAATAGAGAGTGATTTTTGTTAGGAGAAGTGGCATTTACCTGAAAGAATCCTTCCTCATGAAATTTCACTATAGCAAAATCAATATGCTACATGCCTCTTGGAGACCTTCCTCTAAACACGTACAATTTTAAGAGATTCTCATAAGGAAGGGCTTTGCTTTCATTTAGATGAACAATTGGAATAGGTTTTGAAATTAAATCCATAATGCTGTAACATCATGACCATACAACCCGCATTATAATTTCATTTATAGAAATAGATGCTATCAATTTTAATCATGTATTCCTACCTAAATGGCTCAACAGTATTAACATAATTTTAAAGTGTTTGGGACACCCTAACACTCAGGGATAGAAAAAGTATTTATAGAATTACAAAATTTTAATTCTTTGTCATTCCCTTTTTGTAGATACTAGAGGAATTTATCACCAGAAATATGGTTTAAACTTAACTTGGACTGGAATATAGAAATAGAGGATGTAGTGGGTGAGCATTTATAATCTTATTAGAATATGTTGGGGATGCATAATGGAAATGTTCATTGTGGATGCCAAGTGGACATGACATGTTGAATGCCACTTACATCCCCATACCTTGCCCTCCTTCTCTTCCGTCTCTTAGTCCCCTTATCATTTGCAAATGATTTATCTCTCTATTTCCTATTATCTGTTTTACTTTCCTCTTTAATTTATTTACATTTTGGGCTTGTAAGAGAAATATACATTTTTTAATCTGTGTGGGATTTATTTCTCTTAACACTACGAACTCAAGCTGCATCCGCTCTCCATAAGTGACTCGAATGTTTTCCCTCCTGATGGCAGAGTTGTACTCATTGTGTATAGATACCATTTCTTTATCCATTCAGCTACTGATAGGCCTGCAGACAGAATCTAAAACTGAGCAATTATGAATTGTGTCACCATAAACATGAGGACACAAGTGTCACTGCAACATAATGCTTTTAAGTCTCTTGGAAAGATAGCCAGAAAGGGAATAGTTGGGTCAAATGGAATTTCTATTTTAAATTTTTTGAGGAATCTTCATGCCAAGTTCCATATGGCTTGTACTAGTTTACGCATGAAACAACAAAGCAAGATTTCCTTTTAATCTCCTGCCTCACTGGCATTTGTTGGATTTTTTTTTTTTTTTCTTTTTGGAACCGGGGATTGAACTCAACCCCTTGCACTTGCCAGGCAAGCACTTACTCTACTGAGCCATCTCGCTAGCCCTTGTTTGATTTCTTCAAGCTAATTATTCTTTCTGTAATCTCAGTAGTTTTACTTCACATTTCTCTAATGGCCAGAAATACTGAACATTTTTTCATGTGTTTATTGGTCATTTTTACTTCTTCTGAGAAGTTTCTATTCATTAACTGTTTTGTTTTTGGTTTTGGTTTTGGTTTTTTTGTGGAACTGGGGACATAAATATTTTTTTTTTTTGGAGAGAGGGGCCTTGTTTTTTGAGATCTTTATATATTCTAGGTTTTTGTGTTTCATTAACTAGAAATCAACCGATGATGGGAGATCTTTTATGTTCGGCAAAGCAGGGAAAATCTAAGGTAGCAGAAAATAAACAAATGGAAGTTGTGTCAAGAAAAATCAAGATTCTACCCAATATTTAAAAGAATAAATGGCCGGCCAAATAGTTCAGCTAATTAAAGCACCTGCAAGCAGGATCAGGCACTGGGGGTTCAATCCCCAGGCCCGCTGTGACAGCCATTGAGACTGGACGTGGTGGCACATGCCTGTAAGCCCAGCACTTGGGAGGCTATAAACAAGTCGATTGCTATGAATCAGATTTGGTAATGAGCCCCTGAATAACCTGTCCACCCTTCCCTAAAAAATAAAAAATAAATAAAGAAAAGAACAAATTCTTCACAGATGTAAAGCAAACAATAGTTTTTTATAATAAGAGTAGCTAACAATGACTAAATACTTATGTGTATGGTTTTGTAAATATTCCTTTCCCTAAGAGAGCAATCCCATTATTGGGATATCATTCACATTTTATGGAAAATTGGAACTTATTGAGATTGAGTGATTTTCCTAGAGACAGTCATCTCATGAAAGGCTGAGATTGAACTGACCCCTCCTTTGCTGAATTCTGAGCCTGCACATCAGGCCATCACATGTTTTACTCATTGACTAGGAAATAGGCATTTGGATCACATATTTATAATAGAATGTTACATTTTTTGGGCATTCCATTAAAGAGTTTGACATGGAATTTATATGACACATCTTATCCTGTCCATCCTCCTACCTTAGAGATGCCTCAGTTCAGAGGACCTCTGTTTTCTCTGAAAGGCACACATTGCACACACTTGTTTTGGACAAATAATTAGAAGCCTCTCTGTATATATAATCATTTACTTCTCTGTCACAGGAAAAAGAGAATGTTGCTATAAGTAGAACTGAGAATAGAAAATTAGGATGATGGTGTTCAAGTTCTGACAGTATTTATTAACATAAGATCATTGAAATTTAAAAGAATCCTATCAACTAAAATATGAATACTACTTCCTCTGCCTACATTGTAGGGACTATTCCCTCTAACTAACAATCCAGAACACATGTATCTAATAGCAAACTGAGATGGAGCATTGCTATGTGCTCTGAGTACAGACACAAACATAGCCCTGCTTCTCAGGAAACTTTGAATCCACTATAAGAGCCACTGTATTACAAAGTTGCAGCAATAATTAAATTCAGTGATGCACATGCATATGACCTTTGAGACAATTAAACAACGATATAAATGTAAGTTATTGGTTATTCTTCTCTTTCCTGCTTGAATATGTTTATGATCCTAGGAGGCAGGGTTTAGCACACGTTGATTATCCCTGATATCTCTGCATGGCCATATATTAAACATTAAGATTTTTTTGAGAATTTTACTGAAAATATGTTTTAGCAATATTGAATATACTTGTCTAAAAGCAAAAGAACAGCAAATATATCTATTTTTACAAGCAGTTTCATTTTGGGCTAATGTTTTAGCTATCTACATAACCTTACACATGGTATAGAAATTTAATTTTTTGTGTGGGGAATAGCTGAACTGGAGGTCAATCACATGTGTGCGCTAGAGTAAGGCCAGCCCCAAGAACATGGAGCACCTGAGGCAAGCCAAGTAAACAAGTTATTTCAGTCCTGAGAACATTGGGCCCAAGGCAAGCCAGGTGAACAAGTTGTTAAGCAGAGGGGTTTCACCTGACACCAACCCGACGTGTATA
>NW_004524612.1:2824636-2831576 GCF_000260255.1 Octodon degus | reverse complement strand
AAAAAAAAGCATGTTACCTGTTTATTTACATGGCACTTCTGTTTATAAGAAAAAGTAGGACATTTTCCTATTTCTCAATGTTCTAAAACAATTTATTTCAAATATTATTTCTTTTTATCACTACTAATCACCAACAATGTAATATCTAAGTTAAAGTACTGAAAATTTGCATTATGTAAATCTAACACAATGGCTAAATTGTGTCCCAATTTTCTGATCAAGGAGATTATGGGGCCACAGAGCAATGTGATCGATGATGTAGAGTGTTTCTACGGAGAGTCACATGGAGAGAATTCATTCTCTCAGGCTTTTACAGAGAGCACATTGGTCAAGCAATGTCCGTGACTCATCGACATGGCTGACACTCACAAACAATCTACAAACTGTGGTACAGGGTTTCAGGATAAATCCTGAGGGGATTTGACTGATCTTATCAGGTAAAAAATTTAAATTTCTTGTTAGGTCTTGCTTTAGCTTGGTCTTAACCATTCAGCAGAAAAGTATAAACATGAAGTATAAAAAGTAAAGCTATATTAATATGCTGAGCTGTAAAAGGCTCAAGTCAACAACTTCTGACATTATCAGTCTTACAGAAAACCCACTACTATTATGGACTACTGGACTGTATTGGAATATTTTCTTGGATTCACACACCTACAATATTTAAATGACAATGGAATACCCTTCTCTGACAAAACTAAACAATAAAGGGGGATGCAGATAAATGACTATTTTGTATCTGTATATACAAAATAGTTAGGATAGATATACAGCTGCATTCTCTTAATTCAATGAATAGAGAGATTTGTTCTAATAGTGTTTGTGGATAGGATATCATGTTTGCATCTTGTACAATGAATAACCACTAAGACAACAATATACAATGTATTAATTATTGAAACTGTGCTAGTAATTGGCTTTGAAACTGTCTCATTATTATTTCTCAATAAAATTATGTTTAAAAATAAAAAAATAAAAATTCTGCATGCCACAAAAAAGATACAATATGTGTTATCCATGCTAACGAAATTTATTTTTTTTCAGTGGTTTTTGAATCAGCTATACATATTGGTAGGTGATCAAAAATTATTTCAGATCTATTGAAAATATGTGGTAATTTTATCCTTCATTGCTCATTGGATAAATTATATGAATAGGTCTTCTAAAATTAAACCTCTGTTATGTTCCTAGAAATAAATGTAATTTTGCTTCATTATTATATTATATTGCTATTCTATTTTGTTTTTCTTATACTTTGTTCTGAATTTTGGCACCAATATTCATTTGATAAAAATTCTTGAATATGATATCCTCCTTTTACTTTTATATTCTTTGTCTATTTTTTCCAAGACTTTTGTATCCATACTATGCATGTTTCTTTAAAATTTGGGTATTTTTCTTATTTTTCAATGTTCTAAAGCATTGTAAATCACAGTTCAACTATATGTTAACATTTTCAATAAATTCAACCATGAAATTTCATGAGTACAGTGCAAAAAGTTGAAACTAATATTCTTAAAGTCATTTTGTCATTATTACATGTAGCATCTTGGTTTTCCACTCATTCTTAAATCCAACATTCAAACACCATGTATCAAAATTTTGGAATGTAGCTGATGTATTTAGTGCTAAAACATAACTTCAGAAACAATATTAGAAAAATAAAAATATTAATAAGTTAAGAATTGAATGCAAAAAAAATTAATGACACAAAAGATGCAGTCCAAGAAATTAAAAGAAAAAGGGGACTGGAAGATAAAAAAGACTGAGAAAGTACAAATTAATAAAAAAAATGCATGAAAATACA
The DNA here is from genome assembly GCF_000260255.1 of Octodon degus. Lineage (NCBI taxonomy): Eukaryota > Metazoa > Chordata > Mammalia > Rodentia > Octodontidae > Octodon > Octodon degus. The sequence goes on along the minus strand of NW_004524612.1, from coordinate 2,829,769 downwards.
AAGGAATTATCTTCTTTTCAGAAAATCTACAAAAGACTGGCAAATCCTAGAACACTTATCAATGAAAACAAAAACTTGAAAAAATAAAACTATAATATGATTCTAAGAGGCCATTTAATTATAAGGATATAGTATGTTAAATAATTTTAAAACAATAGAAAAGATAGGTAGATTTTTTCTATAAAGCATAAAATGTGACTTATAAATGAGCAGAAAATATCCATGGTGTGCCATGCAGGCCCCGCCCCGGGGGCACTCTGAGACATCAGTTGAGAGTGGGCATGGTGGTGCATACCTATAATCCCAGAGCTTGGGAGGTTGATAAAAGGAAAATCATTGTGAGTTCAGTCTATGTATTGAGACCCTTTAGACCCTGCACTAAATACATTTTTTAAAATTAGCAGAAAATAAAAAGCTTAAATGATTAAATAACTTAAATTAGTAATTTAAAATTAACTAATACTAGAAAAAATTGCAAACTAGTCTTACCAAACATTCATATGTTAATCTAAGCTTTCCCAAAGAAAGTAGGGAAAGTAAGAATTGAATTCCCCACACTCACTCTTATGGCTAGCATAACCTTAATAACAAACCTAAGAAGAACAAAACAAAAAAGAAAAATTCTGAGATTTCCTTTCTAGACATAATAGCAATAATTTTAAACAACGTATTTAAAACAAATTCAGCGATGTGCATAGATATAATGATCAAACAAGGCTTGTGTCAATTCTACCAGGACTGCTTATCTTAGCAACCCATCATGTGAATACATTAGAAGCCAAGAAATGATGTTTGTAAAATTTAACATAATTCATAAGAAAACTAATATAGCTTCCACATGCAAATAAAAGGAAAAATCGTTAAATTGAAAGTGGCAAATACTACAAGTACTTAAACCAAGGAACCATCTTTATATCTGTTACAAGCTGCTTTCATTTGAAACAAATACTATGGGGAGTTTTGGTGCAAAACATTCATCAGAGATTAGCACTTAACTCTGTAAGAGGAGGTCTCACTGCACCAAGGGAGAAGCTAGGCTCTGTGGCAAACCAGCAGGGCATCCAGGAGCAGAGAAGGGTGCATTAGAGTTATGCTGTGGCTAGGCATTTATGCCTACTACCTCTCCCCGAATGAAGATGCCTACTCTGCACAGGGTGTCGCCTGCATCCTCCTGGCTGTGCAGCTGAGGATGACACTGAACAGATTGCAGTCGGAGGCTGCTTCTGACCTCAGGGTCCTCCACTAGGCAGCAAGTCCCTCCTTAATGGAGGGCTTGGGTGAGTCTTCTGATCTACACCAATCTCACTGCAACTTTTTGTGGGCATTACCACAAATTTACTTTGGCCATAAGAATAAACTAAAACACAAGGATAGGAAAAAAAGTGACTATTTTTTTAAAGTGGCCAACTTTATTTCAAAAGCACCAAAGTGATGGCACAAGTTCAAATCTTGGCCCAGTAGCCCTACCACTTACTAGCTGTGTAGCTTCCTTCAGATTAGTTAGTATTTCTGTGCTTAGGTTTACTTACACATAGAAAATGGGGGTGATAATAACTGCTGTCTATATTGTATATTTCCTTTGTTTAATTACTCTAATCTCTGGGAAGATCTTTATTTAAATTAGTATGCAAGTATGACAAAACTGATTAAATGAGCGACTCTGCTAAAGTATGTCTTTCCAATAAGTGAGTTCTTAATAAATGTTAGTTAATTATTATTTTTTTATTTTGTACATACAATATGATTAGGCTATATAATAGAACATCAAAAAACTATTAGACATTATTATTGAAGCTACTAGATGGAAAATCAACATGTAAAATCGATATACATCTTCAATGAATATTTAGAGGACTTATTAAAAATTCTCATTTACAATCACAATAAAAACAATAATAATCCTGACAACAAATCTCAAAGCAACTCATCAAGATCTTTATAGAAAATAATTTTTAGGGCCAGCCAAATAGCTCAGCAGGTTAAAGAATCTGCAAGCAGTCACAAGGGCCAGTGGTTCGAGCCCCAGGCCTAACATGCCAGCCCCGCCCCCAGGGCACACTAAGATGTCAATTAGGACTTGGTGTGGTGGTGTGCACCTGTAATCCTAGCTCTTGGAAGGTTATAGACAACTGGATCACTACGAGTCTGATCTAGTAGTGAGACCCTGAATACCTTGTAGACCCTTCGCTAAATTAAAAAAAAGAAGAATTTTTGACATCAGAAAAGTATATAGAAAATTGGACATATGGAGTATATAACCCAAAGACTCTATCATAAAAATGACACTGCGCCTAAATTAAACTATGAGACCAACACACTTCCATTTAACAGTGGTATGAGTCAGAAATCTTGCAGGAAAGAGATGTCACATGCAAAGGCACAAACAATATAGGGATGTGTCCCAAGTTAAGAGAAGGAAGCTGTTACCTGTACCATCTCTACCACATCCACCATGACCTCCCAAGCCTGATGGGGAGGAGAAGGAATGAGATTACACAAGTCCACACAGAACTGGAAACTCAAAGTAAAGAAGCTGCTCATGGCTGCATGGAGCCTCAAGAGGCCAGAAAATGAAGTCCCTTACCATTCTTTCCTGCTTCCCCAATCTCTCATGAGCTGGTATCTCACATTAGCTAAGAACTCAATCAGAATTCAAAAGGCAAAAAATCATAGGACATGCAGCACTGTGGTCTAAAGAAGCAACCAACAATGTCCATCATATAGAATGCTTTATGATACTTAAGCAGATTAAGTAATGTGGGAAGGTAAGGTTTCTAAGAACGGGTAAGGTGATTTTGAAGAATAATAATGAGGACTTAAATTCATTCTAACAGATACAATGATGGTTTATAATGTTAAAAAAGTAAATATTGGCAAATAAACAAATAGAACAGAATTGAGAATCAAGCACAGATGTAAGTATACAACAGTTGGTAAGCCAGAGTTAGTCTTACAAATCAATAGAAAAAAATAAGCTAGGACAATTGTCTATGTATCTACAAGGAGAAGAAAGGGATGCCCATTTTAATTTCAGAAACTATTACAAAAATAAATTCCAGGGCTGGGCATGTACCTCAGTGGCACAAGCACTTGCCTGGCAAGAGCAAGGTCCTGAGTTCAATTCCCAGTACCAAAAAGATTAAATAAAATAAATAAATCCCAGTGGGCCATAGACCTTGATATGAAACAGTTTAAAGCTTTAATTGGAAGCGAGGTGAGTATCTTTATGATTTCTAAGTAAGAAATCTTACTCGAATAAAAAATACATTTATAAAGAAAAAGTGATGCAATTAATAAAATTTCAAGTTCTCTGTAATAAAAATTAACAGGTTTTTCGAAGAGCTATATGGAAGAAAGTAATTTTCAGTGTGTATAAGAGAGCAATGAAAATGTACAACACATCATATGACTCCAAGCTGAGAGATAAAAAAACAAAATATTTAAGAGAAACTGCAAAACAGAAAATTTAAACTAAAAGAGAAGTCCTTATATACATGAAAAACCAATCAACAGCACAAATGAGGAAAAAGAATTTAAAATATCAGTAACATGGTTTAAAATGTGTAGAAAAGATTAAAGTTTTATTAATAATTCAAACGTTCATGATAAACATGTCAACTGGCATAAGCATCAATGGAAAGCAACACCACATATATAAAGACAGATAAATTGTTAAAGATCTGTTTTCTGAACATCACTACCACATTTTCAAAATCTTACCACATGTTTAAAAATCTACACTACTGTACAGATTTATTCTTTGCCTATAAAGTTCATAAAACTGATGTATCATGCATTCATTACAATTATCCTAAAATTTTCATAAATTATATTTTCTAAAAATCATATTTTAAACACTCATCTATGTTGGCACAAAATTTAATTCATTAATGTTAACTTGTGAATAGTAGTCAATTGCATAAAAATAATTAAAGATTATTTGGAACTTTCAAATTAATACAAATGATACCATGATAAACATGTCTTATTATACCCACAAAGAGATTTTCTAAAAGTAAAATTGTTGAAATATAATACTATAGCTGATAGAGTATACCTATATGAAAAAATATCTAAGATATACTGCAAAAAGATAATATGTACTTATGAAAATGTTAAATTATTAATTTTTTGTGGTACTGGGGATGGAACTCAGGACCCTGCACTTGCCAGGCAGGCATTTATTCTACTGAGCTATCTCGCCAGCCTGAAAATGTTAAATTGTAATATATTTAAGCACAAATTATATGCAGTATATATTAATAAAATATGTTTATTTTGGGTAATCTTGGCAAGTAATTTTTTTTAATTTGTATTCATTTTAATGAGATGGGGCCAGGGAGATAAAATAGCGATGAAACATTTTCAAAACATGTTAGCAGGATGTTTACAATACTTAATACATTGCATATTGTTGTCGTTGTAGTAGTTATTCAGAGGACAAGATGCAGACAGGATACCTTGTCTAAGTTTGGCAAGTAATTTTTGAGTTGGGAAAGAATTAAAGTGGCCCATTCACCTTTCAATTTTCATATATTTTTAATCTGTACTTCATTGTTCGACAGTTTTTAAACACTGAAAATTTATTTTTGTTACTTTATTTTGATTTTTTCTGGATTTATACAGGGTCTCACTGCGCTGCTCGTACTGATAGTGATCCTCCTACTTTTGGCCTCTCTAGCAATGGGGTTACAGAAGCATGCCACCATGCCTGGACTCAGTCGCTGGCTCAGCGCGCCCCCGAGGTGGGGCTGGTGCAGCATGTAATATATTTTACCTTTTGTTTATTATCCCAGTGCAGTATAGTAAAAGCACTCTTTTAGATATAAAATGGAATGACTTTTATGCAGGATTTGTACATTAATAATTATACAATTAACTTATTTTTTAAATAAAATTTCCTTCATAGTGTGTATTATTAAAGTGATAAGGTCTCATTGTCGAACTTTTGGTGCTGAAGATATAGCTCAATAGTGGAGCTCTTGCCTTCATGTATGAGCTTCTGGGATCTATCTCCTACAATGAAGAAAAGGGGGAAAGAAGGAAGGAAGGAAGGAAGGAAGGAAGGAAGGAAGGAAGGAAAGGAAAGGAAAGGAAAGGAAAGGAAAGGAAAGGAAAGGAAAGGAAAGGAAA
>NW_004524612.1:2794731-2824486 GCF_000260255.1 Octodon degus | reverse complement strand
GGAGGGAGGAAGGATGAAATTTCATAATCTGTTTAATTTTAACCTTTAACTTGCTCATTTCAGTTACTTGTAGACATATCAACTGGAGTAATAAATCACTTGGCAGTTGCTTTGTTCCCACTTCTTGCAGTTTTTTTTGGCAATAGTAGAAACTGAGCCCAGTGATTTGCACTGAACTTTCTCCTTGGCTCAATATTCATTTATTCTTAATTTTTGAGACAATGTTTCACTGAGTCACTAACTTGCTCAGACTTGACTCAAACTTTCAATCCTCCTGCCTCAGCCTCCCAGAGTGCTCGAGACCTGCCCCTACTTATTGCAGTTCTTACTTGGAATGTATAAGGCAAATGACCAGAAATCTATCCGCAACCTGTACTATTTTTGTCAACTGATATAATTATGACAAATAGTTTTTCTGGAATCACCACGTTGTTTTTTATAAAATTAGACATTTCTGATGTAATTTCCAAACACTTATTCTAGGCAACAAAAATGCTTGATTTCTGGGTGGCCATCCTCACTTCCATCTAAATAAACTCTTGGTTCTCACCTTGGTCTGCTTCAATTTGCATTTAGGTTGACATAGCATAAATGCCATAAATATACAGAAAAGTTGTTTTTTTTAAAAAAAAAAAAAAACTACAACCTCGCATTTTCTAGGCAGGTGCTGTGCCACTGAGCTATATCCCAGGCCCAGAAAAATATTTTTAAGTAAAAACAGAAAAAACTGAAGTTACCATGAAAGTTTTACTTAAGATTTCTAAAATCATATGTATTTATTTATATTTCTACTATGAAAACATTTCATATTTATTAAAAAGTATCTGTGGGCAGGCAAGATAGCTTAGCAGACTAAAGCACTTACATAGGTAAGCACAATGACCAGGGTTTGATCCCCAGCACCACATGGCTGCAGTACCGGCTCCACCCCCCAGGGTGCGCTGAGTCAGCCACAAAGTGCAGGCATAGTTATGCATGCTTGTAATTCCAGTGCTGGGGAGACTGGAGGCAGGAGGATCCCTACAAGTCTGAACTGCATAGTTAGACCCTGTAAAAACCAAATACATTTAAAAAAAAAGAAGACACACAAAAAGTATTTGAAAATAAAAGTAGGAAAAGAGACTAATCATGCTGTGTGACCCACTATTAACATTTCAAAGTACTTCATTTTATTTATAAAATAAATACATCCTTTATTTAGAGCACTGTCGTCAGTAATGTTGTAAATTTTAACGTATTTTAAATATTTTAATAATTTCTGCAAATTGACAACTAGGGTGCACTCATAACAAAAAAAACCATCATAATAGCATCTATAATCCCTTCTTTCAAAGATTCATTTGCTTTATCACAAATGTCATAAAGAACAAATTTATAAGTCTCAGACTTGATCTTTACATTTGTCACTCAATAATTTCCTATTGTAATCTGTTTAATTGACTCTCTCACTTCTCTTTAATCATCTGACATTCTCGAGGCAGCAAACCATCATTCCATTTGGTAGTTCTAAATATATACTTATTTATCTTCTTATTTATTTCATATTTTCAAAATACAACATGCTTATAAGACTAAACAATTTCCCTAAAGATTATATTATTTATTAAGTTAATTCGTTAAAAAGAAAAGGCTGCTAGCGAGAACTGTTGTGCATAGTATGCTAATTATTAAAGAACCATTCCACACTGAGCCTGGACTTCATTGGGTTCAATTAGAGTAAAACTGATAAGAAATATCAAAGGAAATGTAAGTCCAAGTGGAAAATAATTTGTCTTTAATTAATTGAATTTCAAATTTGAGAGAAATTTCTAAAACCAGAATCAAAATGTGTGTGAGTATGTAGGCAATTTAACCTTATTAAAACTTAAGAGCAAGAACTGATTTGGGACTGAATAATTAAACGTGGCTAGGCATCGTGCTTTAACAGCCTCCACAGAGAGTTTTCTGAGTCACAGTAGTAAAATCAATCTCAAATAAAATTTAAATAGAAAACTTTTAAAAGAGAAAACTATACGCACACTATGGCCACCTTAATTAAAAACTGACTAAAAGGGGAATCGTGGGTAAATCACGTAAAGGAACAAATTCCTATGATGAATGCCCAATTAAATATAAAATTTAGATAAACAATCAACACACCATTTAGATATACAATTTAGATAAACTAAAATAAGGTATTTAACAGATGTATTTTAGTTACAAATCAAACATCTTCCCAGACACCAACTGAGGCCATTTACAAAAAATTCTTTTTTAATAATTATGAATTCATTGGTTGGCCCAGAGCTTAGTCCTTCCCCCCCACCTTCTTTCTTTCTTAGTTTACTTTAATACCTATTATTTTGGGAATCCACTCTGTGTCTGACACTTGGCTAGGGATTGGTGATGAGTAAAAATGTCACCAAATTTCTGCTAACTTGTAACTTTGTGTGTGTGTGTTGGGGGGTAGTTAACCACATGATCGAACATACACATGCAGAGAGAGAAAGATGAAGCCTTAATGGGGAAGCCTGTTAAGGAGTCTGACTGCGGATGGTGGTTTGAGCAAGTCTCCTTGACGAAGTGACACTGAGCTGACATCTGAAGTGAAAAAATATGGGCTAAGTACATGATGACAGGAAATCTGAAATTTCCAATCAGAAGGACAAATTGAGTATGACCAGTGCCACGTCGCTGAGGAAAACTTGGCAATTACGAAGAATCTATGACCAATTAGGAAGCACTTGATAAGGGTTAGGGAGATATGCCAGATGGAAGGGTCGGTGTAAATGTTTGGCTTAAAAAGAATTGTGTGTGTGTGTGTGTGTGTGTGTGTGTGTGTGTGTGTGTGATCAAAGAAGTCCCAACATATAAGATTATGCGTTTGGAGTAAAGAGCTATATGTAGTCTATGGGCAGAGTAGTATATAAAATATACAGACTAATACGTATTGAGCTTTGGACATTTAAACAAAGATATTTGTCATAATGGATTGGAAAATTTTGTTAGTGAATTTCCAAATAATTAGAGTGGAAAGCAAAGAGTTATTTACTTGTTTATCTCTCAGTTTATCCTAACTTGTGGTGATGGTACTTAAGAATTCCATGAGATACTTGTAAAAATTCATACATTTTAACCATTTCCTGTTTTCAATGTATATCTAAATTGTACCAATAGTCAATAAAAAGGGACATAAATTTTTAAAATTCCTTAAAATTTGTGACTAAGAAAATAAATTTCATAACTTTAAGTACCATCACCACAAGTTAGGATAAACTGAGAGATAAACAAATAAATACCTCTTTGCTTTCCACTCTAATTATTTGGAAATTCACTAACAAAATGATCCAATCCATTACGACAAATGTCTTTATTTAAATGTCCAAAGCTCAATACGTATTAGTCTGTATATTTTATATACTACTCTGCCCATAGACTTCATATAGCTCTTTTTTCCAAACGCATAATCTTACATGTTGGGACTTCTTTGATCACGCACACACACACACACACACACACACACACACACAATTCTTTTTAAGCCAAACATTTACACCGACCCTTCCATCTGGCATATCTCCCTAACCCTTATCAAGTGCTTCCTAATTGGTCATAGATTCTTCGTAATTGTCAAGTTTTCCTCAACGACGTGGCACTGGTCATACTCAATTTGTCCTTCTGATTGGAAATTTCAGATTTCCTGTCATCATGTACTTAGCCTATATTTTTTCACTTCAGATGTCAGTTCAGTGTCACTTCGTCAAGGAGACTTGCTCAAACCACCATCCACAGTCAGATTCCTTAACAGGCTTCCCCATTAAGCCTTCATCTTTCTCTCTCTGCATGTGTATGTTCGATCATGTGATTAACCACCCCCCAACACACTCACACAAAGTTACAAGTTAGCAGAAATCTGGTGACATTTTTACTCATCACCAATCCCTAGCCAAGTGTCAGACACAGAGTGGATTCCCAAAAACAATATGTATTAGAGGAGACTAAAAAAGAAAGAAGGGGGGAAAGATGTTTAATTTGTAGCTAAAATATATCTGAGAAATACATTATTTTAGTTTTCCCTTATTATTTTTCTCTCATTGAAAGGGGGTGTGTTTATAGCTATAAGACTGATGCATTTTTAATCATTTTCCTCCAGGAAAACAAAAGCTAACTTATGTGTCTTGGGCTAACTCCCCTTCAAAAGCAGAATTTGAACTAAGAAACTATGTGAAAATCATATGCCAGTTGCAAGGAGTAAGAATGTAGCACTGGGGTGAGGTCAGGAAGGAGTAAAAGCCAATGCTGGCATACGGATTCAGCTCACCACCATGACTAGCCAAGGTTACATCCCACCTGCACCTCTGAGGAGACACAGAGTGCCTGGAAGAGAGGTGGTCTAGGTGGTGTGAGCACCTCCCATTTCCAAGCTGCATGAACCTTGGTGAAGGGAAGCAAAGACGTGCCAATAAAGTGACACAGCAGAAAGTGAGAGACATCCTGCTCAAGCTCGAGATGGGAAAGAGTCACCACTCCTGAGTCACATTCTGCTGGCAACTTTCACCAGAGCCAGAGCCAGATGAGAACCAGTGCAGGAGGAGGGAAGGCAGTGCACAGGGAATCCAAGAGACTGCCCACAGGGTCAGTCTCAGACAATGAGCAATGTGTAAGGCACTGTCTCTGCCACCTGGGTTCAATGAACTTTCAGTGCTGTTTGAGATATGCGGACTCAAAGGTGGGAATAAAGGCCACAGACATTCTCCACTTCCCACCAGTTGCATCCAAGAAAGTCAGTGGCTTTTTATTTGTTCTCTGAAATGCATAGTCACTTAAAATAATGCTGTATATAACAGCTTATCTTAAGTACCTAGTTATCAAAAGGCAGACTTAACAAAACTTCTAGGCCAGTAAATAGAAATACAGTTAACTCATATGACATGTATCTAATGATACACTTTAACTATATCTGATTTAACAATATTTTTGTGAATTGGTTTAGAGATATATTCTGAATTTCTTCTACACATTCATAAAGAGATAAATATACTACCTTCTTAACTGTTACATAAATATGACAAGAATGTTCTTGTATCATTTGCTTTTCAGAATAACAAAAAAATAAGAGAAAACTTTCTCTAAGAAGAAAGAATCCAGACTTCACACATAGTTTTTATATGCAAATTTGGATAATTCATCAATCATAGACTTTTTTGTTCAAAAGTTGTCTTGTTTTTATATATACAGGTGTCTGCATTTGCATGTATTAATCTTAAGAGAAAAGTTTTACTGATTAGTTATTAGCTGCCAAGAACTTCAGTGTACTAGTTTTTGAATCTCTGATCTTCTTGTTGCTAACATCTACCCAAACAGAAAACGAACTGTTTCAATGCCAAATAGCACATAACTGACTCTTCAGTAGACTCTGACCTCTTCTTACAGCAACACTTTCTGAAATCAGTTAGCTATATGGCCTGGATCTCTGTACGTCTTATTTTTGTAACTGTGACCATTACTCAAGATAAGTCAATTTGATCAGGTTAAGAAAATACACAGGAGATTAGAAAAGTACAGTTCTGTGCATGCCTGGGTAGCACATGCAGGTGTCACTGGTACTATGTGGACTGCCCATCTCCTCCCTCTGGCTCTGTTCCTCTGCTCTGCTTCCTAGCTGCCCTGGTTAGCCCCTTTCCTCCACGATGCTCTTCTGCCATGATGTTTCTGCCTGGGCCTGAACACTCTGAAGCAATAAGCTAAAATAAACTTCTTTTTCTTTAAGTTGTAGCCATCAGGTATTTTTATCTCATTGACAAGAAAGTAATAGAGCAATCAAAAACTGATACATTTCAGCTAACAGTCTTAGAAGAATAATTTTTGATGGACCAACAATGCTGTGAAAAACAACTAGAAACTCCTGATATAACCAAAAAATCAGATAGACTTTTACAAACTTTGTAACTCTGGTTTCCTTGACTTTAATGAATACTTGAGAGACTTACTCTATGGGGAAAACATTATTTCTTTTGGAAGTTCCAGTCCATGGGTTGTGGACACATTGCTTTTAGGCCTTCATCATCATGGTGAGAGTGTATGGCATAAAAAAACCATATTCCTTATGTCTGAAAATCAAAATATGGGAAAGGACATAGTGCAAGGTTTCATTGTTCCCTTCCAGGACATGTCTGTATGACCTGAAGACTTTCCACTAGATCCTTCATTTTAGTGGCAGCACCACCTTCCAATAGCACCAAGTCTGGGGACTAAGTCTCTAACTCATGGACCTTGAAGAGACATTCAAGATAGCAAGAAGCTTCCAACTGGGGCTTCAATATTGCAGGTGGAGGAGATATAATAGAGAGAAATAAGATGATTCATAAGGTGCTTTTCTCCCTCTGAGACAGATATGAGAGGGCTTTGACAATCCAGAGATGAATTTGCCCTTTCCTTGAGAAAAGAATTACTGCTGAGACATAAAGAATCTACCACAGGACATTTTGTAGTGCTGGGTGAGATGAATGTAGAAAGATATTTAGAGATTTGAGGATCCAAGATTCACTTAATGAGTAATAAAGAGTAGAAGTATCCAGCTGATGCAGCCACAATTTTACACATAGGGCATTAACTTTGGTTTGTAACCTGTGAATATCCTACTGGGAAGCAACAGATACCTTCTCCAGAAAGGAAAAGAAGTTTAACAACACTTGCCTCAGGTCAGTCACTGATTTGAAAGCAGTTATTGGCCACCTTCCCACTGTAATGACCTAAGGAAATGCTGCCACACATTTGGAGGTGGATAAGTCTTAGAGCTGCTATCATTTTCACATGAAACTACTAAAATCAAGAACAAAGAGAAAGATACACAATAAATATAAAACATAAAGGAAAAGAGACACAAAAATACAATTTCTGGAAATAGCACACAAAAATTTTAAAGTAATCTGGATTAAAGGGTTGGAGTACAGCTCAATAGTAGAGTGCTTACATAGCATGTGGGACATCCTGTATACAATATCCATCATTGGGGGCTGGGGAGATGGCTCAGTAGAATAAGCACTTCCCTGGCAAGCACAAGGGCCTGAGTTCAATCCCCAGTTCCACCAAAAAAAAAAAAATCCACCATTGACAGGAAAAATTTTGTTTAATAAATTTGAAATAGTAAAGGATAAGACAGGAAAAATATTTCTATATCTATATAAAGGAATAAAACACAATTTTAAAACTGAAAAGTCATATAGCAATTTTAGTAACAACCCATGGATGAGCTTGACAGCATAATAGACATAATGTAAAAGATGATCAGTACATTGAAGGAAAATTCCAAAGAAAATATTTGAACAATCACATATCGTGATTCAAACAATCATAATCACAAAATAATGGTAGAAAAAGGCCAAACTGAGGGTGTACAATAAAATCATCTGTTAAGCACAATCAGAGATCTCAAGAAAAGGGGAAGAATGGTATACAGGAAGAGATCAGTTAAGAATTCAATGAATTTCACTTGATGAAAGACATCATTCTACAAATTCTAGAAGCTCTGAATTAAAGACAACAAAAATGAAAACAAATTACAACATAGTAGAACTGAGGGGAAAAAAAATACAGAAAACTCCCTAAAATCAGTCAAAGATTAAGAGATATAAAACCCTCAAAGCAACAAGAAGACTGCAAGATGCAATGACCATCAGGAGTCAAAAAAGTCAAAAAGTAAAACCTGCCAAAGAAAAATTGGACACCTACTTTAAATATTGTTTAATAATTATAGCAGTATATAATTTTCAGCCACAAAAAATTTTGACAACAAACTTTTGGTTAAAAAAATACAATAAACTTCATTATTTTAGAATTATAATAAATGAGTTTCTAAGGATACTACAAATTTAAAATACAAATGCTTAAAATAAAAAGTCATATACTAGACTCACATCTACAAATTTCTTTACCTAAACCAACTAGAAATGAAGAAGTAATTGCATTCAGTAATTCATGACATTTGTAAATATGGTTCTTCCTAAATGTTCCAAATCACTTTTGTGGATTAGCTCACTTGCTAACACTACTCTCTCCATCTGTTGAAAAGCAAGTCAGATATTTTCATCTTTATTTTATTTTATGTAGTTGGTACAGAGTGTCACTATACACCTCAGACTTGTAGCCCTCCTCCTGTTTTAGCCTTCCCAGTGCTGGGATTACAGGTGTGCGCCACCATGCCTGGACAGGCACATAGACCACTGAGCTATCTCCATGGCCCCATCTTTATTTTATGTAAAAAATGAAAATTATGCTCAAAGACACTCAGAGACTTATCCCTGATGAGACAACAAAATCTAAGCTAGAATGTATAATTATCTATTGTTCATCATTTGAATCCTCCAAAATTGGAAAACAATATTACTTTACAAAAGATATCAAATAAATAGCAAATGGATAATTGCAGTAGCTTCTAAAGAATTTGTCTTAGTTTTATTTGTCAAAGCTCAATTAATATTATATTTACCTTCTGAATAATGTATAACATTCCTCAACATTATTAACCACCCTATGACTATTGGCTTTCACTCTTAGTTTGCAATTCTATAAGATTCTAAGATACCAAGACCTTTCAGCTAGCTTTGACTGACCACTTGCCTTATCAAAGCCTACACAAAGTAAAACCATGTGTTGTGATCCATAAGCCTCCTATTCTTATGAAGGCTGTAAGATATCCTTACAGAAAGGCCACAAGACAAACTTCTGATTCAGCTCAAGATATAATTCTGACTCAAGGGAAGTGGGGAAATTTCATATGATGGGATTTCTCAAGTGTATGTTAAATCAACCATCTGGAACGAGGAAAGAAAGAGAACATCACATAGCGTGAACTTACTCCATATACATAATCTTTTCTTGGAAAAAATATGGTAATTAAATGATTCTCTTTTCCACAGTCCTGAAATATCACTCTCACCTGTGGCCTTGCTTCTATTTTATCATGCAACTTCCTGTTTAACTAGGACTTTTTCCTAATGAAAATTCCATGTGTAGTCATTGATAAGACATTAGAAGTGGTACATATTTAGAAGAACAAGATGAAAGGTATTCAACCATGATTTTTGTATTGCTTATTGGTGTCTTTGATGTAGTTGCTCAGATTACACATATTAGCATATAGAGTCAGTCAAAGTGAAAATTTTAAATATTCACTGCTAGATTTTAAACAAAACTGATGGAAATTGCTAGTACAATCATCTCATCTCTTTAAAATAAATTTAAAATCATAAAAGGAAAATAAAAATATGAATGTTTATTGAAAGCAAGTGTTAATGTTTAATTATTCAACCAATCTTGAATACCTATATCTGTTAATCTGAGTAAGAGATTTGATGATAAAAATAAGTAATATAACCACTGTTAATTTTCTACTCTTGTTTTGAAATTCTGTACCATATGTATTGTATCTATTTCTATCTTTGTTTTTTTCTATTTGTTTTTGTTTGTACTCTTTAAAAAAAATAAAATCAAACAAAATTTACCAAAAAAGAAGAGTCCATGTGTAACAAAAGTTACAAAGTATTTTTAAAACACTGAGAGTGATGTCTACTTCCAGAACATTATTTTACTCTGCCTTTCTTAAAAATAATATTGTGCTGTTTATCAAATATATCAAGTCATATTTATAAGATGTTTGGATCTTTTTCATTAATGTATTTGGTACAGGGTCTCACTACACAGCTCAGACTCCAGTTTTCAGCCACCCCAGCACTGGGATTACAGGCATATGCCACCACGCCTGCCTGGTCTCTGAGGCTGGTTCAGTGCACTCAGTGGCTGGAGCCAGGCCAGTGTAGCATGTGGCACTGGGAATAGATCCCTGGTCCCTGTGCTTCCCTGAGCAGGCACTTGGTCCACTGAGCTATTTTGTTGGCCTGATTCTTGCATGGTGTGGGGACTCTCACCACAGATTTTATTACATGTGTGGTAAAATACCAAAGTGCTTTTTGTGTGTGTGTGGTACCGGGATCAAACTCAGGACTTGCCCAAAGCACTTTTGACCTTCATAGTTAAAATATTTCAGAAATAAAGTTAAATATTTTAGGTAAAAATTATAAGTCTATCATACATTCTTATTTCCTATGTGAAATGGATTTTTAAAAATCTTGTTTTTAACCATAATGTCTTCTGCCATAAGCCATTCACCAAGTGCTACCACACCTCCTGCCCATCCTTGGTGACTCACTGACAAGATATATATATATATATATATATATATATATATATTATATATATATATTATATGTGTGTGTGTGTGTGTGTGTGTGTGTGTGTGTGTGTGTGTGTAGTTTCACTTTGGGTATATCCCATCACATAAGCACATCACTGGACTGATTGAAAACAAAACTTAGCTGTCACGTGATCTAAAGAAAGCAGTGGATAGAGCAACAGGTTCTCTAAGAACTTTGATGTGATGCCCTGCATGCTGTATGCCTTACCACAAAGAGGCACATACAAGAAGGGTGAAAGGAAACTTTTGAAGAAACAGATGCAGATCTTAGTGAGAAGTCATGAATTAGATAATAAAATAAACACTGTTTCTGAGTCACAGAAGAAAATGTTGCTTCTAGAGCCACAAGTCTTGGCAGGGAGGAAATTAAGGTCTCTTTGGTCATGTTATAGATCTGCCAACATCAAGTGACATAATCAAACATTTAGTTATGCACGTCCTAGTAAAGACAAACATGTAAAAGCTACAGTGAGCTCCCCTCAAATCAAAACTGATGGACCACCTCTGACGCCCTTCTTGGTTCCTCCACTCAACTTCCGACCTCCCCTGGACCTCATGCAGATCCCTCTCTACTTCTACCACATTTATCACCCCAGCAATTTTCTACTATGCCTACTCGGCAAGAACCTCAAACTTCATCAAAATAGCAATCACTGATGGAAACCGGTGCTTTGCCTCTCTTGGAAAAACTTCATTAGAATCATCAGTCTTTAAAGAAAAAGAAACACTGTAAAGAAAAAATAAGCTTTATTTTGATGAAAACCAAAATGACTTTGAATTATGATGGTCCTATTGTTGAGGTTTTCTTATTTCTGACCATGACGTTAGATGGTGGAATATCAAAATTATGTATGAGGAATCTCTTTAATGTTGGGGGATTATTTATTATAAATAAAATTCATAAATATGAAATAGCTATTAAATGTTTAAAGAGCTCAGATTGCAGTGGATAAAAGCTTTTTTAAAAAATGACAAAAAAGAAAAGTAACAACCCCAAAGTAGGCAATTTTCACTTGCTTCCATTTTTTCACAAAGTGGCTTTTCCATGTGTGGGGGGAGTGAGATTAAACACAAATGCTCCAAGAGAGATGGCCATTTCCTTGTGATAAAAAATTTAGACTCCCCTTAAACAGAAGGGATTCATCTATGAAGGGTGTATGGACCAGCAGCAAGCCAGCAGCTGTGGGTGCTGGTACGTTGATATCTACAAGCGGTACCGTTCTCAACTAAGGAGTGTAAACCGGTTCTGAAAGTCTTTAATCCCGCAAATCTGAACAGTAGAAATCATGCCTATCTCAAACATGTTTATCAAGCAAACCTCTTCTGGAACTGAGTAACAAAAGGAATTGCCAGGAAAACGTGGAGCAGCTGTTTTAACTACACACTGAAGCTGCCTCTTACTCCATCCACCTGCCACAAATAATCTCCAAGACAAACGTTTCAGAAACCCAAAAAGAAAAAATAAATTAATCTTTAAAAACCAAAGTTTGCTCTTTGCCTCGCACCACTGGGGTAGAACTTGGGTATCTCTCAACCACTTGGCTACCAGGAGCCCCAGAAGGTAGGTATAGACCTGAAAACCCGCCACCGACACTCACCCGAGAGCGCAGGACCCTTCTGGCGCCTCCAGTCCCAGCTCTCAGTCCCACCTGCCTCAGGAACACAAAGGCATCACTCCTCGAGTCAGGCGAGTGTGGAGAGCGGAGAACCGACCCAGCAGTGCCGGGGAGCGTGGCAGAGCCCCCAGCCCCTTCGCGTTAAACCCAAGACAAAGGCTGCTCCGAGTCCCGCGAGGTGTGAGCCCTCCTGGATAAACGGCGACCGCTCCCTCTGGCCCACACAGGGAGCGCCTGACCAGAGAAGTGACTGTCGTCGGTTCCGCGCGTTTGGAGGGGTGCGGCTGGGTGCCTAACGCGACGCCGGTGTAAACAGCGCCGCGCGCTCGGAATCCAGGAACGCGAGCGCAGGGCTGGCGCCCACTCCAGCAAGAACAGCTGCCCGGGGCAGCTTGCTGGAGAAGCCTCCACGAACCGAGCGCTCCCACCCGCAAGCTTGTCCCAGTACCCGCCGAGAGCCCCAGCCAGGAGCGCAAGCTCGGACGCGCTGCCCCCAGCCAAGGCACCTGCTGCCTGCGCGCCGCTGCCGGTGCCAAGTCCCAGGACTGCGAGTCCCGGAGAGCGCGCGCTCACGGCGAGGTTGACGGGCAGTCTCCGCAATCACTCACCCTCGGAGGGTGCAGCGGCTCAGACCCGCGCCAGGCTGCGCGGCGGGCTCCCCGGGGCAGCGGCCTCCTCCCATCCTTTGTCACTCGCGGCGGAGCGCGCCTCCCCAGCCAGCGGACGCGCAGCCGGGCGGCAGGCAGCGGCTCCGGCTCCGCTCCCCGGCGCTCTCCCTCCTCTGCTCCCCTCCCTGCTCCGTCCCCCTCTCCGAGCCGGCACTCACTCGGCGCCCATGATGTCATTCAGTGGAAATCTGCCATGCTCAAAAGCTGGAATAATCCAGCGATGGCGCGGGGCGCGCGGAGAGGGCGGAGGCGGCCGGAGCCTCCGGGAGTTCCCCGAACCTGACACCCCGCCAGGTTAGCCCGAGCCCGGGACTGGACGGAACAGAGAAAGGGTTTACGGAAAAGTGGTTCGGAGAGTGTGTGGGGGTCCGGGGGTGCGGAGGAGATGCAGCCAAGCTGCAAGCGCATTCGCTGATGTGAGGATCCCGAAATCCGCACTTAGACCCTTGGCAGAAGCAGGCACAAGGAGAAAGTTCTCTTGAGCTCCTCCGGAGCCACACCACGGATGAACACCTGTGCTCCACACGGGCTGACTAGAACCCTTGGAACTCCCAATCCCCAGTCGCTGAGAGAAAGTTCAGGATGTCTGGCCAGTGCCCGCGTAGGTGAAGAGTATCTTAAGTGATAGAGAAAGGTGTGTGCTGTTTATAGGCAAAGGAATCAGAGGCGAAGCTTTAGGCAGGCAGCAAGAGGGCTGCGGTGGTCGGTGGTTAGACCTGAATGCCCAAAGGATGCTTCCCAGGAACAAAAGGGCACTCCAGGAGGCCTACCTCAGGCTTTGTGTCGCTCCCCTGTCCTCCCATAAATCCTGGACGCTCTTTCGCTGCCCTCCGTTTCTCTCAAAGGTTGCAACTATGGTGAAACTATGCAAATCATGAGAGGTCTGTTGAAAAGAATGAAAGATGTGATACCAACTCTTTTTGTTTAGTGTTATTTATATTAGTAGAAGTTTCATTAAAGAATAGAAGTTAATAGCCTCAATATTTTTGAAGATTCCCTAATATCCAGTATTAATACACACACACACACACACACACACACACACACACACCTAAAATCCTGGCCTACATCAGTCCCAAGCAGCTTCGGATCAACAACACTGGCTGTTCAGAGCCTAGATCTCAACAACTGAAAGTGCTCTGATCCATCTAGGCTTGGAGGAAACTTCTGATTTCTTGGGTGTTGCCAATCTTCTATCACCCTGCGAGAAACTAGGATTGTAGAGGACAGTGCCAGTGTCAGCCCTGATTGCCCAGGCTCAGCTGAGCGTGCGCAGGTGAGAACGTGTGGATGCTGCCTCCGCGAACATCTGCAGTCCCACAGAAGTAAGCACATAGTAATAGCTTTCGTCATGGATACGAGTACTTTTACAAACGCCTCGATCTGTACATGCAAAGAGAAGTCCACATTAAAGCAAGAACAATACAGACAAGGACACTGTGAAGGCGCCTCAGTGTATTAGATTAGTCTGGTCTATGCATTATGAAATTGTGAGAGTATTGTGCATTGCCGGAGCACTCGCCTACCCGGCTCGACGCCCTGCGGTCATCCAAGCACGACAGAAAAAGAAAATATAAACTTTAGTGGATTTTCTCAAGAAAGATAACAAATGATTTTAAAAGTCAGGATTAGAAATTAATTTTGATAATAAAATATCAAAACACCTATAGTGAAATCTAGAAGCATAAACTTGCATTCAGCTGATTTAAAATTAACTTATTTTAGGTAATAGAAAATCCATATGCCATATTGTTTGTGTGATGTATTAAAAAATCTGTGTATTTAATATCTTTTGTAACTTCCTCACATTTCATTAAAGTTTTTTCTATTTTTAAAGTATAATCACTAATTGATTCCATTGACATACAAACTAACCTACCAAGATCCTTGCCTGTGCCAGTGATATTTGCTATTTCTAATGAATGCTTTTATTTTTTGTAATTTTTAAAAGCCATTCTGCTGAAATATTTTAAAATATTTTGATCCAAATGAATGTCTAACACAACCAAAATGCATAAATAATTTCTAGACACAAGTATTTTAAATATCAAAATAATTTCTTCTAATTTTAAAGATGTCTTTAATCTCAGCAAATAGGAAATAAACTACATTGAAACGTTGGGAGAAGTAAGAATTTGGGACTGTAACCCATGGCAGTGTGATGAATAAGAAAATGAACCAATTCCTTGAAAAATAAAAGAGTAATTTGAACTGCTGCCTTCTTCTGAGTGTATGAGAAGGGCAGGTGTAAACCTCACCCCTAGATTGGCTCTTTGGTGCCCCAGCTATCTTCATTGTCCCTATTTATCTTGTTCTTCATTGTTCTCAGGGGTGAAGGACAGGCTTGGAGACAAGAAGAATGTTGCGTTAGTAAGCAGATCTGAGGACATTTGGGACCATAAAGCACAGAGCATGCATCCTTCAGCCTCTTTGTTTTAAATCACTGAGCTAAAGGGTGAAAGACACACCTCCATCTTTAAGAAAAAATAAATACTTTAGTATGTGATTGCTTCATTGGTCCTTTGAAATGGTCTTCATGTTTGTGACTCTGGACCTCTTGAAGGATTAAAAATAACATGCTGTGTCCATCCCTGCGATCTTTGATCTTCACAGGGTTAACTGACTTCTTCACAAGATGGCCTATCTCCGTTTAACCTACCAAGATCCTTGCCTGCGCCAGTGATAGTTGCCATTTCTAATGCATGCTTTTGTGTTTTTGTAATTTTTAAAAGTCCTTCTGCTGAAATATTTTAAGATATTTTGATCCCAATGAATATCTAACACAACCAAAATTAAAACATCCAATTGTTACCTTGGAAAATAAAAATATCATAATTTTTAGAAAAATAATATCTAAAATCAGACTTTATTGCACTATATTACATTCTAATCTTGTTTAAATGGCAAATATAGTAAAGCTTGGAGTTGAAAAATTCAGAGCAGATGCTTGAACTCTGCCTCAGTTAGGGATGCCCCACTACCCTGTCTTCATGAGGATACCTGATTCTCTTCACAAAGGCAACCAGTGCTGCATTTTGGATGGAAAGAAATGGACATCTTTTACCTTGTGTACTCTACAAAGCTATAAACATTTTGCACTCTAGTTTAATTTAAATTAATTATAACACATCTTTTTAAAAGAAGCACTACTTTAAAATGAAATAAAAAAGAAAAAATAGTCATGAGCCATTGCTTTAAATGAAGGTTACTAATAAGTAATTTAAGTGACTAATTTCAGTGTTCTCTTAACCCATTGGTGGAACTGTGAAAGCCAGCTCCATCTGAATGAGGCTGTCTTCTTTCCTGTGTATATTAACAAAGAAAATTGGTCATATTTCCTCCTCTTATCTCAATGGATATATAACTATACCACAGAAAGTAATATTCTCTGGGTACAGATATACAGCCAAGTTTCCTGAAAAAGAAAGTTTTGATATATATTTTTCAGAAAGATTTCATTGTCCTTTTTGGTAATTGGCTAATATTCACCAACTTTGTTAACAAGGGTTATTTGCAGCAATTTGTGAAAAAGTTAAGAAGCGCATATCAGACAGTCACTTTTCAAGGTATCTTCTTAATTTAGCTTTTTAAAGTTAATTTCTCATTTATAAAATAAGCAGTTCAAACAGTGAGAATCTTTATGCTTGTAAGATATTAGCACATATAAATTTATTTATTACATTTATATGACTTAAATATTAACGTGATTTTGACTTTGGCTCCAGACAGTCTTCTGTCATAAAGTATCCTTATTAAAGAGGACGTCCTGTCCCATGGCTATAGTTCATTTTTCTACTTCTCTATCGATCATTCTGATCATGGACACTAACCTGATATAGACTAGTGATCATTTATTCACTGCCTTTAAGGTCAGAAGACAGGATGAGAAATGCTTACTATTAGAAAAAAATTATAGGTGTGTTAACTCAGTAAAATATTCTAAAAGAGTCCAGTAGCCCATAATAGTATTGGGTCTTCTGCTTCACTGGCAATGTCAGAAATTATTGACCTGAGTCCCCTACAGCTCAACGTAACAACATGGCTTTACTTCTTATATTTCGTTTTTATACTTTTCAGCTGGATGGTTAAGACCAAGGTAAAGCTGGACCTAGACAACAAGAGTTGTAGCTTTTGGGTCTGAGAAGGTCAGTCAAATCCCCTCAGGATTTATCCTGGGATCCTGTACCTCAGATTGTAGAACCTTTGTCAGTGTCAGCCATGTGGATGAGTCACAACCATTGCTTGGCCAATGTGCTTTCTGTGAATGCCTGAGAGAGTGTTTTCTCTCCATGTGACTCTCCTTAGGCATACTCTAGATCATTGGTCATTTTCCTCTTTGGCCCCATAATCTCCTTGATCAGAAAATTTGGAACACTACCAAGTTACATGATGTTACAGTACAAGTTCTCATATGTCCTGAGTCTTAATTAACCTTGGAAGGCTAGTGCCAAAATGTTGACTTTCCTTGTATCCCTCCTTTTTCTCTAATTTTTGTCTGCAAACTTAGGTTGTTAAACATCCAGAGGACAAGCTTATTGTTATTACCATACAAGTTATGCAATGTGTTAATTATTGAAGCTGTCCTACCAATTTGATTTGAAACTGTCTCATTGCTATTTGTATCTCAATAAAATTATGGAAAAAATATTGCAAAGTCAAAAAAAAAGAAAAAATTCACATTTCAAAATCAACATATTGCTTGTGGAAAGAAAAGAGGAACTCTGTGTCTAGCAATAGCAAGCTATGAATGAACACATTTAAATATTTTCCCCTAAAATGAAAAGTACTTGAGAAGTAGAGCTGATGATTTAACTTACCATGTGTCAGTTCCTCAGTCTCAGGACTGAGTTTTTTCTTAATTAAATGCTGACTGTATTTCCAGTAATAATCAGTGATTGCCTACAATATTTCTACCCAGATCTTATCATGGTCATGCATTTTCCTTCAAATTATTTTATGCTAGTAACTCCATCTATCAACATGGAATTAAATAAAACATAAAATCAAATAAAACTAAAAGATAATTCTCTGACTTTTTGAGTCATATATCTTAGTGGTTACAGCAGAATTCCCTCTTGCAGCTGTATCTTCCTAGCTCCCATCTGGAAAACAGTGGAAAAATGGAAACAGTGCAGAATTGTACTAAACAGAATTACAGGAATTCAACAGCAGTTGCTATATTACATATTGTCTTCAAATTAGTTGTTCAGGTTATTGGATATAAGCATGCAAAATTGGTCAAAAAATTAAAAGGGAAAGAGAAAAAAGTTAAGTATTAACTTCTCTTTTCAATAGACCAGCAGAAATCAGAAGTACAATCACCCAAGGTATTCTGTGTATATGCATATATATTTCTTTCTCCCTTACTTCTTTCTTTTCTCCTTTCCTTCATCCCAGTTGTTCTTTCCCTTGGAACACTTTCTTTCCCTTTCATGGTATCTATTGTACCTTTCAGATTTTATTTACTCTTTCAGGGTCTTATACTAGGGAGACAATATGAAGTTTACACATGTGGGTCTGATTTATTTCAATTATGAGTATGGGCTCTACCAGACATCTTGACCTTCCAAGAGAACCTAATTTCTGGTACAACGGGAATTGCATGGGAAGAGCTCAGAGGCTCTGCATTTCTCCTAGACCTGATTTTTTAATGCTATTTTTTATGAATTAAATAATTTCTCTACCTCAGGCACTTAATCTTTCTATTTGGAAAAGGAATTGAATGATATTTCCCATACATATATCTCATCAGAAAAATTCAAGAAAAGGATATTGAGTGGAAATGTGATCTAACTGTAGCTTAATAGTTTTAAAAGATCCCAATAAGAGCTTCATGGCTAAATCCTATGTAGTACTAATTGCTGCTAAATCATGCATAGCTGATTATGGTGACAATACAAGAAGGAAGAGAAGACAGAGGGGAGGATCTTTCCTATTTCTTGAGACATAAAAATGAAATTTAAAAATGTCCTTAAAATGTTTCTAATCTCAGTTTTACCATTTGGTGTACCAAGATAAATAAATCTTAATCTTTCTGAGTCTCACCATTTTCAATAAAATGCCATTAAAGTTTCTCCTCGATTCATTTTTCAAATCTAAATATTTGAGCAGTTATGGTGTATGTTTTATGTTATTTTTCAAACACATACACACACATAAAGTTAACTCATTAATTATAATAAGAAGTGGTAACGTACTCTCAAAGAAACATGTTATCTCACAGGAAATCAGTTGGAAGAATGAACAAATTAGTGGATGAATGAATGCATAAATGGATGGATGGATGGATAAATACTTGCGATAATTAAGTGAAACTAACCAAATATAGACAACAACACCTAGTGCTATAGTCTGCACATGTGTCCTGCTCTCAAATGTTGAAATCTAATCATAAATATGATTTTCTTAGGACAATGGGTCTCTGGAAGGTGATTAGGTCCTGAGGTTGAAGGAGATTAGTGGCCTTACAAAAGAGGCTTGGAGACTTGGGCCAGGGAGATAGCTCAGTAGAATAAGCACTTGCTTGGCAAGCACAGGGTCCTGAGTTCAATCCCTAATACCACAAAAAAAAAAAAAAAAAAAAACAGAGAGCTTCCTGGTAAGACAGCTCAGCAGCATAAGTGCCTGCCTGCAAGTGCAAGGTCCTGAATTCAATCCCTAGCACTAAAAACAAAAAAACAAACAAACAAACAAAAAAGCACAAAAGCCCAGGCTATAACTTGAAAAATAAAAATTTTTACAAAACACTGAGCTGATGGTATTTCATTATGGCAGCCTGAACAGAAAAAGACACTAAGATTGTGTCTGCCATTTAACAGCTCATGTATAACTGATACTGATCAAAATCATAGGTTCTGGGATGATTCCTATGCTGTTATGCATTGACTTTCTATTTTTTAAATAAAATATAGGGCACACACTTTGCTTTTTATACTATCTTCACTGGTGAAATTAAACATAGCAAAATGCAGTGAAATTTATGGAAGTTAACACCACATGTGATAAAAAAAGCTGCATAGCAGTTCAGGCCACATTTTGGCAAATGAATTGTGAATAATTTTACTTTTTAGAGATTTCTGGATTTTAGAATTGTGCACAAGCAGTTGTATCAGGCATTATTTTGAGCACTTCATATATATATTTTCTTAAAACTTATAGTAATTTCCTAATTTAGGTATTCTTATTGTTTCCATTTTATACTAGAAATGCCTGATATTCAGAAAAATTAAATAACTTGCATTGTTTGGTTTATGAACCAACATAACTCTGAAGAAATTTATACCATGCTGCACTGAGACAGCAATTGAGACTGGGTGTGGAGACACGCACCTATAATCCCAGCTCTTGGGAGGCTGAATACAGAAGAATCACTAGGAGTCCTATCTACATACTAAGATCCTGTAGACCCTGTACTAAATACAAAAAAAAAAATTTGTATTAAATGTTAAAAGATATTTAAAATAACATTAAGAATAACATAAACATAAACATTTACCTTAGTAAATAAGGCAATTCTGTTGCAAAGAACAAATTAAAAATAAAAATAACATGCTTTACTATATAAGACATAAAATTTCTAAACTGAAATAATGTCATATTTTATTCTTTAATAAACTAGACTATGATTGGTATAGTCCATATGTAAAGTGTTCATATACATCAACGAAACATGCTATAGATTCAATAGAAAAGAAAAAAGATAAAAATTCACAAATAAAAGAACTATTAGTAGCAGAAACTAAGTGTTAATTTGAAGTTTTAAGTTCAAGTTAAAATGAGAACCAACTGCTCAAGTTAACTAATAAAGATTTTTTTGGCTTGTAATACTCTGTACAGGCAAATGAAGAGGTTTATGTATTTTGAATGTACACTTACATTTGTTCAAACTTTCAAGAAAGCCATTGGCAGCACATGCGAAATGCTGTAACAATTCCAAACGATGATTTGATTTGATGGACTTTCCCATGGAGATGTTGGGGGGGGGGCAGGGAGCTTATCCACAAAATAGTCATTAAAAAGTAATTTTTGGTATAAAAAGGAGAAACAGAGATTTTTAAGTTCATTGTCATGATGTCGATAAAACAACTTCAAATAAATAGAATTGAAAGTGTCTGGAGTGACCAGTGAACTGCTCTGAAACACACTACAGAGGCCACAGAACAGGCGATGGTATAAATTCATAGTTAAGTTTCCTGATGTCACGTTAATCAGCACTCTGCAGTTGTTGCCAAGAAACCTGGCAATCTGAGGCCATATATCTAAGCAGGCTGGTTTTTCAGCAGGTGCCCTCATCCAGGTGGGAGGGTAATTTTTCAGATATTTTTGCCACAGTAATTGATGACTGGAAGTAAAATTATTACATTCCACTGTGGACCTATATACTGTAATTTTCTTCAAACAAATTGCAAATACTGGAACTCAGGGCAGCATTAAATCAGAAACCTCTGGATATAGATTAGCCCAACCATAGTCTAATGAAACAGCAATTTCAACCACGAAATATGACCTTTTGGCAACCTGTTGAATTCATCCAAGTTTTAAAGAAGTCAGTCACAATAAACCTAGAAGAACTTCTTTTTACTTGAACATCACTGGAATATACAAAATCTCATGGATATATATATATATATATATTTAATAGTGTTACTTTTTGTTTAATAAAACCCAACTAAAATATGATGGACATCATAGGTACTCTATCATTGTACTTTCCAATCAAATATTCTACCATGTGTATTAGTAAAATCCTATGGATACAAATCACATAGTCACCATGTCCTTTGGCTCTTCCTCCATAAAAACCTCTTGAAAGAATGTTGAAGGGAGTAATGATTTTCCATTCTTCATAATTCTAACCTACCTTGCTAGTTCTACCCAAATCTCAGTAAACACTTTCTTCATTAAAGTGTCCCTTGATGTGACTCAGAAGATTGTGCCCTTTCGGTCTTATTAAATTACAGAATGAAGGACCAGCAAGATAGCTCAACAGATTAAGCACCTGCTTAGGTAAGTTCAGAGACTGGGGTTAGATGCCTGGCATCACATGCCACACAGGTCCTGCCCCTAGGTATGCTGAGTGGGCCACAGAGACCAGGCAGAGTGGTGCACACTCATAATCCCAATGCTGGGGTGCTGAAAACAGGAAGATCGCTATGAGTACAAGCTTCAAGACCTGTAATAAATAAATAAATAAATAAATAAATAAATAAATAACAACATGACACACTATTCCAACCCACTGAAATAGTCTGTAATTGAATATATTCTCCCCTCCACTCTATCTTTATTGCAAAACATCCCTCCAGTACCCACATAATCAGCTCTCAAATTCAGAGAATATCTTTCTACTAAGGAAAATCTTCAGTATTTCCCATCATCATTAATAGTAGTCTCCAACTGGGGAGTTATTGCAATTGAACTACAAATATTTAAATACATAAACATTTTCTGTGGAAAAATCAAAGTTCTACACACTACTATTTTTAAAAATCTTCATCCTATGTGGAAGATCTCTGCCCATACTTAACGACCTCCTCACAGTGAATTCCCTCTCTTCTTTCATAGAAGAAATGTTTCACTGAAAACCAATAGGCTATGACATTTTATATGTATTGTCTCATTTAACAACTACTGTAATTGCAGAGGTAAAGTTTAAGGGACTATACAGTTCAAAAATTAATGTTTGAAAACAAACTTGAAATTCAAACCTACATCTTAAAAACTAAATGATATTTTCCAGTAAGATATACAACCAAAAGTTTAGAAAATGACTTACTCTCTGCAAACTTCTTCATGCCTCCCTAATTTTTTTTAATTTTAATTTAATTTAATTTTATTTTTTTGACATCGGTTATTTTTATTTTATTTTATTTTATTTTTATTTTTTTTCTTTTCAAAGTTTTATTGATAAACATATAGCAATGAGACAGTTTCAAATCAAATCGAAAGTACAGTTTCAACAAATAATACACTGCATATATTCTTCTTAGTGGTTAATTGCTGTACAAGATGCAGACTTGTGATCCTATTTACAAACACCATTAGAAAAAATCATTCTATTCATTAAGAGAATGCAACTATATATCTATCCCAACCACTTTGAATACACAGATACAAAATGAACATTCATAGTTATACCCCATTTTTTAAGTACCGTTATTGAATATTATAGGTGTGTAACTCAGCAAAATATTCTAAAAGAGTCCAGTAATAGCATTGGGTCTTCTGTTTAACTGGCAATGTCAGAAATTATTGACCTGAGTCCCCCACAGCTCAACATAACAACATGGCTTTACTTCCTATATTTCGTCTTCATACTTTTCTACTGGATGGTTAAGACCAAGGTAAAGCAGGACCTGCGCAACAAGAGTTGTAGCTTTTTGGTCTGAGAAGGTCAGTGAAATGCCCTCAGGATTTATCCTGAGATCCTGTACCTCAGATTGTAGAACCTTTGTCAGTGCAGCCATGTGGATGAGTCACGGCCAAATGCCTCCCTAATTTTAACTCCAAGCTCTTCTATGTAACTTCTTACACTGCACTGGCATGATTTTTGCTCTCCTACTATGACCTATTTAAGTGTAGAATGTTAACCTTGCATTTTGTTTGCCTTTATTTTTTTGAAATAAAGTCCCACTGTGGTGCCCAAGGTTTACTCAAAATCTATGCTCATGCAATCCTCCTACCCAACCTCAGTAAGAGCTGGGATACAAATCATCCAAAAAGCACAATGAATAGCTCCTTTTCTTTTCTTTTCTTTTCTTTTCTTTTCTTTTTTTCTTTGTTACCAGAACTTAACAGATTGTTTGAGTATTTAACATAGGAAAAAATATATTAATTATTAGTGCTTTATACAAGAATGACATTATTTTAATATTAAAATAAAGCAACATCTTTATTATGGGAAATAAATTCATTAGGAATTGTTACATTCCAAAAGCGTTCATCTTTATATAGCCTTGACTCAGTGTTAGGAGGTACTCATAGTCTGATGCCAAACCATGTCACTGAGGCAAACTGACTATTTTTTTCTGGATTTTTATTGTCTCAGTGACACAATAATAATGAACTCACATGTGCCAAAAATCATCAATTCTTCTGTTAACTTTAACAAATTTAGTATACTTAGATGGATGGATTAATAGATAGATAGATGGATACTACTTACTTTTGTAACCAATCATATATTGCAAACTACTTATAGCATGAAAACTATTATTTATCTAGATGTCTACATTAGTAATTTAGGTTTTTTCTAATTTAATCAGCTTACAGACTCAATTTAAATCTTGCATACAGCAAAAGGAAAAGCAGGCAAAATTCCATATTTAAATGATAAAATGAATGCATAGAAATAAAATTAAGTATATAAATAGCATCCATTAACCACAAAATATTTTCTAAAACAAATATAAAGCTTGTAAAGAAACTGGATGCATCTTAATTAATGCTAGAAAAACATGTGCTAATCATACACTGTATTATGTTATGTGCCTGGCATTGGTTTGGGTGTTTTACATTCATTGTCACTAATGATCACAACAACTTTGCGCAATAGGCATTATTATTGTATAGATGGAAAAAAGTGAATTGAAAAATAAAAGCAAGTTGAAAAAGTCATACAACTATTGATATAACAATTGATATTTCAGGTCCAAGTAGCCTAAACTACCAGCCTGCTTAATCACTATAGATTATAGTCTTCTATTAAATGAATAGCAAATCAACTTAAAAATTATTCTTAAAGAACCTGTACTATAACATTCTGCAACTCAGTGGTGTCCCAAATTTTATGATCAAGATTATGGAGCCACAGAGAAAAGTGATCGACGATGTAGGGTATGCCTAAGGAGAGTTTCATGTAGAGAAAATATTCTATCAGGCTTTCACAGAGAGCAAATTGGTCAAGCAATGGCCATGACTCATCCTCATGGCTGACACTGACAAAGCATCTACAAACTGCGGTACAGGCTTTCAGGGTAAATCCTGAGGGGATTTGACTGACCTTATCAAATGCAAAATTTAAATTTCTTGTTATATAGGTCTTGCTTTATCTTAGTCTTAACCATCTAGCAGAAAAATACAAAAACAAGGTATAAAAAGTAAAACTATATTAATATGCTGAGCTGTAAAAGGCTCAAGTCAACAACTTCTGACATTGCCAGTCCTATGGATAACCCACTACTATTATGGACTACTGGGCTATGTTGGATTATTTTATTGAATTCACTCACCTACAATATTTAAATGACAATGGAATACCCATCTCTGACAAAACTAAACAAAAAAGGGGCTACAAATGAAGGACCATTTTGTATCTATATATACAAAATAGGGTAGATATACAGCTGCTTTCTCTTAATTCAATGAGAAGAAAGATTTGTACTAATAGTGTTTGGACAGAATATCATGTCTGTGTCTTGTACTATGAATAACTATTATGAATACAACAGTATGCAGTGGACTAATTGTTGAAACTGTCCTACTAATCAGTTTTTATACTGTCTCATTTCTATTTGCTTCTCAATAAAATTAATTAAAATTTAGTATTGAATATTTAAAAGCATTAGAAATAAGGGAGTACCTTGAGAATATTCCTGCTCAGTATTCTCTTCAGACAAATACAATTCTATTACGTGAAAAAAGTTCAATGAATCATCACAATCAATTTCTAATAAGAATTTAATCATATTAATAATTTCTCACTACCTTTACAAAGTGTTCTCTGCATATATAATTTGATTTCTCATGTGAAGGCAATAAATTATAGTAATTAAAAGCACACTTAGTGGAACCAGTTTTCCTGAGTTTGGATTCTGTTTACAACACTTTATATCTGTGTATTTCAATTTCCTCACCTATGAAATGAGAGTAACAGAGTTGATTTTATGAGGTTCTTGCACTGATTGCATTACTTGATATATTAGAAGCATTTGACAGTGCCAGGCACAAAATAAGTGCTAGTTATTAATATTATCTTATGATAAATACATTATTTATCGTTTAAGTAAACATGCATTAGATATTGCTGTGTAGAAATTAATAAACAATATTCCAATTTATAGACACGTGCTCTGTTCTTTTGTGATACAAGTTCTGTTTCACGATTTCCAAGTCCAATTAAGGCTTAAACATGATATCAGATTTTGGTTGACTAAAAGGTTTTAATTTTTTATCCATCTATAAGAAATTGGTTGAAGTTCCTTGGATAAGCAGTTGAAATTCCTGTGGTCATACACTCAGCAGTAAAGAGAGCTTTGTTGGACTCCTGGTATGCTGCAGTTCAAAGGTATAAGCCTGAATTCAGCACCATGGACAGCATTCTCCACAGCATAAACCTGATTTTGCTGCTGAACCTGATTATGGGCTTTACTAAGCAAAGGGGTATGTTGGGACTGGATATTTTTCAGAAATTTGAGAAAATATACAGTCCCAAGTATAATTACATTAATGTTTAATATACATAGAAGTACTTAGTATTCTATTTAAATGAAATAAATATCATCAGGTCTCCAAGTATGTCAAAGATAGAAGAAGAGGAATAACTAAAATTTAGCAGAGTCAAAATTTTCTGCTATTTCTATTTGCATTCCAAGGAATACATATTAATATTTTCCTATTTTCCAGAAGCATTCAGCAATTTTGTTGCACTGCAGCTTATAATATGCAAAGTGACAGTATTTGTGATATTTCTAAGTGTCATCAATGATGTTTATGACTTTTATTTAATAGTAATTGATACACTGCATAAGGTTTATACTTAAGGGATATCTTAAGAATAAATATGTGATCTTGTTTGCTAGAAAATAATTTTTCTTTCAGTGTGTTGGTTCTACCCAAAGATGTTTGCATGTCTTTAAAAATATTTTTCCATAAAATTTAAATTCTTAGTGTGTTCCTATCATGATAGCAGAAGTATTATGTTTGTTTCTGCTCCCCTGCCTTTAAAAATAAGACAAATATACTTGTGAATTGACCTTAACACTTGGTAAATTGTCTCCAATGTAAAGGCAGTGAATAAACTCCCATAAGAAACTTTCTTTGATAAAACTTCTACCTTCATACATATAGCTAAATTCATAAAGTCTTTCAAGATTCATTTTTTTAGGATATTTTTGTAGTTGTCTTCTAAAAAACTTTATTTTAGATTGAAGAGAATAATTTGTTTTTAAGCTGATAAGGAAAGACTTTTCAGATTTCTTTTAAAAGATAAGACATACAGTTACAAGGAAAATGTGCAAGAAAGCCACGCCATTGCAAAGAGATCTGTCAGTGCATGAAAAGAGGAGAAAGTGGCCCTCCTAGCATAATAAAAGGTTGCATCACTACCAGCAAATCTTGTCCAAGCTTTCAGAAGGGACACTGATCACCCATTGTGCAGGGTAACTGGAAAGCATCACATCTTACGAGTTTACAAAATTCTTTACAAATCCAAAAATTGCAGACTGTCCCCCAGAGCAGACATGGTGGAGCTTTTAAAGATTCTTTTAGTGTACAAACTGGAACTTAAAATCCACTGCTTTATTGTAAAGTGCCAACACTGCAACTAAACCTTGATACTGAGGTTTTCGTCGAGAAAAAAACAATTCACACATTGACATCTTTTATCTTAAAAGAAACACAAATAACACATATGCCATAGGTTTGCCACCACTGCCCTAGGCTTGCTTCCACATAGAAGAAATCTAATTTTTTCATATATTTAGTTTTCCTATCTGATAGAAACACTGTATCCTGTCATGGATATCTTTCCATACCCAGTCTCTAGTAACTGTCATTCTGCTGCTTCCATAAATCCGTGTTTTAGGTTGAATGTACAAATAAGTGAAAATATGCAATAAAATTTTTGACGTGGCTTGTTTCTCTTAGCATAACACCCTGCAGGTTCATCCATATCATTGCAAATGACAGAGATTTTCCTCACTTTAAAAGCTGAACAGGGCCGGCCAAATAACTCAGAGGACTAAAGTGCCTGCTTGGACAGGCACAGGGACTAGGGTTCAATCCCCAGAGTGCAGTGCTGACCCCGCCCCCGGTGTGCACTAAGACTGCCTATGGTGGCATACACCTGTAATTCCAGCTCTTGGGAGGCTGAAAATAGGAGGATAACTACAAGTCCGATCTGTGTAGTGAGACCCTGTAGCCCCTGTACTAAAATACATTTTAAAATGTTTTAAAAAGATGAGCATTATTCCATTCCATATATACCACATTCACAAGTTTTATCCATTAATCCATTGGAAGAACAGTTATGGTTGTTTCCATAATATTTAAATTACGGAGTAACTTAAGTATAAATATTCTACAATACAATTGCAGATCTCTTCTATGTACTGCTATCTTGAAGTAAAATTCTGCTTTTAGATTTTTCTTTCTTCCTTTTTTTTCTGAAACAGGGTCTTACTCTGTAGTCCAGGCTTGCCTTGAATTCACTATATAACCTAGGTTAGCCTGTAACTTATGGCAATCCTCCTGCCTTTGCCACCAGAATGCTGGTATTACAGACATGTGCTCCCACTCCTGGCCCTATTTTTATTTGTCATAGAGCCTCCATATAATTTTCCATAATGACTATACTAATGTACATTTCCACTGCAGTGTACAAAGGTCCCTTTTCTCTATGTCCTTTCCAATACTTGGGGTTCTTTTCAAATCATTTTCTTCAGTGTTATATGTTTGCATACCTAGTGTCATATGTTCGCATTTCTTGTTGCAGGCTGGTACATTCACATGATGTACTTAGATTCTTTTTATCATCCCCTTTCCCTTCCCTTCCTTCTCTATTCATTTCTTGATCCCCTCTTTTATTTCTGTTACATTTTATACCTTGGTAGGAGCCATACTGACAATTTAAAGGTTATAGTTCATCGTGATTTTAATTTTCTTGCCCTTATGTTTAGTGTTGTTAAATATTTTTTTCTATTTTTAATAGGGTTACTTATACTTTTGCTATCAACTGGCATGAGTTCCTTATATATTTAGGGTGTTAATCTAAATCTTTAAAAAATTTAACTAAGCATTTCCTTTCCATAGTATATTCAAATATTTTCAACTGAATCATAACAACATATCTGTAGCAATACTAAAAACTTGGCCATTAGGCTCAAAATATGTATGTAGCACATTCAAGGAAAGTAAATAAACCACAAGTTAAGATAACATTTGGGGCAGAATTTTTATGTATAAGTTTTAAGAAAACTGTGAGAAGAAAGTAAACTAGAAGATATAGTTTGCTTGTTATAATGGTCAGGATAGGCTAATTCATGTTCCTTTTACAAACTCTGAAAATCTTACCCTTTAAGTCACAAAGGCTTATTTTTCACTCACTGCTTGTGTCTGACACAGAACCAGCCAGGGGCAGATGTCTGGCACCTTACAACATTACCATCCCAATCCAAGGCTTTCTGGTTTATCATGACTAGAGATGGTAAATTAATGGGAAAAAGTGTGCTGGTTTTTCAATCATTCACCCAGAAGTATTTTGTTCACACCTACTGCCCACAAATCCTTTTACCATACCTAGTTACTTAAAAAAAGAAGGAAAGGGTGAAGTTTTACATAACATTAATTAAGTCTTCCACAGTACCTGTTCTGAAAGCAAAAGATGGAAAGTGGAGAAATAAGTCATTTGAATGGGAGACAGTGTGCTCCCTTCAAATGTGGGGACTATTATCTTTGCCAAAACCAGGAAAGATGTGTTTTGGGATGATAAAAAACTTGACCCTTCAAGAAAATATTCGTTTCTATTCCAGGGGAAGCAGTCCTCAAAGCAGGTAGAATCTAACCTGAGTTTCTTTCCTTCAACCCTCCAAGCTCATCATCACTGAGGAGAAGTGAATGAGCCACTGTAGAGGCCTCTGAAGTCTGCACTGGACTCCCCAGCAGGAGAGACATGGCAGCTGTATTTCCTGTTCTTGCATGTTCTCCCCCACAGGAAGCACAGAGCCTGTGGACACACTGGGCAGTTTGCAGAGCTGAGCCATCCATGCTCCTTGTAGATCCCTGAACTGTGCACTCCACTTCTCTGACTAAATGTTAGTTTCTATGGTTTCTCTCATGAGGGCATTATGAAGATAAAGAGAGTTCAAATGACTACATGGGTAGGAGACGCCTCTCAAATGACTGAGAGCTGGTTTTGTCATTAAAGCCTGCTTATGTTGAACATTTAACCTGTTTTTCTCTTTCTGTCTCTCTCTCTCTCTCTCTCTCTCTCTCTCTCTCTCTCTCTCTCTCTCTCTCTCTCT
>NW_004524612.1:2787069-2794631 GCF_000260255.1 Octodon degus | reverse complement strand
CGCGCGCGCATGCGCGCTCCATAACCTGCATTACGCGTTTGATCCCTAAGGCAAGCATCCTAAATAAGAATGTTTCTTTCAGTTCCCCTCTGAAGCAAGCAATTTCACCTGTGGATTTAAGAGAAATGAGAAGGTTCATTTTAGAAATCAAATCCTCTTAAGGAAAAAACAATAGTGCTAATGTTTTTAGTAGTTAGAACACCAACCATTAAACCAGTTTTAAAACATAAATATCCACACTTTATTATTATGTAAAGCTATTCATAACACCACTGACATAATACTATAATAACATTGTGATCTCTTTACTCCTAAAATGCTTACCTGGCTTGATAATTTTATAGTTTTGCTACACTGAGCTCAAAAAGAGCTCAGAAATTATTTATACAGTACCATACCTAGATGAACAAAGAAAAAGTAAGGCCCAAAAAGGCTAAGTGGCTTATTATGGTCTATAGTTCATTTCATAAAATTGTAACTCTTGACAGTTACTTTATAAGATAGTGAATTTTTGAAATCCTCATTAAGAAGTTTCATGAAGTTTAATGATTAGAGAAAATATCTACTACTACTACAATGAATGAATAAAAGAATAAACATTTTTCTTCAAAATTCAGGGATATATAATATATAATATCACTAATAATATGACATATAGGCTCTATCTTTCCCTTCCTGGCCATGAAGTAAACAGCTTGTTTAATACTTGGTTGCCACCATGATGTATAGCCATAATTAGTCTACTGTTGCTATTGTGTCTTAAATACTTGGTGTTGTATGAACACCCCAGAATTTTAAATAAAATATAAAGAGTAAATATGAAAACTGTTCAATTAATACTGAAATATTTAAAGTTGTTATCTAGAGGTTGACTCCTAATATAAATACCCATTATAAAATTAATCAGTGAAAATTATCTACTAATAGATTCCCTTGTGTTCAAAATGTACAAACTATGAGTGTGTGTGTGTTTGTGTGTCTTGCAAAATAGCTAGATCAACTTATACCTTAGATTTTGTTTTTTAAAAAACTACAATGGTACCATACTGTGGAGAAAGCTTGTACCATATGGACCGTTTGGGTGTAAGGGCTTAAGTATGAAGTGTCCTCCAAAGACTTTTATACTGAGTGCTTGACACCCAGTACAGTAATATTCCAAGACAGAACATTAAGATGTGGTCAGATCATGAAAGCACTAACATCATCCGTTATTTCCTTCTTTTGAAAAGTAGTCAGCATTAGTCTGTCATAAAATTATGTTGGGAAAAATTTAGAGTTCATCATTTTAAAGTAGTAATCTTAGAAGACATGTTCAATATGATCAAATTAGGAGTGAGGTATACTACATAGTAAATAATAAATTAAAATGCCTATGTTATAGATATGGAGGGAAAGATAAATATTTGTAATTCAGTTTTAATTCCTTGCTGTAGAATAATGAGGAAACCCTCCCAGAAAAAAAAATTCCAATATTTGAGTCAATATTGTTATGTGCATTTAAGAGACTATAAAATACTGAGTTCAAATTTATCCTCAAATTCTTGTGAGGAACTCATCACTCTGTACCACGTGGATTAACAAGATGTGGTCAATAACATGAGGGACATTAGTGAAACCTGACCCCAGTGACTAAGGAGTGGAGAACTGCACAGTGGTGGCAGAGCCCAGTGCCTTGCATGGCCGGGCAGTGTAGCTCCATCTAGGACATTCCATTTAGGATGTTAAATCGAGTGGGGCCTCTAAAGCCTCAGGTGTCCCAAAATCAGGAGGACAGAGTAGTTCTCATAGGATTTAAACACAGATTGAATGAGCTCCAACATCTGTACAAAACTCATTTAAGATGCTTAATATTTGAAAGCTGTTCCATAATGAGTGTTTGAATTGTCTACTTAACAAAGAAGTGCCACATTCTGACATTGCTTTCAGCTTGGCCATCAGAACAGATTGTACCACTTTATCTCCACTCTCATAGACCTTCTTCCTTTAAGGGCTAACTCTACCAGTATCTCTTCTTCCTCTCACTCTGAATCCCTGAAGTCAGCCATGCTGGCCAGAAGCTCTCATTCCTCAGGCATTCACTCTCCTAACCCAAAGCCTTACAGTGGACATTGTCTCTTCCTGGAGTCTTCTTTCCTTGGGTATCTTGTCCTTTGCCTCATGCATGTCTTAGCTCAAATGTGACATTTTGAGGAAGCCCTCTTTAACAAATCCAGTGAAAATTGACCTATATGCTGCAACATATTTTCTTGAATTTTGTTTCATGTAAATTGTCACAGAAACAAGTGAATCCATTTAATTTTGTTTTAAAGATATCAGACAATTTAGAGATAAATTCAACCTTTTGTTCAAAACATTGTGTAAATAAAAATCAATTCAATAGACTAATTGTTAAAACTGATGCTGGCATTGGGGAGGCACAGGACATGCCAGTATTACCTGAAAAAATATCTCTTCTGAAAACACTGAATCACAATGTTCAGAACTTAAATCACATTGCACAATATAAAGTTACGTTATCTGTGAAATTCTGGAAGGTATTGTTGGAAAGAAGAAGGATGCAACTCTAACATATATTAGCATACAACCAAGGGTATTGTCAGGTGCTAAATATGCTAATACTATGTTACATACCTCATTCTCAACATATGTATCTTGAAGATATTATTGGAGACACTTTTGGAAATTCTTGTCTTTTATGGTTGAACTCACAAGCAAACTCCAAGACATATTTAGACATTCATATCGTCTTGTTTTACAAGATGAATGTGACAAAGAAATATATTAGATCCAAGTGTCAGAGCGTGAGTCCTAATTTCACCATTTATTATGTTTGTGACCATTAGTAAGTTATTTTTTTAAAAAGCTTTTTAAAGAGTACAAATTAGAATTAAAATAGAAAAAAATGAAAAGTGGTACAGAATTTCACTCAACAAAGTAATATGAATTCACAGTATTTATTTATTTACTTAATTTATGTATTTGGTACAGGGTCTCACTATGCTGCTCAGACTCATAGTGATCCTCTTGTTTTCAGCCTCCCAGAGCTGGGATTATAGATGTGCACCACCACGCCCAGACTCAGTCACCGGCTCAGCACACACTGGGGGCAGGAATGGGGGGCATGCGGGACCAGGGATTGAACCCAGGTCCCTGCACTTGCCAAAGCAGGCACTTAGTCCACTGAGCTATCTCACTGGCCTTCACAGTATTTAATGTGATACATAGTGTTGTCTTCCAACCAGTTATTCATATTACCAGATATATACATACAAAATTTTAAAAGAAAGAAATGTATAACAAATTAAAAAGAGAAAAAGTACAAATAATTGAAAAAAGGAGAAGAAACAAAATAAAGCATTAACTGCTTCTTTCCACCGACCAGCAGAAATGCAAAGTACAGTTGTCCAAACCATCCTGCTTACATACATAGATAAATCTCTTTCCTGCACTCCCTCTCCTGTCCTTCTCCTCAACTCAGTAACTCTTTCCTTTTTAATAAGCTCATTCCCTTTTTGCAGTATCTATTGCACACTTCAGATTCCATTTTGCTCCTTCAGATTCCATTTTGCTCCTCATACTAAGGAGACAATACGATGTTTGCACATATGGGTCTCATTTATTTCATTTAAGACTATGTGCTCTGGTTGCATCCATTTACTGACAAAAGGTCAAATTTATCCTGGTTTATAGCTGAATAATACTCTGTTGTGTAAAAATACCACATCTCCCTCATCCATTATTCAGCTAATGGGCATCTGTGTTGTTTCCAGGATTTAACTATAAAAAATTGTGCTGCTATAAACATGGGTGCACATATATCTCTATGTATGAGGCTTTCAGCTTTTCTGGAAAAATACCCAGAAGGGGAATAGCTGGCTTAAATGGGATCTCAATCCTAGCTTTTGAAGGAATCTCCACAGTGATTTCCATAGTGTTCGTACCAGTCTGTATCAACAGTGAAGAAGGGTTCCTTTTTCTCCACAGCCCTTCCATCATTTGTTATTGGCTGACTTCTCAGTGTTAGCCATTCCTTCTGTGGTGAGATGGAATTTCAGTGTTCTTTTAATTTGCATTTCTTGAATGACCAATAATGTTGAACATTTTTTCATACACTTACTTGCCATTTGTATTTCTTCTTCTGAGAAGTATATATTAATCTTAGATGTCCACTTTTGGATTGGGTCTTTGAATTTTGGAGGACTGATTTTTTTAATTCTCTCTTTTTTTTCTTTCTTTTTTTTCTTTTTCATATTTCAGGGAAGGTTCTACAGGGTGGTCAGGGTTTCCTTACTAGATTGGACTCATAATGATCCACCTGCTTACAGCCTCCCAAGAGCTGGGATTATAGGTGGACTCCACCATGCCCAGTCTCATTTGCTTTCTCAGTGTGCCCCAGGGATGGGACCAGCATGGCAAGCCTGGGGATCGAACTCCTGGCCCCTGCACCTGCTTGCAGGTGCTTTAATCCACTGAGCTACTTGGCAAGCCTTTTTAAAAAATTTTTTACGTGTTCTAGATAGAAGACCTTTTTGAGTAAGACATTCACCTATAATTTCTTCCTACTTTGTGGGTTTTCTCCTTACTCTGGTGGCGACTTGGCTTTGAAGTGCACAAACTTTTCAAAAGGATGAGATTCCAGTTGTTGATTCTTTGCAGGTGGCTTTTGCTCATGAACTCTCTACCTACCCCTATTTCTGTAAGATTTCTACCTACATTTTACTCCAGAAGATTTAATGTTTCTGGTTTAATATTTAAATCTTTGGTCCATTTTGACTGTAGCTTTGGGCATGCTGATAGGCATGGGTCTAGTTTTAGCTTTCAATATGTGGAAAGCCAGTTGTTTAGGATGTTATTTAATTTCTATGTGTTTATGGTGTTTTGTAGTTTCTTTTGTCAATAATTTCCAGTTTTACTTCACTGTGATCAGATAGTATGCATGGGATAATTTCAATTCCTTTGCATTTACTTCAGAGTGATCTGTGTGCTAGAATATGGTCTATTTTGGAGAATGTCCCATCTGCAGCTGAGAAGAATGTGTATTCTGCTGTTGCTGGGTGAAACACTCTGTAAAGGTCTACCAATTCAATTTCTTCACAACTTTGGTTTAGTTCTATATTTCTTGGCTGATTTTTTTGCTTAGTTGATCCAGGCAAAAAAAATTTGCCTAGTTGTCACAGTGGAGTGTTAAAGTCCCCCATTACTGTTTTGTTATTACTCATTTGATTTTTCATGTCCATTAATATTTATCTGATCTGGGCGTGTGCTCCTACATTGGGTGCATATGTATTTATCATTGTTTCTTCCTCTTGTAGTTTTCCCTAAATGAGTATGCAATGGCCTTCTTTATGTCTTTGCATGATTTTAAGTTGCTATCATTTCAGAGATTTCAGGTGTGTGATTTCTAACTTCTTGTATGGCCCTGTCTCCTGTACTTGTTCTGCATAGTCTAGAGGTTGAGATTACCCTTTGCTCCTGTTTCGGCATCTTTCAATCTCCCAGTAATTGCACAGAGTCCCATAGGCTTCCCAGAGTCTGCTAAAGGTGTTAAATGGCTCCATGGAAGCTCCTCATCTGCTTGTCTGGGCCCAGAGACCGCAGCCCTGCTGTGTCCCACAGGCCACTTAAAGTCTTCCTAAGTTCTTAAAAGTTTGGATTGGCACCAGCAGAAGCTCCATGCCTGCACAGCCAGGGCTAAGGAAGGTCAGAGTTCACCAGAGTTCCACAGACCACCCAGAGTCTCCCTAGTAAGTTACTTAAAGCTAGAACCTGACTGACTTCATTGACATACATCATGCAAGTTTTCTGGATGGGACATATTAGTTATTTAACATGAGCCTTGAAAAATTGTATGCCATGCTGGTTGGGTTCAAATAATGGCATACAACTTCTTATAACTAACAACAAAGTTACTTTACTAGAATATATGACAGCAAGACTCTGGAAAAGTTAATTTATTCATCAGGTCTTTATATTGCTACCACACATGTAAGGAATATTATATAAGAACTTGTTTCATATTCAAAAAGATACAAGTTCTTACAACAAAATAAAACTGTTTGGTTTCCTATTGGCAAAAGAATTTCCTTATGCAATCAGAAATCCTGGCAGTCAAGTAGCAGTTATATTAGGTAAATTCCCAACTACTAAGAGAATTATTTTTGTTTCATGAATTTCACTATTTATAGTCCAGTTAAATATCTGTCAACCTGTATAAGTCGCAGAATAAATCCGGAGGTCTCGTGGGTGCACTGGAGCTGGAAGCTCTCCCGCACATTCACCGGCCTGGGCTTTGGCTGAATCTGGGGGGTCCCAAATGCGGGGCATAAGTTCTCACTCACTTGGCGGGCTTGGAGGGGGGCTCTAGAGGGGTCCCAAGGGCACAGCAGAGGGTCTCACTCACGCAGCATGATGCCTGGGTTTGGTCTTGAGGTCCCGCGGGCAAAAGGGAGCCGGAAGCTCTCCCACACACTTGCCTGGCCTGGGTTGGGCTGGATGACCACAGGATAAATTAATATAGATTTAAAATATAAGAAAGGAAAACATGGTAGCACAAAAATATTCTTTGACAATTTTAATTTTCAATCACTCTTTACACTTTCTCGTCACAATTTTTTTATAAAATAAGTGTATCAAAATGTTCTTACAATATGCAATTATTTTTTTTAATCTCAAGTGACCCCAATTAGTATATTCTATTTACTTACCTGAGACCTATTAAAATTAGCTTATTATTGAATGAAATGGGTACATCTTAAACAACTATTAAACATAACGTTAAGCCTTAGAAAGTACCTTCACCAAATCAGCACAGATGTGATGGATAAGAAAAACTCTCACATTGTGGAGTAACAATTTCCTGTCAAATGGTCAAAGCACACTACTGAAA
Organism: Octodon degus; assembly: GCF_000260255.1. NCBI lineage: Eukaryota > Metazoa > Chordata > Mammalia > Rodentia > Octodontidae > Octodon > Octodon degus. Next base: position 2,787,745 of record NW_004524612.1, on the reverse strand, counting down.
AGTCACTCTCTTCTGTGCCCTTTCTTCTCTTCCAGATGTATGCAAACCATAGCAAAGTTTCATTTAGTATCATTCATGCTGTTATGGTGAGAAAATGAACTTTTTTCCTTAGACGTAAGAAATTTACTCACATGCTTACATATTATGCTGTGGCTTTAAGGCATGCAAAAAAAAAAAAAAATGACAGCTGCTCTAATTGGGATGTAACCTTAATTCAGGAAACTCACATATTTGAGAGATGATGTGATCCTTTGGTGGGCATATTCTACCTTTAGGATGTTCTCATGATGCAATTTATTAACCTCTCTTCACCTTTTATGCATATCCTTATGAGAAGCATAAGAGCCCTAGAATTTGCCTGAGGGGTAACCAATTTTTTTCTGTTTAGCTTGATAATTCCATCATGAACAACATTAAAATTCAGATAATTGAGATTCAGCTCATCATCCAACTCTTAGATTGGTCTTTTGCCCATGGTATTTAATGTTGTTTTTCCATCTTCATCTCTTCCACTAACAGAATGAGTCAAGAAACTTGCAAAAACTCTGATATGCTTTTTACAGGAAGCTTAACAACCTTACACTTTCTGAACCTACAACCTCCTCTATTTGGGGAATTCTGTGAAGATCTATCGGATGATCTGATGCTTCACGTTTGCTTACCTTGGTCTTTGGTC
>NW_004524612.1:2784702-2785864 GCF_000260255.1 Octodon degus | reverse complement strand
TTCAAGGCCAGGCTAGGCGATCTAGTGGCTTAATGACCATCCTGGACTACATAGTGAGACCAAAAAAGGAAAAACATGGATGGATGGATAGATAGATGAAAAAAATACTATAAAATTCATTGAGGATAAATGATTCAGAGATTAGTATGCATTTAAAATTGATAAATTAGTACTTTAATAATTAGTGTAATTATTTTAGCAATTACTATAATCATTTTAAATATTTTAATATTGACCATGTCACAGAATCAATAATGCATTAAATAATATTAAAGCTTGTATACATTACTTCATCAGTTCATTTACTAGATAAGTATTTCATGAACAGTAGCTGGTAATGTTACATATGCTGGAAATATAATATATGAAAAACATTCCTGCCCTTGAAGGTTATATTTGTAAAAAGAGATATACCAAGAAATGAACAAAAATAAACTCATTAAAATTAATAGAGTGTCAATGGTCATGCTAGGGGTAGAAACAGAGCAAAGGAGATGTGTTAGAAGTACTCATGAATGAGGATGTCATTGTAATTATAAGTAGGACAAAGTAGGAATTTCTTTTTATTTCTTTCTTGGTACCAGGAATCAAACTCAGAATCTTGCACTTGCCAGGCAGGCATTTGTGCCATTGAGCTATATCTCTGGTGGAAAGTTCTTGACAGAGATGAAGATATCTGAGAAAGATCTGAAGGATGTAGGGACAAACAATGTGTGTACATTACTTGTATGCTGATTAAGTCCATTTCAGTGGATAAGTAGTGGAAGCTGCATGAATTAGGGAAAATCAGGGAAATAACTGGACCAGAAGTTGTGGAGCCTTTGAGATACTGTAAAGGCTTCATTTTTACTAATTCAGAAGGACAGAATTCTGAGAAATGACATACCATCATCTCATTCTTTTGTAACAAGATAACTCCTCTTTATGAATATAATAAACAAGGTCAGGATGAAAACAGGGAGACCAGGGCTGAGGCTGCTGTGTTCTCCAGGACCAGTACCACAGTGACTTATGCAGTGTACGATTTGTGGAAAATTAATGTTTCCAATGACGTTATTGACTCCAGACGTTGAAAGAGGAGTTTTGTTCATAAAATTAGAAGAGGGATGGCATATTAGAGACTGAGAGATCAGTATCACAGTTCAGGACATGTTGATTTTTT
>NW_004524612.1:2774242-2782977 GCF_000260255.1 Octodon degus | reverse complement strand
TTTTTTTCTAATTGCAAGTCATACTTTCAACTTTGTACTAATATATATGTTTTAAACAGATGGGAAAAACCAGCAATCAGATAGAATGAATAGGGTATAGGAAAAGATACATTGCCAGAGAATTTTTGAAAAGAACAATGCAAATGGTTCTTGAATGTACAAAAAGACACATAACTGATCTTGATCACTGATAATAGAAAAATTTAGCACAACTCTGAAATATTATTTCTTTATTATAAAAATGGGGATCTGTGAAAGCTGAGTAACATCCTTTGCTGGTCTGTTCATTTGAGGAGTTGAATGGTACATATAGACAATGGAGTGTGTGCAATTGTAAAGAAAAGTATCTATCTATTGCTGTGGACAAGTATCCAGGATATATTGTTAGGGTAAAGGTCCACAAAACTATATGTAGAATAGTACTCTGCTTAAGAAAGTGGGGCAGATGGTGGTGTGTGGCGGTGATAGCCTGTAATTCTTGTATGTGGATCACTGCAAGTTCAAGGCCATCCTGGACTGCATAGTGATGCAAGAAAAACAAAAACAAAACAACTGTTGAGAAGGAGGGGATGTAAGAGTTAAGGTGGGCTGTGTAGATGTGCCAACTCCCCATGAGAAGTAATTAGTCTGTATGCAAAACCCACAGTAATAAAAATAAAATGGTAACTGAATAAACAGTAAAAGGAAATTAAAATCAATCATAATCCAACTCCTTAGAGGAAAAAGGAAATGAAGTTATGACCTCCACAAAAGCAATCTACAATGAAGGTCACCATGGTAAAGAAGAGTGTACAGGAAAAGGATAGATGCTAGATTTTTCTAAGCATACCTTGTTTTATATATTTAATATAAGCCTTGGTAAATATGTTAATTCATTTTAAAATGAAACAAAATTTAAAAAGGCATTTCTATTAATGTTAAATGAAATGAAATAAACAAGCCTGTTTGCTAAGCCAGTGGCAGAAACATACAAAAAGGAACCAGCTCAACAATCTTTTGTAAAGAGTGTTTGAATGTTGGTCCTCAGCAGGTTACGCCCTACAGTAAAAAGTGAACTTTGGGGCAGATGTGAAATTTGAGAACCAAATTTCTTTCACCAGAGGGGGTACCCCAGGGAATTCAGCTTGGGGAAGAGCCCAGTGACCTTGTCCAATTTGCTCCCAACAGGATGTTTGTGCAAATAGGTTGAGACTATTTTCTAGAAAGAAGAGACTTTCTCTCTGAAATGCCCTTGCAGAGTATTGCTGTTTAAAGATCACAGAATTTATGAAGAGAGAAGCTATATGATTTCGATGAGATGACAAGCATTGATGTTGCATAATTTAAATGTTCTCCTTTAGGTAAGGAAATTCGCAACTTTGTCTTAGACACATCATCTATTCTGGGCCACAGAACATGTCTAATGATAAAATGAAAAATCTGGGAAGCCACTTTCAATATTTTAGATTTCTCTGTATTTTATATGAATATCATTGAAACTATTTATTAAAAGATAAGATTTTTCCATCCACATGCCCCCAATTTGACAATCTGATCTAGCAATTAGCTCACCTACAAAGGAAAATAAACTGTTTTCAGTGATCGGGCTATTGATAGAGGGTCAATGCTATAGTTTAATCTAGTATGACTAATATAGCATAAACTAAATATGCAGTTTTTAATGTTGTTAAGAACTGAGATTTTTCTCATGGGAGAAAGGATAAGTGAATATAAGATCAATGTGTTCATTCAAGTAAAACTTTTGTAATCCTGACTTTAAGTTGGAAATACAAACTCATAATATAGCTCATGGTTCTAAAGAAAAATATTTGTAAAGTCTTTTCACCAATATTCTTGCAAAGGATAACTACTAGTATCAATAATCAGTCAAGCATGGTGGTACACACCTATAATCCCAGCATTCTGGGAAGTAAGGCAGGAAGATCACAAATTTGAGACTAGGCTAGTTATTTAGCAGTTTAGTGAGTCTCTGTCTCAAAATTTTAATTTTTTTAAAGGGAAGAAAATGTAGCTCAATGAAAAGGCCTGGATTCACTCTCCAGCACTCCTATATACCCCAACACACACACAGAGAGAGAAAGAGAAAGAGAAAGAGAGAGAGAGAGAGAGAGAGAGAGAGAGAGAGAGAGAGAGAGAGAATAAGGAAGAAATAAAACTAAAAACACTAGCAATACTCCCGACTTCTGCCTGGAATTGTGTCTTAAAATATTATGTTCCATTACAGAAAAAAAAAGATCTTTGACTTCAAGTCTCAAATTGGTGACCTGAAAGTAGAACCCAAAAATACTGTTAGAAAGCAAGGAAACTATCAACTGCTGATATCTGTCTATTAAAAGAATCAGGAACAAAAATTAAAAAGTCAAGGAAGACCCACAAATTTTGAATTTGAGAACTAAGGAAGATAACTGTGGTTGAATAAATATATCAAAAACATTTAAATTCACATACATTGCTCACTTTTGAAAAAATGCCAGGAATTTAACAACTTTTGAGAACTGATAAACAAAAATCAAATATTTGTTCTACTTCCCTAACCAAACCATACCTTAAGCAAACAGTAGTTAGCTATCTTACAGGAAATGAAGGGAGTTCATTTTCAATAGATGATTCTAACTAATAAATGTAGAATGAAAAATAAGTATCATTATTTCACAAAACTGAATAAAATAATAAATCTAAATAATCACATTGGCTATTGAAGCACTTACACACACAAATAGAAAGTCAACCACAGATAATGTACTTTCTTGCAAAAATATACAACATAGCCTATGACATCTTCTTGAAAAAAAAAAAAGAGTGGTAGATGGGAAAGTTTGAATCAAATCAAATTTTAGACCTAGCTATTAACTTGAAGAAAATTCATGAAATAAGGTAATATTCTAAATATCACAAGTTGAGCAGCAACCGCACAGCCTGAAGACCACCAGAGTGATGTGAGTCTCCACCTTTCACTGGAGTTTGATAATTCTGGCCGACCCCCTCAGCCTGAAGACTCTCAGGGAGACTCGGCAGCCCTAATCCCACCCCTCAACCTTCCCGCCAGAATTTTCTGAGTTGCTGCTCTTCGTGGCCTGAAGACCACCAGGGAGTCCTGACAACCACAACCACGGCGATCTGAAGGATCCCTGTGGAGAACAGCCATATGTGAATCCACCATTGAAAGAGCCTTGCACACCATCAGCCTGCACTCATCATCATCTGATCCTTCTTCAAGTGCAGCTTGACACCCTCTCCTTAAGGAGGTAGGAACCAAATTGAGCCCCAAACAGCAGGAGTTTTGGGGAACCTACCCTGGCCTCCCACACTTTGGAGAGCCTTACAGACCTGTACCTCACCCACCCACTATCACTGCAACAAATGACAAAAGGAAAACAAAAGGGAGTCTCAGCCCCTGTCCCACTCAAAACAAGTCCAGAAGACAAGATCATAAAAGAACTTGGAAGTCACACACCTGAAATTTCTGTGATGATAGCAACTGAAGTTAAGAAACATCAGGATATGGAGGAAATCAGATCAGAAATAATCTCTCAGGTAAAAAAGAACATGACAACAATCACGAAAAATTACTCAATACATCCAAGGAAGACACAAATTTTAAAAAAAAGAAGAAATTACAAAAACAATAGAAACATTCCATGAAAAATACAGGAAAGAACTAGTAGTATGAAACAGATTCAAACTGATATCTAGAACATTAAGATTTCCATTGAAAGCTGGAAAAACTATAGTGGAAAGCCCATCAGAATCACTGCAGATTTCTCACCACAAAACATGAAATTAAGAGGTTGGTATGAGATATTTGAGGTCCTGAAAGAAAACAACTTTCAACACAGATTGATGTATCCTGCAAAACTATCTATTAAATTTAATGGAAAGATTAGATGCTTCCATGACAAATAAAAACTGAATAAGTTCATCAACACCAAACCAACCCTACAAAGAGTACTGATAGATATTTTAGAAAGAGATGAAGATGACCACAACTTCAAAAACAACAGAAGCAATTGAGACTGGGCGTGGTGGTGCACATCTATAATCCCAGCTCTTGGTAGGCTGTAAATAGGTGGATCATTACAAGTCTGATCTAGTAGTGAGACTCTGTAGATCCTTTCCTAAAAATACAGAAAATAAAAGTAATTTGGATTTTCATTGATGTTGATAAATGGTAGAACATTTTATAGAAAATTAAATAAACTTTGCTTATGAAAACAAAACAACAACTGAAAAAAGCAGGGGTAGCTGTTTTGGTTGATGACAATATGAACTTCAAACCCAATGTGATTAAGAGATGAAGTCACTACATATTTTTTTTAGGGAAAAACTGCAAGAGGAAGAGATAACAATCATAAATTTATATGCACCCAATGTATTAGCACCAAAACATACATTACAAATTTTAACACACATAAAAAACCTAATGAGCAATAACATACTTGTATCTGGGAACTTTAATACCCCATTGACAAAAACAGATAGATCAGCTATGCAACAAGGCAAACAAACAACAGAACTAAATCAAACTTGTGAAGAAATAGACTTAGTAGACCTGTACAGAGAGTTCCACCGAACATTATCAGCATATACATTTTTCTCAGCTGCTCATGAGATGTTCTCCAACATAGACCATCTGCTAGCACATAGCACATGCTTACATAAATGCAGAGGAAGTGAAATTATACCATGCATATTATCTGACCATAGTGCAAAGAAACTGGAAATTATTGAGAAAAGAAACAACAAGAACTCTATAAACACATAGAAATGAAATAATACCCTCTTGGGTATGGATGAAATAAAAAAGAAATTAAGCAATATTTACAATCTAATGAAAATACAGACACAACTTACTTGAACCTGTGTGATGCAATGAAAGCAATCTGAAGAGGGATATTTATAGTGATAAAGTTGCACATAAGGAAACCAGAACAAGCCCAAATAAATAATTTTATGCTGTACTTTAAACTCCAAGAAAAAGAAGAGCAAGTCAAGTCCAGAGCTGAAAGAAGGCAGGAAATTATAACAATCAGAGCAGAAAAATGCAATATAGGGCTGGTGAAATAGCTCAGCAGATAGGCACAGGGCCTGGGGTTTGGTCCCTGGGCCTACAGTGCTGGCCCAACCCCTGGGGCATGCTGAGACAGTGATTGAAACTGAGCGTGGTGGTGTGCACCTTTAATCCCAGCTCTTGGGAAGCTGTAAACAGAAGAATCACTACAAGTCAGAGTAGTGAGACCCTGAACACCCTGTAGACCTTTCCCTAAAATACAGGAAATAAATAAATGAATAAATGTAATGGAGACTAAGAAAACAAATTAATAAGTCAAAGATTTAGTTCTTTAAAAGACTAAATCAAATTGATAAATCCCTGACCAACTTAATCAAAAAAAGAAGGAAAAACAGAAATTCATGCAATGCAGAATGAAGAGGATGAAATCACTACAAACACCATAGAAATTCAGAAGAGTATCAATATCTATTTCCAAAATCTTTACTCTCACAGAATGGAAAATACAGAAGAAATGGACAGATTTCTAGATGTATATGAACTACCAAAGCTAATTAAAGAAGATATTAAAATTATACATAACCCAATATTGACCAATGAAATTGAAAATGAAATGAAAAACCTACTAACAAAGAAAAGCCATGGCTGGGGAGATGGCTAAGTAGAATAGGCACTTCCCTGCCAAGCACAAGGGCCTGAATTCAATCCCCAGTTCCCCACCAAAAAAAAATATGAAGAAGAAACAAAGAAAAGTCCAATGCCTGATACATTCACAGCTGAATTATACGAGAAATTTAGGGAAAACCTAATGCCAACACTTCTCAAATTCTTCAGTGAAACTAAAAGGCAAGTAATTCTCCCAAACTCATTCAGGGAAGCAAAAATTATTTTAATATCAAAATTAGAAAAGGACCAAACCAAACAAGAAAACTACAGGTCAATCTCCCTAATGAACATAGATGTAAAATTCCTCAATAAAATACTAGCAAAGAGAATGTTGCAAATGATCAAGAACATTATAGATCATGACCAAGTGGGATTCATCCCAGGGATGCAAGGATGGTTTAATATATGCAAAAACATAGATGCAATACACAACATCAACAGAGCTAAAGACAAAAATCACATTATCATCTCAATAGATGCAGAAAAAGCTTTTGACAAAGTGAAACACTCATTCATGGTGGAAAAAAAAAACCTACAGAGAATTGGAATACATGGTCCTTATCTAAATCTGATAAAAGCTATCTACAAGAAACTAACAGCCAACATTCTACTTTATAAATTAAAGTTGAAACCCTTCACTTCAAAATCAGGAACAAGACAAGGATGCCCAATGTCTCCACTCCTGTTCAATATTGTTCTGGAAACATTGGCCACAGCAATAAGGCAAGATTAAAAAAAAAAATGAATGGAATGGAAGAACTAAAATTATCATTATTTGCAGATGACATGGTACTGTACATAGAAGATCCCAAAAACTCCACTAGAGACTTGTAAATTTAATAAGCAAATTCAGTAGCATAGCAAGATACAAAGTTAACACTCAAAAATCCTTAGCATTTCCGGAATGCCAGTGGTGGCACATGCCTGTATTCCCACCACTGGAGAGGCTAAGACCAGGAGAATCACTATGAATCTGAGCTGCACAGTGCAACCCTATAACAAATACATTTTTAAAAATAAAAAGATTTCTATACACAAACAACTAATGCTCCAAGAGAGAAATTAAGGAAGCCAAACCTTTCACAATAACACCCCTAAAACTGAAATATGTAGAAATAAATCTCACAAAGGAAGTAAAAGATTTGTACAGCCAAAATTATAGTACTCAAAAAAGACATCAAAGAGGATTTAAGAAAATGAAAAGATATTCCTTGCTCCTCGATAGGAATAACCAACATTGTGAAAATGGCCGTACTCCCAAAATTGTTATACAGATTCAATGCAACCCCTATTAGAGTACCATTAGTATACCTTACAAATCTAGAAAAAAAATTCCTAAAATTCATCTGGAACCAAAAGATACCTAGAATAATAAAAGCAATCCTGAGCAACAAAGGAAAAGAAGGGGTATCACAATCCCTGACTTTAAATTGTACTCCAAATCTGCTGTGACAAAAGTCAGCATGGTACTTGCATAGAGATGAATCTGAGGATCAGTGGAACATATTAGCTGATGGTGAAACAACTACCAACACATTCACCCAACTTATCTTTGAGAAAAGGGCCAAAAATGCTTATTGCAACAAAGATGGCCTCTTAATAAGTGGTACTGAAAATACTTACTTTCCACATGCCAAAGGCTTAAAATAAACCCATGCCTATCATCGTCCACAAACCTACAGTCAAAATGAATCAAAGATTTAAATATTAAAACTGAAACACTTAATCTTCTGGAAGAAAAAGTAGGTAGAAACCTTAAGACATAGGGCCAGGTAGAGAGTTTGTGAACAAAACTCAAACTGCACAGGAAGCACTTCAAAGAATCAACGACTGGGATCTCATCTTTTTGAAAAGTTTCTGCATGTCAAAAGAAATCCCAACAGAGTAAAAAGAAAACTCATAAATTGGAATACAACTGTAGCAGACTATCCATCAGACAAAAGACTCTTATCTAGCATATATAAAGAGTTTTTAAAAACTCAGGCCTCCAAAATTCAAACACCCAAACCAAAAAATGGACATCTGAGCTGAATATACACTTCAAAAATGAAGGAACACAAATGGCAAATAAATATTTTTTTAAATGTTCAACATCATTGGTCATTCAAGAGATGCAAAGTAAAACAATACAGTGATACCATCTTAGGCAAGAAAGAGGGCTATCATCAAGAAGTCAACCAACAGCACATGCTAGAGAGGCTGTGAGGAAAAAGGAACACTTTTCCACTGTTGATGGGTGTTCAGGCTGGTACAACCACTATGGAAATCAGTATGGAGATTCTTTGAAAAGCTTGGATTGGAGGCCTCATTCAAGCCGGCTAGTCCCCTCTCAGATATTGTTCCAAAAGAACTAAAATCATCATACTACAGTGGTATATGTGCACCCATGTTTATATCAGTGCAGCTTGTCATAGCTAAATCTTGGAAGCAACCCAAATGCCCATTAAACAGGGACAGATTAAAAAGATGTGGTATTTTTATACAATGGAGTATTACTCAGCTACGAAAAGATAAATTTGAGGCTTTTGTAGATAATTAACACATCCAAAGACCACATTGGTAAGGGAAATAAATCAAATCTACATGTGCAAACATTGTATTATCTTGCTAGTGTGAGAACCTGAAAGAGTAATGAAAATCTAAAAGGCACAACAGTTATTGTGAAATGGAAAGAAATTATTCAATAGGAAGAAAAAATGGGATGAGAAAAAGGACAGATGAAACAAGGGAAAAATGTATTTAGGTATATATGCAGAATAGTTTGGATAATTGTATTGTTGATTTCTATTGGTCTTTTGAAAGGAGCAGTTAATGCTTAAATTTTTTACTCTGATTTTTTCTCCTCTTACGAGCTTCTTATAATTTCTTTGTTATTGTTTTGCTTTGGTTTCTTCTTTAAATGAATCTCACTTGTTTATATCTAGTAACATGAACAACTAATTTAAAGATAGCATCATGTAATACAGCAAACATTGTTGAATACCTATTACTTTGTATAGTGAAATCTTGTATCACTTCTAATATTTTTTGTTCTTTAAAAATAAAAAGAAATGTTTCACAA
>NW_004524612.1:2759654-2774142 GCF_000260255.1 Octodon degus | reverse complement strand
AAAAAAAAAAAAAAAAAGAAAGAAAGACGTGTGTAGAGGGTGGAAAGTCAGGGTGAGGAGGCCTAAGATTGGCTCCAAACAGTCTTGAACACATGGATGTGCTGGGAGGGAACCCTAACCCTTACTCTGCACATCTCTTGCATCTGGCTGTGCTGACATTAGAAAGTAAAAGCCTGAGTTCTGCAAGCCTCCTAGCACATTCCGGAGGCTGAGGCAGGAGGACTGAAGTGAATTCAAATAGCAAAGGAAAAAACAAATATTCCTGTTTCTGTGACAAGTAGAATAATTCAAAAAAAAAAGGAAAAAAAAAGAAGCTACATAACTTACTAATTTAAAAAGACATAAAAAGGGCTGGCCAAATTGCTCAGAAGATTAAAGCACCTGCAAGCAGGCACAGGAGCTGGGGTTCAATCTCGTGGGCCTGCTATACCAACCCCACGCCCAGGGTGTGCTGAAATGACAATTGAGACTGGGCGTGGTCATGCACATCTGTAATCCCAGCTCTTAGGAGGCTGTAAACAGGCAGATCACTGCGAGTTCAATCTAGTAGTGAGACCCTGAACACCCTGTAGACCCTTCTCTAAAAATACAAAAAAAAAAAATCAGAAAGATATAAAATTTTAAAAATTGCCTTTTATTTGAATACTTACACAAACCAAATTATTGAAACAATAGAAATTTTAATAATCACTGGGGCTGGGGAGATAGCTCAGTGGAATAAGTGCTTGCCTGGCAAGCACAAGTTCCTGTGTTCAATCTCTTGTACCACCAAAAAAAAGAAACAATAATCATAAAAACAAATTCTCACTTAACATTTGGTCTTATGAAGGAACTATTGCAATTTTTAGATTTGGTAGTGCTGCTATGCTTGTGGTCATTAAGGAGCAGTTATAAAGAATAAGAAAAACTCATTCCCCTCTCACCACTGTTGTCACATCTTGTGGGAATTCCTGGCTAGTACAGTAGGGCAAAATACAGATTGGAAGGAAAGCAAGAAATTTTTGTTCTCAGAGGACATGATCATCTGCACAGAACATCTGAAAGAAAAACATGACAACTTCTAGAAACAATAAGTGAGATTAGTCTCAAGATACAAGATTTCTACACAGCAGTCTATCATTTTCCAAGTGGAATTTGAACCAAAGGCAGTGGGAGTACACATTAGTGTGAGTCCCTCAGAAACTGCTTTTAGTCAGGACAATGGCAGGAAATGGGGCTCCAAAAAGCCACATTGGGGAAAAACACTGTGTCAGACAGACAGAAACAGAGGCCCTGTGCTTGTGCAGCCTGGAAGGCTAGCCTTGCCCTTCTTATCCATAGAGCCTATCAAATAGGAATGCTAGATTAAGTAAATAAAAATACAGGACACAAAATTAAATTTTAATTTGGAATAAGTAAGAAAAAATGTAATTGTATTTTAAATACTGCAGAGGGTGTACACTTAAAATATGTCATTGGCATAAAATTCAAATTTAATTACTTAATCTATGTTTTTCTGAAACTCTGTCTAATAACTTAATAACTTGCCCAAAGATGTGCAATTCATCCAAGATAAGCAACAATAGGAAAAGTACAAGAATTTTGTTATACAAGGGTACCAAACATTGTGTAAAATTACCTTTGAAACAAATAAATGTACAGAGTACCCTTCAGGAAATATTATCACAAAACAGATAAAATATATAAATATTTACATCCTAAAAATTAAACAGGAAAGCATGAACTACTCATGCAGAAAATCAAGAGACAGAGAGAAACAATGGATAAAAATGTGAGCTGATGAAATGGAAAAAGAAATTAAAGCTCATCACAGAATCATATTATTAGAAGGCACCTTGAATGTTAAATGTTAGAAACACGCTAGGGAACAAAAAAGGAAGAAATAAGGAAAATACCTTCAAATAAAGAAAGCATTAAAGTGCTTTTTAGAGAGAAAACTGAAGATAGGAAATGCACGTGAAGGAATCCAATGTAGGCGTAACTGTAGTAACTGAAAAAGAAGCCAAAACTATAAAACATAGCAAACAGTCTATTTAGATATAACTCAAGTTCTCACACTAAGGAGACAGGAAAAGTTTACACATGTAGGTCTTATTTATTTCACTTAAGAATATGGTCTCTAGTGGCACCCATTTACCAGCAAAAGTCTCAAATTTGTTCTGTTTTATAGCTGAATAATACTCCATTGTTTAAAAATCCTATACTGGGAAAAGGGAATGAACTTATTCAAAAGAAAAGAGTTACTGAGTTGAGAAGGACAGGGGAGGGAGTGGGACGGGGGTCTATCTATGTATGTAAGCAGGATGACTTGGACAACTGTACTGTGGAGTTCTGCTGGTCTATGGAAAAAGCAGATAATAATTTGTTTTGTCTCCTTTTGTCAATTGTTTCTCCTTTTTATCCTCTTAATTTCTTACATATGTCTTTCTTTTCTTCTTTCCTCTTCCAATTTTGCATGTATATATCTGGTAATATGAATAACTGGTTGGAAGACAACACTATGCATTACAACAAATACTGAAAATTCACATAACCCTGTTAAGCGAAATTTTGTATCACTTGTAATTTTTCTGTTTTAATAATATTTTGTAGGGTCAGCCAAATAGCTCAGCAGATTAAAGCTCCTGCAAGCAGGTGCAAGGGCCGGCGGTTCGATCCCTGGGCCTGCCATGCCGGCCCCACCTCTGGGGCACGCTGAGATGGCAATTGAGACTGCGCGTGGTGGCACACGCCTGTGATCCCAGCTCTTGGGAGGCTGTAAACAGACAGAGCACTACAAGTCCGATCTAGTAGTGAGACCCTGTAGACCCTTCCCTAAAATACAAAATAAAAATAATAATAATTTGTACTCTATAAAATAAAAAGATACAATTCAAGATTAAAAGGTTAAAAAAAAATATTCTATTCTCCATATTTCATAAACTTGCCAAAGAAAATGGTCCAGTAATGGTGAATGCCAAGGTAGAAACTAGTATAGTTAATTGAGATTTTTTAAAAAAAGAAAAAAGCCTTGACGTTACCATGTAAACAAAAATTTACTCATTTATGAGGAAAACATTCAAGTTGTAAACTTATCCTCACAGTGAAACTCAATATCAAAAGACAAAGCAATAACTACAACATAGCCATGGAAAGAGTGTATGAGAAAGTTTTATAAGTCACTAAGATATTGAGTGGAAAGTTGTTGAGTAGCACTGAACACTCTAAGAAGCAAGGACATTTTTCTCAAGAAACCATAACGGGAAAACTGCTAGAGACTAAACTCTACATAAAGAAGGATATTTCTGCACCAGGGAGATAGATTAGAAGAATAAGGACTTAGCTGGCAATTATAAGGTCCTGAGTTCAATCCCCAGTACAGCAAATAAAATAAGAATGATACTTTTGAAGAAATTTGATTATAAGAATTGTTAATGAGCACATAGACTTTTCTTGCAAATAAGAAGAAAATATATAAATTTTAATTACAAAATAAATGTAAATATCACATGTCCTTAAATATGGAAATAACATAAATACCAAAATTTAGGATTGGATGGAGAACTAATATGAGATGCTTCTATCTTGTAACATGAGCCAATGATTTGAAGACAGCAATATGCAATGTACCAACCATTGTTACTCTCCTACAATCATGATTTGAAATTTAAGAACATTGTTTTTATTATTTTTCTTCCCTTTAAAATAAAAATACTTAAAAATAAACACTAAAAAAGAAATATTGTAAGTTCATAAAGATTTTAATAACTATTGTCAAAAGATATTTACTATCTAAAAGCAGGATCTCGAGGACTAACTAATCAAGAGAAGGAAAGGAGAAGAGCTATGAAACATGACAATGTGAAGCCATACAGTTATATGTAGAAGATGAGCAAGGCAATGATCCTGAGAATATTCAGAAGATTTTTGAATCTAGCAGTTAATTGGAAAGATTCTCACCCTGACTAATTATATATACTGATACCTGTGAACTAAGCTACTGCACTGAAGATGGTAATCTGTAATAATAGTTTCATGCTTGGAATGCCAGTCATTCAGGTCTTCTGAATACAGGCTGCTTGTCATGACATGCCAGTTGCTTCTGTGCTATCTCTCGGGTAGATGACTATTCAAAAAGAAGGGGGTGGTGAGTGAAGGCAAGAGATAGGAAAATATTGTGGGACTGTCCTGCTTCAAGGTTGCATATTGTTAGATTTTTGGACTTATGTGTAGACATAAGGATATAATTTTTATGCCTATTTTTAAAAATATATTCTAATTTTTAAATGTTTTTTCATCATATTCTATAAAGACTTAAAGTTCAACATATCAATACTTGATGAAAAATACCTGTTATATGTTATGCCTAAGATGTTTGATATTTAGACAGATAGTGAGGTTAAGCTTAACAGCCTAGGTTGTATGGTAATAATAATAAGCTTGTTTTCTGGATGGTTAACAACCTAAATTTGCAGACCAAAATTAGAGAAAAAGGAGGGCCACAAGGAAAGCCAACATTTTGGCCCTAGCCTTCTAAGGTCAATTAAGATTCAGGACATATGAGGACTTGTTCTGTAATGTCATGTAACTAAGTAGTGTCCCAAATTTTCTGATCAAGGAAATTATGGAGCCAAAGAGGAAAGTGATCGATGACGTAGAGTGTGCCTATGCAGAGTCACATGGAGAAAAAACATTCTCTCAGGCTTTCACAGAGAGCACATTGGCCAAGCAATGGCCATGACTCATTCACATGGCTGACACTGACAAAGGTTCTACAATCTGAGGTACAGGATCTCAGGATAAATCCTGAGGGGATTTCACTGACCTTATCAGACCCAAAAGCTACAACTCTTGTTGCATAGGTCCTGCTTTACCTTGGTCTTAACCATCCAGCAGAAAAGGATAAAAACAAAGTATAAGTAGTAAAGCCATGGTGTTATGTTGAGCTGTAGGGCACTCAGGTCAAGAAAATCTGACATTGCCAGTGAAGAGGAAGACCCAATACTATTATGGATTACTGGACTCTTTTAGAATATTTTGCTGAGTTAACCACCTATAATATTCATGTAACGGAACTTAACAAAAAAAGTGTATACAGATGAATGTCCTTTGTGTATCTGTGTATTCAAAGTGGTTAGAACAGATATATAGTTACATTCTCTTAATGAATAGAAGGATTTGTTGTAATAGTGTTTGTAAATAGGATATCATGTCCTATTTTATAGATCTTGTACAACAATTAACCACTAGGAAGAATGTATGCAGTGTGCTAATTATTCAAACTGTCCTACCAATTTGGTTTGAAACTGTCTCATTGCTATTTGTTTCTCAATAAAATTATGGGGAAAAAAGGAAAAGACATTTACCTTCTAAAAGTAAAATGCTATACGCAGTAAAATATTATCAACCAGATTTGAATAATATAGGGAAAAGAAAGAAAGATGGGTTCAGTGATACTTTTGTTATTATTCACAAGCAGGAATTAATTGATAATATTTAAAGGAATCAGACATGGTGGTACATACCTGTAATCCCAGAACTTGGGAAACTGAGGCAGGAGGAACATTGTGAGTTTAAGACCAGCATAGGTTACAAAGTGAGTGCAGGACCAGCCTAAACACCACAATGAAATTCCATTCCATATATTATATATCATATATATGGATGAAAACAAAAGAAATGTTATAAGGTATAATTTACAAGCCATGAGGGCAAACAATATTATAAGAAAAAATGATAATAGAATTGAAATCTAGACGATAATAGTTAGGGCAACAGTATCTCTCTAAAAAATACACATATACATACATTTACACATACATGTATACATACAATGAGAAATATGCCATGTTTTTAAACATCAAAAAACAGAAAGTAGAGCTAATACAACATTAAACACCATCTTTTACTTCAATAATTGCTAATGAGATTAAATAACATACAAATTTTTTTTTATGTTGAATGCTGACATATCTCTGATAAATAAAGGTAACTTAGCTTAATGATTTAACTTTATAAATGATGTCTATTAACAAAATGAAACTATAAAAATGTAAGATAGGTGAGACAAGGAACTTCTGAAGGTATTTGATATGTGCATTACAGACAAAGGATTAGTATCTGTACTACGAAGATGTCTTCAAATTTTTATGAGAACAATACTATATGAAAAAGGGGTCAAGGAATAGAATATTCAAATCAATTAATTATAACAGTTTCTTAATATATTGAAAAATGCTGCTCCTTACTTATTAGTATTGTGTTACCTTGCTGGTGGAAGTGTTGTCTGGTAAAAAGGCTGAGAAGGCAACTTAGCGCTATGTGCCAACATTACAAAACATAAATTTTGGAGGGCGGGGAGATAGCTCAGTAGAATAAGTGCTTGCCTGACAAGCACAAGGGCCTGAGTTCAATCCCCAGTTCAAAAAAAAAAAAAAAAAAAAAAAAAAAAAAAAAAAAACCCATAAATTTTGGTCCAGGAATTTCACTTTTAGGAAATCTACTCTAAAAGATGCTAATATACATGCAAAATCATATATGTATAGTTATTCATTCAATGTTACTTGTACCAAAACATAGCAAAAATAATATTAATAGGTAACTGGTTGAATAAGTTATTATAATTTTAATACATTGCAATGTAAAACTGAAAAAGAATGAAGAACATCTTTAGTGCATTTATATGAATTGGTTTCCACAATCTGTTAAGAAAAAAGTATTAAAAAATATTTCTAATGGGCTACACTTTGTGTCAGAAAGGGAAGTACATTGCTATTGATCTTATTTTCATTTGCATCCAAGAACTCTTGAACAAAACGTGATATGTGTGAGGTAGGAATGAGATGGGGAAAGTGTAGGTTTAGAGCAAGATTATCACTGCAAACTTTTGATTAATAACATTTTATTTGAATACAGAAAATGTATTGTTGGGCTGGCCAAATAGCTCAGTGGATTAAAGCGCTTACAAGCAGGCACAGGGACCTGGGTTTGATTCCAGGGCCTGCCGAGGTGGATCACTATGAGTCCACTCTAGTAGTGAGACCCTGAACACCCTGTAGACCCTTCCCTAAAATACAAAAAAAAAAAAAAAAAAAAGAAGAAAGAATCTAGCTAAATTATGACCCATGTGTTTGATGGGTACATGTTCATTTCAAAGAATGAAATATAAATAAAATGACATGATTTCTAAGTTGTAATAAATATTATTTTACCTGGCATTCCCTGCTTAGCTAACTGTTCACTACTAGAGAAAATGCACAATTACTAAAAGCATTTTTAAGCTTGAATAATTACTATTTTGTTTACACATTTTTTTAAAATTGCCTTAATTTTTTTTAAGTGAGTAATGCCTTTAGTTTTCTTTAAAGTATACATGACTATGTATGGAACTTCCAAACAAACTTTATATATAATGAAAGTCCAGACTGAAAGTGCTATTTATACAATAAAAATTTAAATCATAAAAAAGAGCCTTGATTTAGCCAAATTCCTAAATCCATAATTCCCATTCAACAGTATAAAAAGTCTCATTGCTGAAGGAACTATGATAAGTAACCCAGGCATTCAGTAACTTGCTTAGGCTGAAGGTAAAAAAAGAGAAATAATCAAGTTGTCACCACTTGTCTTGCTAAAGTCAATCAACCAAGCACATTTTTTTGACTCATTAAATAAGGGCACAGTCTTATTTACACTTACAAAGTCATATTTTTTTTGGCTACAGAAATGTGTTAAAGAGGTAAAGAGTGTGACTGTCAGGCACCAGAAAATCAATTGGTATTACACAATCATTCATAAAGCATGTGACTGGTATATATACAGCCATACTAAAGGTTAAGGCTTGTAGACTATGTATATGAAATTCACCATTAAATAGTTACAATCCAATACAGTATACTATGTAAGTTTACAAATAATGAACTAAAAGAAAAAATGAGATTTTTATGAAAAAATTTACAGGTGACAAAACAAATAACATGCACGGTGTGTCAAGGAAAATCTCATTCCTTAATTTATTCCAAAACCAGATGAATGTTAGGAAAAATGGCCAAGGAAATATTAGTAGGTCCAAGGACACAGAGTATGATAGTCAATGATCTATCCAAGAAATCCAAAAATAGCACTGATTGCAATGGAATGGGTTAAAGATAAGGTTAAAGTCTATCTTAATAGCAAATTTTAAGGAATACCTCCTCTCCAAGCCAGCAGGATTTGTAAAGTAACCCATGGAAAATGAAAAATCACTACAGGAAGTTCAGTAAAATAATTAGATTTGAGTTTTACAAAGAGAACTATGATAGAAATATCATTTTTGAACTGGAGATGTACAAGGCTAAAGACATGTAGGACATTGATATTGAAAACAGGCCTTGATGACAGTTAATTTTATGTCCGCTTATCTAGATCAAAGGATTCCAGCTCGCTTACAAAACATGCCTGAGCAGGAATCTGTGGAGGGTTTTTAGAAGTGGGCCACATTTGAAGTAGTGAACCTCTTGATCCTCCCCAGTAAGGGCGAGCTTCTTCCAATCAACTGGGGGCCTGAATAGAACAAAAAGGTGCAGGAAGGGAAGATTTTTTTCCCAAATAAAAACAGAAGACACAGATTATATAGAGCTGCTATAAAACCCACGTCTGAAAATAGAGAAGACTGACAAGAGACAGCGCAAGGGACAGGCATAGTCATAAAAACCAAACAAAACCTCAGACATTTGTCTGAGGGGACAAAAAGAGTAAGATAATGTAATGAAAGAGACAGGAGGACTTAAACGACCAATGCCAAGGAAACAGAGAATTTTATGAGGTGCAAATTATTGTCAAGTGGTACACACTACCACAAAAAAACAAAGACAAAACTTGGGTTCTCACAAGGAAGAGTCAGTGATTGAGAATAAAACTGACACAAATGAAGCAAAAGTGAATGGAGAACAGCCAAATGAAAGCTGTACATGTGTACATTTCTCAAAATAAGGCAAGATAAATAGATGAGAGGACTTATTTCTATTTTAAGATTTGAATTTTTCTTTGCTAGTTAGGACAAAAACATCATTAAGGTAAAACACTGGAATATTTCACCTCTCTGCTTTACATAAATAAGTTCACAAAATTGGGAAATAGAGAATAATCACAGTTGTCAGCTACTCCCTTTCTGAAAGTGAAATTAGAGTTACAGCTTACTAGACATTAACATTGGCTCATGTAAGTGTGCCAGAAAAATCGATGTGCTCCACCATGATATCTTCGAGGACTGTGTAATCTCTGAGAAATGCTTTCAAGAACTTTACTTATCTGGTGCTGTGAAGCTCAGTTCACCAGCTAACATGGCCTTGGGATGTTAGCCTGGCTCACAATTTTGGAAAGATTTCAATTTGACTAAACTTCCTTCTCTCTGTCTCCTCCTCTTTCTCTCCCTTCATCTCCCTCCCTCCATTCCTTCCACCCTTGCTCCCTTTTTTGGCTTTAAAATTAAATCACAAATATATTAAGCAACTATCTTTCAGATTTTCTTGAAATTCTCAATTCCTAAAATTTCTGTTCTTCCTCCTTTATTGTTTGTTTGTTTGTTTGTTTGTTTGTTTTAATTCTTGTTGTCAAAACAGGAGTTGGTACTGGACTTCTGCCTAGCTTCTTGGATCTAGCCCGGGTTATACCTAACTCAAATGTTATGCTCAGGCCAGAGACAAGTGGCATTCTCTTGCACAAAACATGATGAAGCCTTTCTTTAATTGGGTTCTGTTTCTTCTGATTCCTCAAATACTTCAAACCCCACCCCTGAGGGAAGTTTCTGAGAATTCTAATTATTATACTTTCAGTATATGTTTCATTTACTTTTATTATATCAATGCAAAGTATTGATATTTTCTCAGTTGATTTGAATAACATATTTATGAAAATATAACTGTATACTATTCCTTTATAGATCATCTTGTTCAAGTCAATAACTTCTGAAGATAACCCACTAATATTATAGACTGCTAGACAGTGTTAGATTGTTTAGCTGAATTCAAACACCTATAGTATTTAGATGCCAATAGATTATTCACCTCTGACAGGACAAAATAAACTAAAATAAAGTAAAAAAGTAAAAGGATACAAAGGAAAGATTACTTTGTATTTATATATACAAAATAGGATAAATTTATAACTACTTTCACTTAATTCAATGAGAAGAAAGAGGTGTACTAACAGTGTTTGGACAGAATATCCTGTCTGCTTCTTGTACTATGGATAACCACTAAGAAGATAACAATGTACAGTGTATTGACTATCAAAACTGTCCTATTAATCAGTTGTGAAACTATCTCATTCATATTTATTTCTCAATAAAAAATAAATATAAAAAGATCACCTTGTTTACAATTTGTGTGTTGCAGCTTCTCTCCTTTCTAAGAAAAAAAAATCTTCATTCAGTAGTGATTTGGCATAGAGAAATAGCAAAGTCCAATGCCAGAATCCAATGTATGTGGTATAAAGAAATGTACTGAAGAACACCTCTGAGCCCTCAGTTTGTTTAATGAAATAAATTTATAGGGGAAAATCATATAAAATTGGATGTGTTAACTATTGCTATATAACAAACCACCCCAGAACTTGGTGCCTTAAAACAAGAACAATCCTGTGGCTCATGAGCAGTTCGGGTTGAGCCCAACTGGGTGACTTTTCTACTGCTTTCTCCTGAGCTCATTCATATGGCTGAAGTCTCTTCACTAGCTGTGCTCAAGCTGCATTTCATTCAAGATAGCCTTATGCACACATCTGGAAGTTGACACTAGACATTGCCTGGAATTTCTTTTTTTTTCCATAATTTTAAAACAAATAGTAATGAGACAGTTTCAAATCAAATTGGTAGGACATTTTCAATAATTAACACATTGCATACATTCTTCCTAGTGGTTAATTGCTGTACAAGATGCGGACATGATATCCTATTTACAAACACTATTACAACAAATCCCTCTATTCATTAAGAGAATGTAACTATATATCTATCCTAACCATTTTGAATACACAGATACCAAATGGACATGCATCTGTATCCCCTTTATTTGTTAAGTTCTGTTATATGAATATTATAGATGTGTTAACTCAGCAAAATATTCTAAAAGAGTCCAGTAGCCTATAATAGTATTGGGTCTTCTGCTTGATTGGCAATGTCAGAAATTGTTGAACTGAGTCCCGTACAGCTCAGCATAACAGCATGGCTTTACTTCTTATATTTGATTTTTATACTTTTCTGCTGGATGGCTAAGACCAAGGTAAAGCAGGACCTATGCAACAAGAGTTGTAGCTTTTGGGTCTGATGAGGTCAGTGAAATCCCCTCAGGATTTATCCTGAGATCCTGTACCTCAGATTGTAGAACCTTTGTCAGTGTCAGCCATGTGGATGAGTCACGGCCATTGCTTGGCCAATGTGCTCTCTGTGAAAGCCTGAGAGAATGTTTGTTCTCCATGTGATTCTCCTTAGGCACACTCTACATCATCGATTGCCTGGAATTTCTTGATTCTCTTGTACTTGTTTATCTTCCAGGAAGCCAGAGTGACCCTTTCACAGAATGGCAGCATTGGTCCAAGACTGTAAAGTGGAGCAGTAAAATGTCTGAGGAGCTAAAACTTGAAGTTTAACAACTTCATTATGTCAAGTCAAATCTCAAGACCACTAGAATCTGAGAATATAAACATGGAACCACGATGGGAGAAATGACAGGATCACATTATAAAGGGCCACAGATCAGGGATGTGTGCTCCCTGGAGGCCTTGATAATTCACTGGAGTCCATTACAGGACAAACAAATGATGGGCATAATAAGAACCATCATACCTTTCTTTATCCATCAAACATGATTATGAATCATTAAGAGTATTATCCCAAACTAGACTTTATGCATATTAAGGATTAGCATCTTACCCTGTATTCCTTAAAGTCCTCAGAGGTTGGAGTCACATCTTCACAAGTAGAAATGCAAATGTTAAGAGTAATAAAAATAATGTATTAGTTGCAGATATTTACTGAGTTTCATTATGGTCTAAAATCTGTAAATGAGTTATCTTATTCAATGATCCCAACAGTACTACTAAGAAAGTATCCTCATTATTACCCTGAGTCAAAGATATGAAAACTAAATCTTAGTAGAAATAAATAATACACCCAAAATTGTGATTGGTTAACTGAGATCATATACCACATGGGCGGGACTACTGAGTCTATTATGTTGGTCATTTGCTATACTGCACTCTCTTACAAGAGGAGAAGCATAAGGATCAGGACAATATTAGGATTGTTTAACTCCATGCAGAAACACCCATAAGCCAAAACATAATTGAGTCTTCTCTGTACTGCTTGATAAAATTGTTCCTTAGTTCTTAGATTTTGCAAATGCTAAAAATTTCCAGAGGAATTTTTTCCATCTCAATTCTGAAACATTTGAGACTCTTTTATCAGTCTGTAGGTAAAACACATTGTTATTTTGCTTCAATTTGGTTTGTTTAAAAAATTAAAATCTTAGTTTACTGGATAAATATATTGTATATATTTGCCTGGGGAAGTCTCCTTTGGCAGACGACCTGTTTGTAGAAGCCAATTCCCACCAGCTCAGTGGTCGAGATTAATGATGTGTGAAGAGTTTGAACACTCTAGATGGCAGAACGGGTGATTTAATGGCAAAGCTGTTCAAATTAATCTATTTCAGTCAGTCACCCACTGAGGTTATACAAAAGAGAAAAAGGAAGAAAGAAGGAGAGTGGAAGAGAGGAAAATAATAGCTATTTTAAGGTAAAGAATTATACGTGATTTTTTCCTTACTTTTTGTACTTATTTTTCCTTTATTTTTTTCATAATATGTACATTTTGGCTAATGGAACCTGAGAAGAATATAATCAGAATTTTTTCTGTATCTCTTTCCCAAAGCCTTCCTTGTAAGATACCTGAATGTTTTCCTTCTTCTTATTGAACTTTTCCTCATTCTGTCTAGCATGTGGATGTGATAGCTGATGCTTTTGTAGGTATCTAGAGTCAAAAGACTGAGAACTAACATGGTAAGAAATAGCAGGATTTACAAATTTAAAACTTCTTTCCAGGCCGGGTATGGTGATGCACATCTATAATCCCAGCACTTGGCAACTAAAGCAAGAAGGTCGCTGAGAGTTTAAGGTCAACCTGGGCTACAAAGTTGGGCCCTGGTTCTGAACTGCATAGTGAGATCCTGTCTTTAAAAAGACTCAAAAAAGGAGAGAAAAAAAACTTCTTTCCAGTAAATGATATAACAAAATTAAAGTGTCAGTGACAAATTTGGAAAAAAATATTTTCAAACTCTATGTGATATATGTCACATAAATCATTACTTTTCACGGTATGTGAAAAACTCTTATAAATCTAATAAAATGGATAAAAGTTTCCAAATTACCAGAGAAACACAAATAACCAACAAGAATAAAAGTACACAAGTATACTTAATATTTTACTAATCAATAGAATTCAAACTAATCAAAAAGCACATGTTTTAAAAGATTTTAAAAAGTGAATGGCTACAGCTAGAATTGCAACAAAATAATCTGAAAATATCATTTAATACTTAGAATGTGTGTACCCCTGGCCTGGCAGAATCTCTTGTGGGACTGTGTCTTATAAAAACTGTAGCTCCATGTCCACATCAATCTGTATAGGGATATCTACTGAAACACTGTTCATACAATTTGCATAAAACTTGAGATCCATTCATATTAAAGACTTGTAAAATTTTCCAAAATAAGCACACAAGTACATACATGGAAAAAGCTTATCATAATGCACACCAAGTTTATGAATGAGACAAGAAGAAATGAAAGCAGAGAAGAAATGAGTGTGAAGGAGACCTATCGGGTTTTTCTCATGTTCCGTGTACGAGTTGTTCTGATACTTGTCATTCAGGTAATATAAATGTAAATTTAAATATTTTGCGAACCTGAACAATGAAAGTTAATTAGAGCCTGAAACTAAATGGGCAATCTACAATTTTAGAAAGGACAGGTGTTAAATATCAAAGAGAAATCCCCAAACTACAAGCTACCATGTGGCGTTTATTATTGTAATTATGCTGACATGACAGTGGTCCCAGGGCGGCCTGCCAGCAGCGATCACCAGCGCCCACCCTGGCTACTTTCTAAGATCCAAAGCCCATTTTCCTCCAAAGTCAAAGTGACTTATTTATTATTTTCCAACAGATGTCACCTTCACAAGAGAAAATTCCTAAATCTAAAAATGCTTTTAATTTAAAGGATAAGTTTGATTGGGGCTAAGAAAAGAAATGTTAAATACTATAAAATGAATCCAAATAACAGAAAAATCACAGTTTTAACTACATATAGCATTTCCAGGGGATTATTAGTGAATTTAATTGTTGGAAATACTACAAATTCCAAAAGCATATGTCCTAAATATGTGTATGTACAGTGTGAATTTGCAACAGTATTGTATTTTATGTATAACAAAATATCACTTTATTTATTTGGAGGAACATTTCTGCAAGATCTTAGGTAA
>NW_004524612.1:2757194-2758960 GCF_000260255.1 Octodon degus | reverse complement strand
AATACAGAATTTCACTCAATAAAATAATAGGAAGTTAACAATGGTTATCATATTATATATTGTTGCCTTCAAATTAGTTGTTCAGATTATCAGATATAAGCATGCAAAATTGATCAAACAATTGGTCAGAAAATTAAAAAGAAAAAAATAAGCATTAACTGTTCCTTTCAATCAACCAACAGAAATCAGCAGTACAGTTGTCCAAGCTGTTTTAAAATTCATTTACTGATGCAATAACTTAGAAGGTCTAAGTTAATGATAATAAAATCATATAAACTAAGTTTCCTGGGATCTAGGCAGTGACTGAATTAGAGATTCTATGCATAGATCATCCCAGGTAACTCTAAGGATTAACTAGCAAAAAGACAATCCTGTCCTAGACTTTTAATAATTGTAAATAAGCATATTTAAAACACTTGACCAAAAAAAATCAGCAGAATTAAGCCAGTCAGAATAATCTATGAAAAATCATGCCGGGTTTACTTGATCATGCAAAGTCTAAAGTCTCTAGTTTGGTCACAAGTATACTTTCTCATTATATGTATTACCAAGGACTTTCAAATAAAAAGTAAATAAATGTCGTTCTTGGCGAGTATTGACAACATCTGATTTATTCAAACAGACCTGGCAATCTCTTGTCATAATGATAAACTCCTAAGTACCTGGCATCATTTCTATCTGGTTAGAAGCTGTACTTCTTGAAAGATGTGTTGTGTATTAGAAATCATTTTCCTATTTGCTTTATTTTGCATAAAACTTCTGTATCATTCATGGCATACGACATTGTGATGAAATGACACATGTGCACAGCCGCACACAGCTCCATTAATTTTATTTGTTTACTTCAGTGAAAGTGTAAGTCACTGCATCCAAATAGCTTCTTTTACTGGGTCAGGAACATTAAGTGACAAGTAGGGTGTGAGGTTACTGGAAATAGTCCCAAGTTATTTCTTCTCCCTATCACAGGTTTCTATATGTCTGAGAATCAGAACTCTGCAAGCGTCTTCCTTGGATGTTTTAAGTAATGCTGCAACCTGGCCCTTCTTGTATTCCACTAAACAGGAAAATGACTGTTTGAAGACAACTTTTGTGGGAAAAGTGAGTATGTGCATGTATAAATATAAGTTGGTGAAATGTAATTAGACCAGGAGAACTCATGACTTTAACCCAACTGTAACACACTAAAGAAACTTTTGTTTGTGTAATGAAATTATTCCATGGTTTTGCTAATTTTATAGCTTATATTTGATTCAGTGGTTTGGAATCATCATGTTAGTCTGTCCTATTTCCTAGCTTGTGTACACAAAAGGCAGCTTCAATTATATGATTTTAATGATATTAAAATATGTGCCTTAAACATCCCCTCCTGCTACATATTCTCAGGTGTATTTCATCCTCTACTGATGGGCTCACATCAGTGAAGGCGATGAATCAACTTCATGCATTCAAATCCTGTCTTCCCCACTTTTCAGTCAAATGATCCAGTTTCTCAGCTTCTGTTTGCCTCACAATTAATTCCCTGTTGAAAAAAAAGTAAAATTTAAAAAAAAAAAACAACAACATCTTTCAGGACTACTGAAATAAAGTGAAGTAGTATAGTTACATAAACCACAAAATAAAATGACCGACCCAAGTAGTCCACATTAGTTGTCTATTAAATCATCATTATTAGAAACCATGATAAACACTGGGATGCAGTGAATCTCTGCCTGCTTTCATTATTATTATTAATAATTGAGAGAAGCTGTAAATTACTTTTACCTGGA
>NW_004524612.1:2751095-2757094 GCF_000260255.1 Octodon degus | reverse complement strand
TTCTTGGCGAGTATTGACAACATCTGATTTATTCAAACAGACCTGGCAATCTCTTGTCATAATGATAAACTCCTAAGTACCTGGCATCATTTCTATCTGGTTAGAAGCTGTACTTCTTGAAAGATGTGTTGTGTATTAGAAATCATTTTCCTATTTGCTTTATTTTGCATAAAACTTCTGTATCATTCATGGCATACGACATTGTGATGAAATGACACATGTGCACAGCCGCACACAGCTCCATTAATTTTATTTGTTTACTTCAGTGAAAGTGTAAGTCACTGCATCCAAATAGCTTCTTTTACTGGGTCAGGAACATTAAGTGACAAGTAGGGTGTGAGGTTACTGGAAATAGTCCCAAGTTATTTCTTCTCCCTATCACAGGTTTCTATATGTCTGAGAATCAGAACTCTGCAAGCGTCTTCCTTGGATGTTTTAAGTAATGCTGCAACCTGGCCCTTCTTGTATTCCACTAAACAGGAAAATGACTGTTTGAAGACAACTTTTGTGGGAAAAGTGAGTATGTGCATGTATAAATATAAGTTGGTGAAATGTAATTAGACCAGGAGAACTCATGACTTTAACCCAACTGTAACACACTAAAGAAACTTTTGTTTGTGTAATGAAATTATTCCATGGTTTTGCTAATTTTATAGCTTATATTTGATTCAGTGGTTTGGAATCATCATGTTAGTCTGTCCTATTTCCTAGCTTGTGTACACAAAAGGCAGCTTCAATTATATGATTTTAATGATATTAAAATATGTGCCTTAAACATCCCCTCCTGCTACATATTCTCAGGTGTATTTCATCCTCTACTGATGGGCTCACATCAGTGAAGGCGATGAATCAACTTCATGCATTCAAATCCTGTCTTCCCCACTTTTCAGTCAAATGATCCAGTTTCTCAGCTTCTGTTTGCCTCACAATTAATTCCCTGTTGAAAAAAAAGTAAAATTTAAAAAAAAAAAACAACAACATCTTTCAGGACTACTGAAATAAAGTGAAGTAGTATAGTTACATAAACCACAAAATAAAATGACCGACCCAAGTAGTCCACATTAGTTGTCTATAAAATCATCATTATTAGAAACCATGATAAACACTGGGATGCAGTGAATCTCTGCCTGCTTTCATTATTATTATTAATAATTGAGAGAAGCTGTAAATTACTTTTACCTGGAACTCCAATGAGACAAGTCACAGAAGAAACAAAATTCACTCTGATTTCAACATCAAGCCTTTTCCTTTTTATAAAAAAAATAATTATTAGTGCATGTTTGTGATGATCAAAACTATTTTCACTGTGAGTACTTGGTGCATGTATTTTTATACATTTCCTTTTCCTTCTTTCCTTCCTCCCCTCTCCCTAAATCTCTTAGTTCCATCCTTATTTATAGTACATCTAACTCCCTCCTACCTTCTATTCTTTTATCTTACTTTTTATTTATACATATTGGATTTCTACAGAAGAAATCATAGAGTATTTAAGATTATGTGTCTGATTTATTTTATTTAACATGTTTCCAAGTTGCTTCTGTTTTGTTAAAAATGACTCAAATTTACATTTTCTTTTTCTTTTTCTTTTTTTTTTTAATGTATTTGGTTGTTGCAGGGTCTCACTATGCAGGTCAGACTCATGGCGATCCTCCTGCTTTCAGCCTCCTCAGTCTGAGATTACAGGCTTGTGCTACTATGCCTGGACTCTGGCTGGCTCAGCCCACCCTGGAGGTGGCGCTGGCATGACATGTGCTGGGGATCAAACTATGCTTCCTGTGCTTGCCTAAGCTCGTCTAAGTAGGAACTTTGTCTGCTGAGCTATCTTGCCTGCCCCACATTTAACTTCCATAATAACCGCATAATATTTATTATCCATTATGTATAAATGCCACATTTTCTTTTTTTAATTTTAATGAGAAAGAAATAGCAATGAGACAATTTCAAAACAGGTTAGTAGGGCAGTTACAATAATTAATATACTGCATATAGTTGTCTTCATAATAGTTATTCAGAATACAAGATGCAGATGTGATATCCTCTCCAAACATTATTAGTACAAATCTTTCTTCTCACTAAACAAGAGAAACTAGCTATATATCTATCCTATTTTGTATATACACATTTTCTTTATCCATTCCTCTGTTGATGGACATACAGGTTGCTTACAAAATTTAAAACTTGTGAACTGTGCTATAAATATTGGTATACATGACATTGTAATATGATGTCTTTAAAATTTTCAGAAAGATCCTAGAAGGATAATAGCTTGATCAAATTGAATTTCTAGTTTTAGTTTTCTGAGGAATCTCCAACCGATTTGTATAGTGATTGTAATATTTTACATTTGAGCCAACTGTGTAGGATTGCTTTTCACCATAGCTTCTTGGACACGTTATCATTTAATTTCTTAGTGATTGCCATTCTTTCTGGAGTAAGATGAAATGGCAGTGCTGCTTGCATTGCAATATCTAAGAGATGTTGGATGTTTTTTCATGAATTTATAGGCCATTTGAGTTTTTCTTCTGAAAAATATCTATTCATTAAGTTTTGACTAGGTCTTTCATTTGGGGGATCTGTTTTTTTAGTTCTTTATATAATCTAGTATTAGTCCTCTGTCCAAGAAGTAGCAGAAAAGTTTTTTATCCCATTGTGTACGTTGTCTCTTCATGTCATTGGTTATTTTCTTTATTGTGCAGAAACTTTACAGCTTGACATTATGCTATTTGTTGACTCTTGATGTTATTTCTTATGAAATTGGGGTTCTATACAGAGAGTCTTTTCCTATGTGAACAGCTTCAACAAAGAGAGATCATGCAATTTTGATGATAAAAAAGAATTAGAATTCTCTGAAAGCTAAAGAAAAGGATGTCATGAAATGGGCTTTTCAAAGATTAAAAATAGAGTTTTAGATATTATAACGTGACAGGATAAATCTGTGTACCTGTTATGCCAGCAATTCAGAAGACAAAGGCAGGCAAATTCTAAGTTCTAGGCCAGTCTGGGCAACTTGGTGAGACCCTATCTCAAATAAAATTAAAAAGAAAAGGGAATGTGACATCACGTAGGGGTGCAGTGCTTGTCTATCATGTGTGAGTCTGGAGTTCAATCCCTAGAGAAGCAAAAGTAAAATTAAAGTTGCTTCATTTTCAAAGCAACTGCTTTTTCTCAGATAATATGTTTATGTAGGGCATTTCTGGTGGTGATAATACTGCTAGAACTGTGCATGGATAAAGCTGCCAGTTGTCTTTGGGCCCTGGTACTGTGCAATACTCCTACTGACATGAGAGGCATTGAATTAATCTTTAGTGTTTCACCTTATTAATTAATAAGTCTCACTGGGGAGATGGCTCAATAGAATAAGCACTTCCCTGGTAAGT
Source organism: Octodon degus (assembly GCF_000260255.1). Classification (NCBI taxonomy): domain Eukaryota; kingdom Metazoa; phylum Chordata; class Mammalia; order Rodentia; family Octodontidae; genus Octodon; species Octodon degus. The sequence continues at coordinate 2,753,717 of NW_004524612.1, read as the reverse complement.
ACAAGGGCCTGAGTTCAATCCCCTGTTTCACAAAAAAAAAAAAAATAAAATAAAATAAGCATATAAATAAAACAAAACAAAATTTTGGCCAGGGAGATGGCTCAGTAGAATAAGTGCTTTCCTAGCAAGTGCAAGGGCCTGAGCTCAATCCCTGGTTCCACCAAAAAAAAAAAAAAAAAAGTTTCAAGGGACAGAAAATGCCATGGTGCTTTCACATGTATTAAGAGTAATAATATTTCAAGGGGGCAAATAGACTGTTGGGCCCAACTTGCAAACAAGGAAACAATTTATTTCTATGCTGCAGTTCCCATTCCAGAGTTTTCAATTCTGTAAGTCCAGTGATGTATGGCCACTCTCAACTGGCACGAGACAGATGGTAAACTTAGAAAGAAAGTCTGTCTCAGGAATAAGAATCAAGGTTTTATAGTCCTATAAAGCCCAAGACCATATCTTTTTCCTCTATAAAACTTGCAGAAAGCAGCCAGAATTTAATTAAACTGTCATTACTCCTGACTTACATATTTGGTTTTCTACTTGTTTGTTAAGTTCTTCCTTATCTTTTAGTTTCCAGCCCAAAAGAAAGAAAGATGAAAAGGAGAAAGAAAAAGAGAAAAAAAGAGAAGAGAGGAAAGCAGTGAAAAAGAGAAAGGGGAAGAGGAGGAAAAGGAAGGTACCAGAGGAGAAGACACTATTAAGGGAAACCTTCCAATCATTAAAACATCTGTTATTTCAATGTTGCAAACAGAAGGTACCCCGGAAACAGGAATTACATTAGAAAACAGGCAGTTACAGAATGTGACATCAAGCCAACCTGGTTCACTTAGTAATGTCTGGTATGAAATACTGTACTGCATGGTAATGGGGTTGAATAACATAACAGTCTCTGTCAGTTCGGGCTGCTTAAGCTGAACATTGAAGACCAGGTGGCTGAAATTCACCCTCCATAGCTCTGAAGGCTAGAAGAAGACAAAGACTGGAGTGCCAAGATTTTGATTTCTGATGAGACAGAGCCTCTTTTCCTGGCTTCTTGGCTCTCATTTCTTGATCTGACACAGAGAATGAGAGAACTCTGTAGGTCTTCTATGATAAGGATTCTAATGGTCTGCTGTCCTCCAAAGAACTTAACTGCAAGTCATACCACATGGAGACTAAGTTTCAACACAGGAATGCTGGAGAAACACAAGCATTCAGATCATAGGATTCATCATCCTGAAAGTTTTCTCATCTCTACAGTAGAGACACTAACATCCACACATTCAGGGAAGCAGTGGAACAGTAGAGAAGAATGCTCATCACAAGGGCTGGTACGCTGCATCCACAGTGAGTGGCTGCTACAACCACTAGGGATTCTGGGAACTATGCAATGAACCGAGCTTTGGTGGGAGAGGAGGTTCCTAGGGCTTGAACTGATGGCAATGAAGGAGAAGTTACAATCCAGAAAGTGTAAGCAGACGTTCTTTTTTAGAGTATGCTGCCTTAAGGCAAAAAAAAAAAAAAAATCTTACACACTAGTCATTTCTGTAACACAGTTAAAAATATTTTAACAGATTGATCAAGATATAAATTCTCAAATGACAAGTTAATATATGAAGAAATGTTAAACAACATTGGTTATTTGAGAAATTTGATGAAAACAACTCTGAGATTCCATCTCAGCCCAGAAAGAACGGCTGTCATCAAAAGCCAACTGATAACAAATACTAGAGGGGCTGTGGGGAAAAAGGAACCCTTCCCCACTGTGGGTGGGAGTGCAGACTGGTACAACCATTGTGGAAATTAGTGTGGAGACTCCCCAAAAAACTACAATTAGAGTTCCCATTTGACCCAGCTTTTCCTCTGCTTGGTATTCTTCAAGAAGAACTGAAAACGTCCTACCAGAGCAATATATTCTCACCCCTGTTCACAGCAGCACAATTTATCATAGATAGATCTTGGAAACAGCTCAAGTGCTCACCAACTGAGGAATGGATACAAAAGATGTATTTTACAATGAAGGACTAGTCAGGTATAAGGAAAGATAAACTCATGGCTTTTATAGGTAAATGGATGAAACTGAGACCATACTAATAAGCAAAATAAATCAGACTCGCACATGTGAACATTATGTTATCTCGCTAGTGTGAAAAACTGAAAGAGTACATAAAATACAAAAGGTACAATGGATATTGTGAATGGAAAAGAAACTGCTCAAAGAGAAAGAGCAACTGGAATGAAGGAAAAGACAATAGAAGGAAGGGAAAAATATTTGTATGTACAAACAAGATAGCTAAGATAATTGTACTAGCATTTTCTATTAGTTCACTGAAAGGAACAGTTAGTGTTTATATTATTTGATTAATTTTGTATGCCTACATCCAATCATATGAGCAATTACTTTGAAGATAATATGCAATAATCATTGTTAATTTTCTATCATCTTGTTTTGAAATACTGTATCATTTTTATTATTTTTCTCTCTAAAATAAAAATAAGTAAATAAAGTCATGTGTCACACAATTCACCCTTGTAAAGCATGGAGTTCAAGACTTTTCCTATACTCACAGAGTTCTACCTCCATTATTACGTCAACTTTAGAACATTACATCCCCACTCAAAAGATATGCTATTCTTAATAATTTTATA
>NW_004524612.1:2740813-2750995 GCF_000260255.1 Octodon degus | reverse complement strand
CACACAGTTCACCCTTGTAAAGCATGGAGTTCAAGACTTTTCCTATACTCACAGAGTTCTACCTCCATTATCACATCAACTTTAGAACATTACATCCCCACTCAAAAGATATGCTATTCTTAATAATTTTATACTTCTAGAAAAAATATTATAAAAACATTCCCCTCTGTGTTGCAAGTAACTTGCATAATGCAAAAATAGTAAAAACAGTAGAATAAAGCTTCTCTATGGATTATAAGTTTGTTCAAACACATCATATCCTAAAACTGCCTTCTCCTTCACCACCTTCTGCCACTCTACTGGCTTATTTCCTTCAGAGTTTATCATCTTATGACATTCTCTTGTTTACTTAGTTACTTGCTTGTCACCTTGTCCCAATTATCACTTGGAAAGGTCAGAGACTCTGTCTGGGTGTTAGAAGAGAGGCTTGTACTTCTATTTCATAGAGCCAAATAATTATTTTTTGCATTAATATATTTCTATAGCTTATAGGAGGATTGCAGTATGGGTTTCATGTATTTTAGGAATTGCAAACATTATTGTTTACCATAGAAATGATATAAGCAAAAATAATTTTTTTTATTTTAAACATCTTATCTCAGCCTCTAATTGTCATCAGTCTCTCTCAGTTCTAAGCGTTGGGGCCTTCAGCTTTCATATTCAACCCCACTGATTCTCGATCCAGCCCTGACCACAGATTCTGATATTCCAGAGGATGGAGTATCATATGAATCTTGCTGTCAAGACTGGGACCACTCTGTGGAAGCCTTTCCCAATCACAATTTCCCTTCAAATCACAGGTTTCCTCTAATCCTGACCATATTTCCCAAGCTCTAGAAAAAAAAGTAGTTGATATTTTTGTCCATCACTGAAATTGTATATAGATCTATCTGATCCAAATGTAACTGAATAAAACTTTGCATAATATCTATCTGTTGATAACTGTCTACCTAAGGCATACAGTCCCTACCTCTGTGGTTCTTTTACTTTTATTTCTTACAACTTTGATTCTGTCATTCACCTCACTTGAGATGTGACATTTCCTGAGCATCCAGTGTACCAAGAAAGAACCCTTGATCCATGCAAAACTGATATCCCATGCCTCTTTGGACAAAAAAAAAAAAAAGTTGATGCTGGCTATTGAATCAATGTGCTCCTCTTTGTCCAGTATCTCCTGCTGCTCAGGTCTGTTTACTCCTTTGAGAAAATCCCATTTACATCATAACCTCTATTTAATTCGTGTTGGATAGAAATCCTAAAATTGCTGCAGCAAAATCTATTCCAATTTCTAAGATATTTCTAAGTAATAAGCAAATCATGATTAAATATAAACAAAGAATATAATGCCAGAAATGAGTAAATTATACCTTGTTCAGCCCAAAGTTCAGACTATTGACATGATTTGATCATTGTAGTTGACTGTGACACAACCCATAAATAACTTACATTGCATAACTACTTTCAAGGTAATATTCTGATAAAGATTATAGCTCTAAAAAGAAAGTTTTAAAAGTTCTTTTTTTAAAAAAGAATTGCAATAATTTCCCATTAGCCAAAACTTTTAGATCTCAAATGCTAAAATCTATAGAATCTTACTTGCTTTACTGAAATTCAATTCTAAATACAACCTAAACATACAAGAATTCAGGTCCTTTCAACATAGACTCTCAAAATAGAAATATACCAATAAAATATGATAATGGCCAAGTAATCTAGGGAAATATTGATACTCTTGATATATATCAGGAATTTTGGGCTGAAAGTATTAAGCTAATTAACTCTCTACTATTGTTAATCCAGTTCTTATCCTTGTATCCCATTTGCCATTAAGACAGTATTATGAAGTATATTATCTTGAAAAATATGAGTGGAGGTTGCCTTGGCCCCTACATAACATATATATAAAGATGACAGTAAAGTAAAACAGAAGTGAAATTCTCAACAGAGTAGGTGGAAACTCTGAAGGAAAGAAGTATTTGATAATTAGACTGAACTGGTGTGTAGAATCTCCTCACTCCTGACTTGTGCTGAGAAAAGACTCCTCCATAGACAGCTGATTCAGAGAGCTCCTACTCCTTGCTCCGACCTCACAGAAGTCACTCCTTTGTACTCCATGCCAACACAAGGTGTTAATAGGAAAGGAGTGGTATGGCATGTTTAGCCTATGATGGACTGAAAGTAACATTCTAAATCTCCCCAGGTGATATAAAAGTACCATATGTGGTATAAAATCATCCAGAATCCTATGTGTTGAAGATTTTGAAGATAGAATTCTAAAAGAAAGGAGATGGTATTTGGCTAGCAATCTTGCTAACTGGTCGTTAAGAAAAATGCACTGTACCAAAAACTATTTGGGGACCACCAGGTCCAGATTGAATGGAGGACATGGTAGAGCTAGAAGGATCTTTATAGCTTTATAGTCAACCAGAACCCAAATGGGATATTACCGCTTGGGGCACAAGGTCCAAACTTCCCAAGACTTCTGCCAGTGTAGATAGTACAGGTCATGATTTCCTCTACTGACCAAAGTGAACTACTAAATTTCCACAGAAACCAGTAAAAAGTGTGCAAAGATCAGCACACAGGCAGCCTTTCTAATGTCCTTTAATCTATCACCATGATCATTTACTTACACAAGAAGAGAGGAAAGTGTAACACTTTTAGAGAGAAACAAAGCCCATGTGCATATCACCCTGAATGTACCTGATCTCCTCTGATCTCGGAAGGCGAGCAGGGTCAGGCCCTGGTTAGTAACTGGACAGGAGAAATGATAAAGCTTGTTTTGATTTCAATTTTATTAAATTTTGTTTTTATTCAAAACAAATTGAAACAAATTTAAAGACAGCATTTTAAATTTGAAAAAGACCTGACTACTTATCATATACTGCAAACATGTAACAACAAAAAATCTCATAAAAAGAAAAAATAAACTTGAAGAGTTGTATTTGACAAGTCTTAGCTGTTCTTTCTTCTCCTCAAGGCCATTACTGGAGTGGAAACTCATTAACAAAGACTTTATTCCTGCTTGCCTCTCTTTCTTTCTATCTCTTTCTTCTTTCCCTTCTTCCTTCCTTCCTTTTACTTTTTTTGTGTACCTGGAGACAATTTAATCCCTTTGGTACAACCTATACCCACAGCCATCTTCTATTATTTTTTTTGGAAGGGTCTCTCTAATTTGCTGAGTTCCCCAAGATCCACTTAAACTTCAAATCCTCTTACCTCAGCCTTCCAAAGTGCTTGGATAACAGACATATACAGATGATAGAGATAGATAGATAGATAGATAGATAGATAGATAGATAGATACATAGATACATACATACATACATACATACATACATACATACATACATACAACTTTGGCTTGAAGGATGAGCCAGCAGGTTGGATATCAGGTCAGCTAATGTTCTAGTTCAAATCTGAAACCATCTTCTACAGAATGCAGAGGACCTGTGATTACAGGTAGTCTGAAGAGAATTCCCACTAGCTTGGGGAGGCTAGTCTTTTTGTATTAGGCCCACCGCCATATAGAAGGAAGGCATTTTGTTTGGAAGCCAACCTAGTTCATCACCAACTGACATTTTGACTAAAGTCAAATTCCATTTACATATTAATCTTATTCAAATGTATCCTCACAAAACACCCAGAGTAATATCTGACAAAATACCTGGGTGAAGTCATGGCCCAGACACACTGATGCACATAGTCAATCATCACACATCACTGTCAAAGTCTTTGTTCATGGGGCTACTATCTTATATCTTGTTATTAGATGATTCATTTTGAATTAAAGTTACACTTAGAAGTAACCAAGTGTCTCTTCTGCATATCCTGGACTTACTTAGTGAAGAGGTAGCCTTGTAGGGGATCACAGAATAAATGAGGTTGAATGACTAGATTATGACCTAGCACAGAATGACCCTTTTCCAAGGAAGTAATGAGTACTTGTTTTAGAGAACATTTTATAGTTCTCAGCTGACAGTAATTTTTTAATTATATTACCTTCAGTATTTACTACTTTTTCCAATCTAATAAAAGTTTTAAATTAGAGAAAATAATGTTAATGAGACAATAAAAGCTTAGGAAAAAGATTTTTATCCTATTTTTGTAGGTAACACAGATAATCTTCCTTTTCATTACTACCATTTTAAAACTGGGCTTCTCATCTCACAGGACACTGTTAGCACCCAGCAGTCAATCAGGTAGCTCACTGGATAAAGACTTTTAGAAAGAAGCGCTCTTCCTACTCGCTATAGCCACTTCCATGGCGCATCAGACACACTAACTAAAACTTCCTTATTTTTGGAGTTAGGTCATAGGAAGTGTTGGTTCTGATTATTGTCTAACATTGTACAGTTGCTACACAAAAAAATATAACTGAAAAATAGTGACATAAATGTGAACAGAAGAGAAAAAAGGAAAGGAAAATTGACACATGTGTCATGAGCAGAGGCGGAAATGATCAGGAGGGAAGGAAGAGCGGAAAGCGGGGGCATTCTCCACATGCTGGCGTGCTTAGCCGCGTGATTAATGGAGTCTTTTCTTCTTTCTACTTTGAGTTGCTCACTGTAAAAAATAAATAGATAAATAGTTTCATTTTACACTAAACTAATTGATGAAGCATTGACATAATGACTGGAATAGAAAAGGAGGTACAATGTTCCCAGGGGCAGATGGAAAGGATCAGTCTGAAACTATAAACTGTGCTGCTCATGGGTGAGTCAGTCACAGAAAGACACACACATCCATATGCTCAGAATAAAACCCGCCCGTGCATTGACTGCGCGGATATCCATGGAGGCATCACAGAAATATGGGTGTCTTTGCCTATTCCTGTATGTAGGTCAGAATTTAGAAATTTAAAAGTGTATGTCTGCTGTGAGATGTAGAAGCAAGGGGACAGATAAGAATAGCTTACTTCTACATATTTTATTATTTATCATAAAAATAAAATATAATAGGAACAGCTAAAAGTAACTAAATAAAAATAGATCAGTCCTAGTATTTTTAGTCCTGTGTAAGTGAGAAGCACAGTATTTGCAGTGCTGTTCCCATTGGTTGTTTCTGTGCCAGAGAAAGGTACGAACCTCCTAGAGGCCTGAATGTGGAACTCTGGGTGTAGCTGTCATTTTCATAAATGCCAAGCTTATCTCCTCTAAACAAAAATATGAATAATCTTAAGTCATATTGGAAAATGCACACACAAATGTATATGCATGTGTTATACACACATATGAACACACGTCTACACATATACAAAGTTGTGTATATTATATAAGACATCTAGCAGTGTAGGTTAAAGTAAAAGAGCAGAAGACATCACTGTAGTGCTTACCTGAGGTCCAAAAGTGCTTTGTATGAATCCAAATTAACATTAAGCTCCTCAGACCAGGTACAAGGATGCTGTGCATTCAGTTCCTCCAAACAGGTAGAGAACCAGGAAGGAAGTGGAGGCTATTTGCTGATGTTAGCCTTGTCCTTAAGAGACCTTGATATGTTCAGGTGATGCTATCTTCTGAAACAATGAGCATTCCACCCATGGACCACAACTTACAGGCCACAATTTATCTAAACCTCAAAAATACCATTTTGAGGAGTTAATCTTACATCCTGGCATCTAGAAAATCAACACATTCCACTCCTTCAGGTTTGCTTTTCACCTCCTCAGGAAAGTTCTTTTTATGCTGCTTAGAAAGGTGTGGCAAAAGGCTGACGAGAATCTTTCCAGCCATGAAAAGAAAAGGAAAGAAAAAAATCAATCCCCTGCATGCTTGTTTGAGCAGGAAAGGGGACATGTTTGGCTGGAGAAGAGATTTCAGGGAGAGTAAGTAACAGCCTCCTGCCCTGATTCCATGCCTCATTCCAGGGACTTCCCTCTTGTTCTTTGTCTGCTTATCAGATACTTTGTCTTCAAAAAATATTCTCCATAAAATTTAAAGCTACTCAGGTTTCTCAAACAGAGGAAATGAAGGTTAGTCTCACTGTCAAGTTGAGTTCCCTGTACACTGGTGGTGTAGGAGAAAATCTCCCAGAGTCTCCCACCAGTCTATGGGTGTGGTACAGCTGCTGAGCTCTCCCTAGATGCTAAAATGATCCCAGTGCAGCTGAGAGCAGAGGGAGCAGAGCAGGCTTCAGGGAGACACAGAGCCGACTGTAGTGACTCACAGAGGGCACTGATCATGGAAGGTAGAAGGGCTGTGCCCCACCATCTGAAGCCAGCTCCTTATATAAACAATGATGCACTAAAGGTACCAGAAACGCTGGCCTAATGGCCTCACTGTCAAGAGGTGGGGGCTGTGTCCCCTCCACTTGAGTTAAGGAGGCTCTATGATTGTGCAATCAGTGGAGAAAGCAAAAGATAGAGCTGGGACAGTTGCTGTATTCAGGTCTTTAGTGCCCAGAAGATCCCATATGCAGCTCTTCGAATACTACTCCTTAGAACCCATCTCCCAGGTTATGAAGAACCCTGAAAGCTTGTAGCAAGGCCCACACAGAAAGCAAATGAGGCCCCTGCACAGCACTCAGCAGACTCCCACCAGCTGCCAGTGTCTAAGTGGGCAGCCAGGTATGTAGGCAGTCATCGAGGCAGTGGATGCCCTAGCCCTAGTCAAGCTGCCGCAAGCAGAGATGCAGCATGAAACATCTGTGCCAAAGGCATACTGAGCCCACTCTTTAGGAAAGGGGAACAGAGAAGAAGTGCAGCTCTTGAAAGAGGCTCAAAACTTGGCATATGCAATAAGCACTGTCAAAAGTTGGGGAGAAAATGTAACATTTATCATGAAAAAAACAAGGTATAAAATTATTTCAGGCTGGGGAGATAGCTCAGTAGAATAAGCATTTGCCTGGCAAGTGCAGGGTCCTGAGTTCAATCCCCAGTACCACCAAAAAAAAACTTATTTCATAAACCAAAATTTCATCCCGTCCTCCAAAAGGCTGAAAACAACTATTTTATGAGAGGACTCTAGTTTAACTTGCAAAGTTAATCACTTGCAGTATTAATTGCTGCCAACCATCGCACATACATACACATGTATAGGGGCCCACGTTTATTTACGTACACATTTGTACATAATCTTCAAATTCCAGAAGTGTTTGTAGACTAAACTAAGACAGTCATGAAAAAGAGGAATTCAGGGGCAACCAAGAGGCCTTACTAAAAGTCCCAAGCATCAGACTGCATAGAATTTTAAAGATCAAAGTAGCACAGACAAATGCAACTGACTTCAGATGTTAAATCAAAGCCTGAAAGTCTTTTTATGACAAGAAACTCCATTACATTCGGTCAGAGAATTTGTATACAACTTCCTTATTTTTCTCTTTTAATTATTGGAGGTATTTGCATGAAAATAAGATCTTTCTTCTTAAGAGTTCATCTGTTCCTACTGTTTGTTCCTCACTTGAAGTCCTAATCCAGTATAAGACACAGAGCAGCAGGAGGAGATAAGCCCTTAAAAGACAAAGATCTTGTTTTCATGCAAATTATTCAAATAATATTTTTGAAGTCAAGCATAAGATTGATGGTATGTAAATAATACTTTGATATATTTTCCTGATAGTCTGGTATTTTTTAAAATGTTTGCTATATAAAGAAAGTACTCTGAAAAAAATGATAAGCATTTTATCTAGCAAATGTCAAGATAGATTATGAAGAAAATCAGATATGATTGGAATGTGGCAAAGTAGGTCACGTGTCACTTCAAAAAAGGTTCACGCCACTTTTAATCGACACTTGAAAAAGGCAAATCATTTAACTGGAAAAGCCCCAAACTAGGCACAGGTTTCCCTAGAGTAAAATGTTTTTGCATCAGGCTTCTTTGCTAAAACTAAAGTTGTTTTGTACTTTTCCCCTATAATATTGTTCCAGATGCACGGAGAGAGCAAGCTAGCTCCTAGTCTGTGTACAGTGTTAAAGTGTTTAATGTGCAAATACTAAAACACTATTGAGAGAATTTTACAATTGAATTTTCAGCTGTATCTTTAGCAAGTAGAAAAGGGTTCAAGGACTCTGGGTTGAGTGGAGGGATGGAGGGGAGGAACCTGAAAGGATCTAAGATGTGTCACCTACATGTGCCAAATACCTATGGTGAATGGAACCATGACATGTTGCAAAAATTAATTAAGCAATAATAATAATCAGGATAATAATAAAAATGGGGGAAAGGACATCTAGAGATCGAGAGAGAGAGAAGGATAGGGAAGGGGAAAAGGAATGGAAAGAATAAGGGTATGTTAATTACATACGCCTACCTAAGAAGAAAATAGAGTTCATGTACTATAAACATAGACTAATAGAAGAAAAATGTAAAAGTCCAGGTATTTTGTTTACTCTAAATAATAAGATCTTATTCCTACCATCTGAGATCTTCAATGTGTAATCTGATTCAGCACTTTAAAAATCTTGGGAGGAAAATAAAGAGGATCTTTATATATCTTCTAAAGATAAATAAGATAATCCAGCAGAAAAGTATAAAAATGAGGTATAAAAAGTAAAGCTATATTATTATGCTGAGCTGTAAAAGGCTCAAGTCAACAACTTCTGACATTGTCAGTCATAAGGAAAACCCACTACTATTATAGACTACTGGACTATTTGGAATATCTTGCTGAATTCACACACATATAATATTTAAATGACAAAACTAAACAAAAAAAAAGGGATACAAATGAATGACCAGCTTGTATCTGCATATTCAAAATAGTTAGGATAGATATACAGTTACATTCTCTAAATTCAATGAATAGAAAGATTTGTTCTAAAATTATTTGTAAACAGGATATCATGTTTGCATCTTCTACATGAATAACCACTAAGAAAACAATATGCAATGTATTAATTTTTGAAACTGTCCTACTAATTTGATTTGAAACTGTCTCATTGATATTTCTCAAAAAAATTATGGGAAAAAAGATAAATAGGATAGATAATAAAAGATTTTTATCTTTTAAAGTAAAAACCATGAACAGTTCAGTTACTTGCTTATAAGGCATATAACTGGACAATATTTTATCTGGGTCTAGAATTGAGTTAATGCTGACTTTTGGTCTCAGTTCTTACCTACTATATTATGTATGTAAAAGGTTCCTTGGAATAACTATCAGAGAAATTAATTCTGCAACAAAATTATGATAAAAATATACTTACTTGTGTGCTTTCTTAACTCAAACAAAGACATTCATTTCGAAAGAGTTTGTTTGTTTTGCAAAGGATTGTAGCTCATGATGGAATGTGTATTTTTTAAAAAATGGAACAAAGAACACTTAAATATAAATGACAGTCATATTTTATTTTAAATATCCTGAAAGATACTTCAAGATGTAACATCTAGAAACACTTGACCTAGAAAGGAGACTCATCAAATGCCATGAGGGTTAGTCCTGGTCTATAAACTGATCCCCACCTACTGGAAATATATTCTAGCTTCCTACCACCATCTTTCACTAACAGAATAAATACGGAGGAAGCAAGGGAAGCAGTCTGGAGACTTGTTTGATTCCTAAGCTATTTGCCCTTTTAAAAATGTCAGATTGGCTCTCTTCCCTCTTTCCTATCTTCCCCCTTTCTTTCTTTGTCCTTCTCTCTCCCCCTCCCTCTCCTTTTTCTTCCCCCTGCTTTCTTTTTCTCTCTCTTTCCCTCGTCCTCTCCTTCTCCCTATTATTTTGAATCTTAGCTTCCTCTAAAGTTTCTTCTAATTTAAATGAAAACACTGAATATTATTACAAAACATTAAACTTGAAAATTATTATACCCATACCAGCCCCCACGGGGCACGCTGAGACAGCAATTGAGACTGGGTGTGGTGGCGTGAGCCTGTAATTCCAGCATTTGGAAAGCGGAAAACAGGAGGATCACTAAGAATTCGATCTACGTAGAAATACCCTGTACACCCTGAAGATCCTGTCTTATATACAAAAGAAAGAAAGGAAGGAAGCAAAGAAGGAAGGAAGGAAGGAAGGAAGGAAGGAAGGAAGGAAGGAAGGAAGGAAGGAAGGGAGAGAGAGAGAGAGAGAAAGAGAAAGAGAGAGAGAGGAAAGAAAACTGTTATAGTGTGCATAGGCTCCTAATTCAGCTAACCACAGTGCCATCTCTGATTCAAAGGTTATATAGAGCACACAGAAGGGTCCCTCACTTATCACATAGGCTATGTTCCAGACCCCTCACGATAAATGAAAATCAGCGGAATA
>NW_004524612.1:2726893-2728355 GCF_000260255.1 Octodon degus | reverse complement strand
ATTGTGTAAACAGTGTATTTCATTTCAATTTAATATTCTTTAAATATGTTAAAATTAACATATTTTTATATATTTAAAATTTTTAAGCAAAAATCATTAAAATCAGAAAGACTACGCATATAAATACATATACAATAGTGTACACTACTGCAAAATCCCACAATACAATGCAAAATCCACAATAAATAATTTAGATTAATATTTCTGAAAAACCTGTAAAACAGTGAGTCTGCGAAAGTCGAGCAGCCAAATAGCAAGGGACTACTGTATTTATTAATTGGTAGTTTTCTCTAATGTGTAGCTGACAGATTTTTAAAATGAAGTAATTTTTGCTATGGTTATGGCAAAGTGCAAGAAAGAAGAAGTTATCTTTTTATTATCTTTTTTTATTCTGTCTCTTACTGCGAACAAAAGCATATCTCACTCACATAAGTCTGTGTGTCTGAATGCATCTATTATCTATGACTGAGTCGCAAACTGCCCCAGAATTGGTAAAAAAGAACAATGGTACAAATGAAGGACCATTTTGTATCTGTATATTCAAAATAGTTGGGATAGATATATGGCTACTTAATTCAATGAATAGAAAGATTTGTACTAATAGTGTTTGTGGACAGGATATCATGTCTGCTTCTTGTACTATGAGTAACCACTAAGAAGACAAAATATGCAATGTATTAATTATTGAAGCTGTCCTACTAATCGGTTTTGGAAAAAAAAAAAAACACTTCTCCTGGCTCTGGTGGCTCTTCTGCCAGTCTCCCCTGGACTCACAAAGCTGTCTCCACTCAACTGGGGAGGTGACTTGGGTCTGAGACAATTGAAATGCCCAGACCCATGGGCTGACCAAATAGCTCAGCGGATTATAGTACCTGCAAGCAGGCTCAGGGGCGGGAGCTTCAATCCCCCAGGGCCTGCTGTGCTGACCCCACTCTTTGGCGCACTGAAATGGCAATTGAGACTGGGCATGGGTCATGTGCCTGTAATCCCAGCACTTGGGAGGCTATAAACAGGCGGATCACTACAAGTCCAATCTAGTAGTGAGACCTTGAACACCTTGTAGACCCTGTCCTAAAATACAAAAAAAGAGAGAGAGAGAGAGAGAGAGAGAGAGAGAGAGAGAGAGAGAGAAGAAAGAAAGAAAGAAAGAAAGAAAGAAAGAAAGAAAGAAAGAAAGAAAGAAAGAAAGAAAGAAAGGCCTAGACCCTTCTCTCCTGCAATCTCTCATGCTTCAAGAAGCCAGTGCAAGGCTCTTCAGATGGGATCAGAAGCATTTTACAGGTGCTCACCTGTGAGTGTATCTCACACTTCAGCTTGCTGCACCTGTGCTGAGATCCCAAATCCATCACCACTGAGCCTAAAATCCATGTGAAAAGGACAACCACCACAAGGGTGTGGCCGCTAGGAGGCAGAGTACAAGAGGGCCACTCCTACAACTGTGTGCTATAGTTGGGAAAAATGT
>NW_004524612.1:2706222-2726261 GCF_000260255.1 Octodon degus | reverse complement strand
TGATTTTTTTTCAATATTCAGTTTACATTGACCAAATTACCACCAGATTTCTTTACTTTTTTACTATCTTTCATTGGCCAAAATTCTTCACAGTTTTCTGTAAACAGATACATTTTTGGCTGCTTCTAGAGATGGTAGGCAGGTCTGGCTCAGCACTGACATTCTTGGCATCCAGGATACCCCAGCGCCACTGAAGGAGACCAGGTGACACGGACCTTGCTCTTCAAGTACCAACCTCAGAGAGAAAGCCCAAAAAGATTCCAAAAAGCTAAGGCAGACTGCACTGTTTCATAAAATATCTGCCACCAATTATAGTCAGAGCACCTTCTCCAATTCATTTTAGCTACTTTCCAACTTTCTCAAGCAAATTTACTTTATTCAGTATATTTTATTGGATTAAACTGGCTTTTACATGAAAACTCCTTTATATACTCAAATTTTCTCCGTACCACCGTGAATACCAAATTCTGCTCTTTGTCTAAATAATATCATTTAGCCAGTAAGTGAAGTAACCTGGCCCTGAATAAAAGAAATTTACCTGCTGACTCCCAAACTATGCAGTGACTGAATCTAAAGAAAAATGTTTAGTTTCTACAATAAATCCCAGTTCTTCTGTCGAGTACAATGATGGAAACTCTTGTGTATTTCTTTAAAGCAGGCCTGCCACACTCCCTGCTGTGCTGATTGTTCCAAATTAGAGATCTGCTGCTTCCCCCGTGGGCATCCTGCTGGAACGTATAGATTTCCTATTGAACTGCTAGGGTTTTGCTTCAGTTTTGCACAGTAGCCAATTTAAGCAGATTGGAGCAAAATATGCAATCCTGTTGCATAGTCAGCATTGGCATTGTCTCACCAGGACCGGTGTAGCAGGGAAGAAGTCCGGTGGTACAGAGGCAGTCTGACCTGCCACCAAGTATGTGTGGAGAGTGAGGCTGACCCTGCTGCATCACCCAGGCATTCAGTCTCTTTCCTCAGCTACAGACAGGCAGGATAAGACCTAGTTTTAGGGTAATGTGAATTATCATTACACATGCAAATTATCACATGATCTAATACTGTATCTAATGAAACATGATTACTATTATTATTAAAGAAAAGAACACTGGTTTGTAATTAACACTAATGTATAAAAACAGGTTTTTCTAAGGCCTTTAGCAATTTGAATATTACTATACCTCTTGGTAGAATGAACAGCAAAATCAATAATAACCTCTAAGATGACTTTTAGGAAGTTTAACAAATTTCTGACATTTTTCCCTGTGTGTTACTTTTATTTTTTTCAGGAAATATCAATATTTAAAATATTTTGCCTTCAGCACATTTTTAATTTTCTTTTGGATAATTCAACACCATTTAAAATCTGCTTTAATCATTTTCATTCAAAAATGTCTATTCATCTCTGACATATTTTATTCATTATTTCTAAAAGAACTTGAGAAATTTACTCCTAAGAATGACTGAGGTATTGCCTAAATAACAAAGTACAAGTATCTACATTGAGTATATCAGGCCTTCCCACCCGGGCTTTGAAGCAAAGACTGAATTTTTATGAAATTTAAATTATATCAAAATATGTCTAAGAGCAGATGGCATAATGGAAGGATCCTGGGCTCAGAAAGACCTGTTACGTTTTATTCATTCACTCACTTAAAACAAATAGGTACAGAGTATGTCCATATCCAAGATGATGCACATTTTAGGTTGAACAACGTGTTTTCAGGCTTCATGTAGTCTGTGTCTGAAAGGGAAGATAGTCAGTATACAGATAATTATGAGAAGTTGATAAAGGACAGCAAGATGCACTGTAAGCTTCTACTAGGCAGGTCGAACCCAGAGGAGAAGTCAGAGGAGTCCTGGTGGAAGACAAATCTCCTAAGTTATGATCAGAAATGCCATAATGTAGAGTGTGCCTAAGGAGAGTCACATGGAGAGAAAACATTCTCTCAGGCTTTCACAGAGAGCACATTGGCCAAGCAATGGCTGTGACTCATCCACATGGCTGACACTGACAAAGGATCTATAATCTAAGGTACAGGATCTCAGGATAAATCCTGAAGGGATTTGACTGACCTTATCAGACCCAAAAGCTACAACTCTTGCTGCATAGGTCTTGCTTTATCTTGGTGTTAACCATCCAGCAGAAAAGTATAAAAACAAAGTATAAGAAATAAAGCCATGATGTTATGTTGAGCTGTAGGGGACTCAGGTCAACAATTTCTGACATTGCCAGTCAAGCAGAAGACCCAATACTACTATGGACTACTGGACTCTTTTAGAATATTTTGCTAGCTAACACACCTATAATATTCAAATGACGGAACTAAACAAAACAGGGGATACAGATGAATGTCCATTTTGTATCTGTGTATTCAAAGTGGTTAGGCTAGATGTATAGTAACATTCTCTTAATGAATATAGGGATTTGTTCTAATAGTGTTTGTAAATAGGATATCATGTCTGCATCTTGTGCAGCAAATAACCACTAGGAAGAGAGTATGTAATGTGTTAATTATTGAAACTGTCCTGCCAATTTGATTTGAAACTGTCTCATTGCTATTTGTTTCTCAATAAAATTATAGGGAAAGGGGGCACGGCCCTAGCTCAGGCCTTTAAGTGGCTGCTTCCACAAAAGCTCTCAGCCTCAGGTTGCTGGAGTTCGAACCTCTCCTGCTGGCCAAAAGTGCCCTGAAGCCATTCGAGGAATAAAAAAAAAAAAAAATTATAGGGAAAAAAAGAAATGCCAGATTGTGAAGGGACAGCACAGAGACAAGATGAGACCATATGGAAGATGTTTAGTCAATAGACGGTGACTCAGAAGGAAGTGACAATATCATAGGAGAGATCTATTCAAAGCCTCTTGTAGGGGAGCAGATTAGGTATGGAACATGTAACTGCTGTGAGGAAGAAGGAAGATTGGACATCTTACAAACCAGCTCTATGCTGGAATCAACAGTCTTCTTAGGGCTTGATGTTTGATCAGGCATCCAGGGGGATCAGATATGATGCCAGATCCAAGATGGAGGAATTAAGTGGTCAGTGTGTTTGCTAACCTAGAAAATCCAGAAGAGTAGGAAGCCTGAGGCAGAAGATAAAGAGAGAGAGAGAGAGAGAGAGAGAGAGAGAGAGAGAGAGAGAGAGAGAGAGAGAGATCCTGTAACCAGTTAAATGTACAGATTTTGGTGGGGGTGGTAGTGGTTCAGAGACAAGGTTGAGGAAAGACTTAGATGCCTAGATGTCCTGAAAATAGTGAACACTTAATAAATGCCAGCTTTTTATTAGCAACGGTATTATGATGAATATCCTCAGTACATAGAAACGCATCCATCATAGCTCACAAAAGACTTTGAGAGAACCAAAGCTCTTCACCCAGAAAAAAACATGTTTCATTCATTTCAAATTAATGGCTAATATTAAACCAAACAATTTAAATGCAATCCTATTTAAATTTTTGTAGGGCAAGATCTTACACTCGTGCCTGAGAAGGAAGCCTCAGGGTGAACAGGCCAGCTGCATCGGTCTCCTGGCCAAGGTTTCATTTGTTGCTTGACCTCTCCTTGCATTCTTTTCTCCTGCCTATGATTAAGCCATTACTGTAAAAGTCAGCCAGATATTGGCTTAATCCCCCCATGAAAACCATAAAATAGCACGACAAAACACGAGCCAGAATCTTCATTGCCTGAAGGAGACACAATCAAGCACAATACAAGTTGACACTTAGAAAGGCTGCTCGATGGGATGAAATGTAGCTCAGTGGTGAAGCTCTTGCCTAGCATGTGTACTGCCCTGGATTTGATATCCAGCATCACAGAAAAGTGGTGACTAGTGTAAAAAAGAAAGGCTTCAGCCTTTAGCATAGCATCGACCCTTTCTAAGAGCAATGACATGGCAGAACAAGGAAAACAGTCTCGTTTCAACTCCTCTCAATCCTGAAAACAGAATAAATCATCATCCTCATCCACAGCCCTACAAGGCAGCTTGACATATTTCAGCCCCTACATTATTCTTACTGAATGGAATTTTCCTATTAAATTTTATTTGCTCCTAAGTCTATTAAGAGTGTAAGGAAAAGGGTTGAGCAGTTCATACAAGTCCTGTATTTCAGATTTTATCTGTGCCAAGGAGAAAGGATACTGCCGAAGACAGATAATAGCCCTGGAATTAATGACCTAGGAAACTGGGGGTAAAGGTGGGAGTTATGGTGTTCTAGGATCATCTAGGAAAAATAGTCCTCTAGCTCTGTTCTTTGCACATAGTAAGACCTTCAGTATCAACTGATAGAGGGAAAATTTTGAACTGGAGGATAATTGAGATCCTTAAGTCAAAGTACAATTTCATATCTTCTTATAGTATGGGTCTTAACATCTATTTTTAATCATTATAATCATAATTGTTGATTACTATTTCACCAATTTGTTCGTATACCCAACAGGTATTATGTTTTCATATTTTGCACAAAAAATACATTTTAAATGATTTACTATAAAATTATTTTATTTCATGGAAAAAGGTAAAACAAAATTTCATAACAAGATGAGAAGAGAATAACAATGTTATCTTCAAAGTAGTTACTCAGAGCACAAAAGATGGACATAAAAAATTCTCCAATCGACAAACCTTTCTTTTCTATGAACTCAGAGACACTAGTAGTATAGCTAACTTGGATTTCTTTTCTCCCTTTTCCCTTCTGTTCTTGTCTATTTTCCCCAAACCTAGTGTATTTTTCCATCTTAATAGTTTCTTCTCATTTGCACAGGATGGCTTGAATCTCAATGTTGCTTCAAATTGCATTTCTCAAATGACCAATGTTGGTGAGCATTTTTTCATATATTTATTTTCCATTTGTATTTCTTGATCTGAGAAATTTTTGTTCATCTCAGATGCCTATTTTTGGATTGGGTCTTTGAATTTGGGGAATCTGATTCTTTTTAAGCTCCTTATATGTTCTAGATAGAAGCCTTTTCTCTGAGGAGGGATAATTGGCCATCATTTTTTTCCACTCTGTGGGCTGTCTTTTCACTCTGTTAGTGATTTCTTTTGCTATGCGAAGGCCTTTTAATAAGGTGAGATTTAATTTGCTGATTCTTGTTTTTTGTTTTGTTTTGTTTTTATATTTTAGGAAAGGGTCTACAGGGTGTTTATGACTCATTACTAGATTGGACTTGTAGTGATCTGCCTGTTTTTAGCCTCCCAAAAGCTGGTATTATAGGCATGCACCACCACTCCCAGTCTCAATCACTGTCTCAGTGCACTCCAGGGGTGGAGTTGGCACGACAGGCCAGGGGATTGAACCCCTGGCCCCTGTGCCTGCTTACTGGTGCTTCAATCCACTGAGCTATTTGGCCGGCCCTTGTTGACTCTTTATAACATTTTCCATGTGGTCAAAGTGTTGTTCATGAAGTCTCTGCCTGCCACAATATCTTCCAGATTTCTACCTATCTTCTCTTTCAGTAAATTTAGTGTTTCTACCTTAATATTTAGATCTTTTATCCATTTTTACTTTAGTTTAGTGCGTAGTGCTAAACATGGGTCTAGTTTTAGCCTTTGACAAATGGAAAACCAGTTTATCCAGCACTATTTATTAAAGAGACTGCCTTTTTCCAGTGGACTTATTTGGCTCCTTTGCCAAAGATAAGGTGGCTGAGAGTGTTAGCATTGCATCTTCACCTTCTTTTCTGTTCTACTGATCCTCAGGCCTGTATGTTTGTCACTACCATGCAGATTTTAATCACAATAGTTTTGTAGTATAATTTCAGGTCAGGGATTATTAAACTCCTGACTTGATTTTGTTGCCCAGAATTGCTTTTGCTATTCTAACTCTCTTCTGGTTCCAAATGAATTTTAGGAACATTTTCTGTAGGTCTGTAAGGTATACTAACGATATTTTGATCAGGATTGCATTAAACCTGCATAAAAGTTTTTGGAGTATGAGTACCATAAATTTCAAGTGCTTTTTTACATTACATTATCCATTTTTACTTTAGAATAGTCCCTTTAGAATAGTCCCTTTTCTAACTGACTTATCCTTAAAAGCAGTAGTTTTTTATGAAAAGTTTTCCTATCTCTTATAAAGTGTTAGAACTACTAGAGTCACTGTTTTATTTTCCCATGGAGCATACACATTTCCTTTTGATAACAAAAATTTGCTGAATTGTGTCTGAGATTCCACTGCTGCCCACCAGAACTGCCCACCTCCCTTAACCCCAGTTACAGGAGTGGACATCTGGCCAGACTTGAAAAAGCGAAGTAGAAATTTCCTTAGTCATGTGATTAGTTTAAGCCACATGATAAAATCAGATTGAATAAGATTGACTTTTGGATGTTGGTGTATCTGGTGAAAAGAAATCAAGTCTTTAGTGATTAGCAAATTCTGGGTACTATGTGTGTTTGTGTGTTTACATGATGATGTGTGGTGGTTCTTGCTGCTTGTGTGTGTGTGTGTGTGTGTGTGTGTGTGTGTGTGTATTTTGCACAGGCTGACTTGAAATTGTCATCCTCTTGTCTCAGTCTCCCAGGGTGCTGGGATTTTCAGAAATATGTGCGGTTTTTTGTTTTTCTCAAAATTCTTATCTTCAGAGAGGAAAAACTAATACTGTTAGTAGTAGTTTAATGTCCACAGAGAGAAATAAGGTCCTGATGACATCACTAGAGAGTCTGAATCATACAGTCCCTCAAGGTACCTCTGTACTTTTTAATCATATAACTCAATATGTCTGTACTCTTCTTTCTGCCTGTGCCAACTTAAGTGTTCTCTGTCTTCTGGAAGCAAAACAATGCTAATTGATATTACATAATTTAATCTTAAGAAAAACACATAGAGAAACTGCAGGAAGGTAAATAAATTTAGGGATGTGTTTCTTAGCTGAAAATAAAATAGCACAAAATTCTTAAGCACATGAACACAAACATCTGTTTATAGTAAACATAGTTTCTGTATATATTTCTTTGAGAGTTAATCATCTAGAGAGAAATGAAGAGAGAGAAAGATGCATTTGTGTGGATATGTGTAAATGTGAAGTAAACTATGTTCCCTTATTCACTAGTTATCTGCCTGGATTGAATTATGTCTATCCTGATTTTTCTTAAGTTTTGAAAAGTCCAGTTTCAAACTTGAGCTCTACCACACTACCAAGCCTCCTTTTACCCTTATATGATATGGAATTGATAAAAATAAAACCCATCTCATAAATTTTCATGAACTTATATAAGACAGTGCTATAAAACTCTATATAAAGTATGTGCTCAGAATTTGTTAATTGGTAGATGTTATTCATAAATAGCATTAAGGTAGGGATATATTTATTTTCACTAGAGCTAAAAGCTATAGAAAATGAGGTTATAAGCAAGAATGTTCAGTCATATATCCAATCTATTATTAAATTGGATAAGTAGCCACATTTTACTTGATAAATGTAATCTGATAATTATGTATTATATATATGTATGTGGAATCTAGTTTGTATCCAGTTATTCATCTTGCCCTAAATATTTGGTTGTTACCACTCAACCTTTAATATTTGATTAAAGAAGGCCTAGTGGTGTTTGAGGAGTTCAGAGAGCTTTTCATAGCCTCTTTGTCTTAATTTGTGGGAATATTAGATGGTTTTTATATCCATCAAGACTGAAATCCTTCCTGTTTAGAAGGGAAAGATCACAATTTGGGGAACATTTCCCCACTGATCTGGAACTGCATTTTGGAATTATCAAAAAGGAAATGATTTATATTATGACATTCTTTCCATTCTGACTTCTGCTAGCATCTCTACCGGTGTTTACAAAAAGAAGCCAGCTCTATATACTTCTTATCTCATATATAAGTTAATATTGCTCATTGTGCATTCCACATAAAACTTACTTATGTCTATGACAGAGTTAATTAATATTTCTAAAAAGTTGCATATGAAATGAAATCTCATTCCATTATATCATTTTAAGCAGGTGCAATCCATTATTAAAATTCTGAGACTTTAACCAACTCAGTAATATTATCTTCTCATGCAAAAGTATTCCTATCAGGCTAATTCCCCTGTGAAGGCAACTAAGAGACTATCTAAATACAGGTGATGCAAAAAATGATTTCCACTTGGTCCATTGGCATGTATGGAGTCGATATTTTAGCCATTGCAGTTAAGACTAAAAATGATATAAACTATAATGGAAGTAAAAACAAAGCTAAGAGCTAAGAAATGCAGGCATATTTTACTAGACTAGAAGAAATAGAAAGCTTTTGATTGGATTTATTCTTATATTTCTTGAACCTATAATTTACATCTCTTACATGTTTCCAGTGCTTTCAAAAGCAAGTTGAAAATCTGAGATATGTGGTTTTATAAAGAAATCTGATCAGTGAAAAGGGAAAGTGTTGCATTTTTTTCCCTTTGGTTCGATTCATTTTCATCCTTTACTTCCTGGTGAGAACAAAAATTGGAGTTTCTTCTTCCTTGCATTTTCAGCTAGAACCTCATGGCTGGCACTGCCAATACCCCTGCAGTAAAGTCTCCTAACAAAGATGAATTAACTCCAACTCTGTTCTGGATTTTTTCTCTCTCATTATCTGTGTCTACGCTAATCCTAGAATCTCTCTGGCCATTGATCTGAGAGTGCACACTTTGCAAGTGCAGTATATTTGCCTGTGAGCATGCAGAAGGAGGATCAGGACCTGGAGCAGCCATGGCAGAGGCAGCAGAACGCACCTCACTGGCTCCTCTGGTCTGCTCAGTGCCCTTCAGGATGCCTCCCGCTTGGTGCTTTTCTTGTCCATCAGCCTGCCAGACACAGTGCTGTGTCCTCTCTGCTATTAGATGAAAGACATGAGATAAAATTGCAATGCAAAATGTAAATATACAAAGCAAAATAGTGAGTCTTTTCAGTGCCAATATTCTGTGGGGAGACAACCACAGAAGGGTAAAGATTTCTCCTTGGTGTTTTTGATGTACATTTTCAATTCACTACCATAAGTTCCATAAGAATGGGTGCTAATGAGTATTACACATTTTCTTTATATTCAGGATATATGAATAGAGCCTTACATTAAAAAAACAAA
The DNA here is from genome assembly GCF_000260255.1 of Octodon degus. Taxonomy (NCBI): domain Eukaryota; kingdom Metazoa; phylum Chordata; class Mammalia; order Rodentia; family Octodontidae; genus Octodon; species Octodon degus. The sequence goes on along the minus strand of NW_004524612.1, from coordinate 2,717,221 downwards.
CAATGATATTATTTTAAATTTGTGTTGTGCTTCTTCATTTGGGGAAATATATATAGATAGATAGATAGATAGATAGATAGATAGATAGATAGATAGATATAGATATAGATATAGATATATATTATCAGAAGCTCACATGATTCCATTCCATTTGAAGAATGATGAGTTATTTGTCTGTGTGAGCTCCAGGAAGATAAAAAGCTACTGAGGAATCCTGGGCCCTAACCTCACACAGGTTTTAAATTCACACTGGCTTGTGGTTCAGAAAGTTGAAGATAAAAGAGATAAAAGAGACACCAGGTCAATAATATGCATGAGATACCCAACAGATCCAAAGCCTAAGCCTCTTAGGTGAAGGTTTTCTTGTCATGAAGTATTGTCACAGATAAAGTGTCACTAATAATGGAAGATAATCAACATGTAAAAAACAGAGTTATGAAATTTATCAGGAAATAAATATTTAAAACCTTGTAATAATTGCACATGATTAAATGAGGATTGTTTGTGTTTTAAGATAGGACGCCATTCATATATCCTGAATAGAGAGAAAAATGTGCAATACTAGTTGGCATTCACTGTTATGGAACTTGTGGTAATGAATTGAAAGTGTACATCAAAGTGTACTTTAAAGATAAGAAAGTAAGTACAGGGACCAGTGAGATAACTCGGTGGAATAAAGCACCTGCTTTGCAAGATTAGGCAAGTGCAGGGACTGGGGTTCGATCCCTGGCACCACATGCCTCCCCAGCCCTGCCCCCAGGGCAGGCTGAGCCAGCCACAGCGTCAGGGTATAGTGATGCACACCTGTAATCTCAGTGCTAGGGAGGCTGAAAGTGGGAGGATTACCACCAGTCCAAACTGTGTAATGAGACCCTGTAACAACCAAGCACTTTAAATAAAAAAGTAAGCACAGTCTTAGAAGCACACTAAAACTTCAATATAAAATTTTCATATTCAGGAAGTGACTTAACAGTGAATCAGATATATTAGACAAGGAACTAATAAACCAAAAAAAAAAAAAATTAAGAAAAACTGTGAGAATGTTCCATGTGAAAAATGGAAAGATATAACATAGATGAGAAGAGCCAGAAATGCAACTATTTTTAGAAAACAGGTAAATTCAATCAGTGTCATATTGCCACACATATAAAAAACTCAATGTATCACAATAAGAAGCCTGGAAATACAGCTCGATGCAGAATATTTGATTTATAGCAAGTGTGAAACTGATCTAATCTTAAAGGTGTAACAATAAATCAGCTAAAAGTAAACATGAGAGAATATTTTCCAGAATTTGAAAATATGAATGTATTTAATCAAAACAAAGAAAGTTAACCATGAAGTAAAAGAATGATAAACAGTACTGTGCTAAAATTAGGAATTTTTTTCATCAGAACACACTATTAAAGAGTGAAATAGTGAGTCACACACTAGTGTACTCATTTACAATAGTCTTCATATGTGTGTCCCCCCACAGGTCACACTGAAATCCTTACTCCCAAGATGCCGAAAGTAGAAGGCAGACTTTTGGGAGATAACAAGGTGAGAGGAGTAGAGATCTTCTAAGATTAACTCCCCTTTGAAACAGGCACTGGGGAGTTCCTTAACCTTTACTAAACATCAAACCTACTCTTGGTCTTGGACTTCACAGCCTTCAGAAATGTGAGATATGAATTTGTATTGTTCATAAACTACTGAGTTTATGACATTTTGTTGTAGAAATCTAAATGGACAGTGACACCAATTATTAAGGATTAAGGTAGATAAGCAGCCAAAAGAAAAATGTGAAAAGAGCTAGAAGAAAGACAAAAATTAATATGAAAACCATATTCAAACTAATTAATCATAAAATACATATAACTAGAACCTGCTGTATAATACAACAATAAAAAGTCTCACTACATGTGTCTGAATAGTTATTAAAATTCTGGTAATGTCAAGCTTTGGTTTGAATGTTCTAAAGTAATAGAACAAATTACTGTACAGCACTTTAAAATGTAAACTATTACAACATTCATAAAATGATATTAGACCCTCAGGATGTGGTGTATCAAACCATGTATCAAACATATACATATCTAATTATCTGATTCTATTTCCTGAGATCAGTTAAGAAATATGGTAAAAATGTCCACACAAAAACATGAATAAAAATGTTCCTAGAAGTATCAAGGGTCCAAAACTCAAAGCAACCTAACTGTCATCAATATTGGAGCAAATAAATAAATGCTTCCATAGTGATGCAAAAGAAGACCACAGTTCAATTCAAAAGAATAAATTATGTGAAAAGCATTCACAACATTTACAAACAACATTTGAAAGGAAAACAGGTCATACCTAAAATATATTTACATATAAAGTTCAAACACATGAAAGGTTAGTGTGCTGTGATGGAAATCAGGATTGTGGTTACCTTTGAGGAAGAAACCAGGACAGAGACTGAGAAAGGACCAGGGAAACGTTCCTGAATTGTGGGCACTATTCTGTTTATGTATTTGTTCATGAATGTGCTTACTTTATATAATATAGCAAGCTGTGCATGTATTATTTGATAGCACTGCATGTGTATAGTACTCTGGCTCCCGTCTACAACATTCAAATGTCTCCCGTGGATTACAAGGGCTATAGTCTCACCAGTGTGTCACTCCTCAGGTTAGATCACAACTTAATGACAACATTATGAAGAGGTGTGGATTACATAATGGGGGTGTGGCTTGTGGGGGTCTAAATTTGGGATTATCTTGTCTCTATGTCCTTGATCTCAGGCTGTTTCCTTTCCTCTCCGCTTCTTGACTGTCATCAGAGGCGTATCTTTGCTCCATTTTGCCAGTCCATCATCATGCTGGGGCTTCCTTCAGGCCAACCTTCAATCAAAACCCCTCAAACAGTGACTTCAAATAAACTTTTCATTCTTTAGGTTGTCTTACCAAGGCCTTTGTTCCCAGAAATAAAACTCTAACATATAGAGATCTTTAAAAAGTTATTCAATAAGATATAGATAATATCACCAAGAAATTTTAATTAGGACTTTGTGTTGACTTCTAGCTTTGTGAAGACCTTTCTCCTAAAAGAAGTGTGTCTGCTAATCTTGTTCAGTTTGCATTACAAAAGAGCACAGGGTTGGAAATGAGGATATGCAGATACTAGGTCCATTCTCCCTCCCCCTGCCCCAGGGCCACTCTCACATAGTTAATTTATCACTGTAACAAATCCTGCAACATGCTTGATCTTCATGTCTCTCTTAGTGAAGAAAAGGCATTTTTGGCTAATCACTAGTGTTTCTCTCAACTTCAAATATTCTCATGATTCCAGTGATTCTCTAATTAAGTAGATCTGTATAGACTGAGGAGCTGTGCACTGCACGCTCTTTTTTTCTAACTCAGTTGTAGTAAAATCCAGATGAAAGAGGAAGAAACACCAGTTAAAAAGGGTAGGTTATATGGTACCCTGGCGAAAGACTCACTTACAAAAGTACATGATGTGTATGAAACACAGTACAAAGATGAGTTTTTCCCTTTCCATGTGACCTTTTGAAGTCAGAAAAATTATTTATAGAGAATCCCCATGCCATTTACGTGCAAAACATTTCTGACCTTTGCAATTGCAAGGCATGGAACTCTGAAGTGACTTCAAAAATCAATTAATAAAGACTACAAAGTTATTTACCCATGTAGTTAAAAAGAAAAGTTTCTGAAAAGATTTTTACAGCTGCCAGATAAACAGGCTAATAAATGATAAAGGTCATGTTGATTATAGAACAGAGTCTCTTCCAAACTCCTCTTAAATAATCATTGGCGTCTGGTTGTTGTCTGATAAGAGCATTAAATATCCCATATTTCAGTTTTAAAAGCAACATAAGATCTTAATTAAATGCTCAATATGGATAAGAGGCCATTTTTGTTGTTTTCATCCATTTTCTTTGTGATGTGGATGTGACAACTGGGTGGCAGAAAACTGTTTCTTTTCCTTGTTCCCTTTTGATGTCTAGTGCCCCTGCCAGGCCTTAGAGTTCAAACTCTTACCATAGCCTCACACACTCTCAGGGAAGAGACGATTAATTTCACTACTGTCTTAAACTTTCACAGTGGAATTATTGTCTGCCACCACCACAACCTGAGGGTCTAAATCATTACTCTTCATATAAATATAGTGACTTCCCTTGAGCCAGTTTCTTAAAAGCCAGTAATAAGTATGAAATGAACATTGTCAACCTACCCCATATGTTTGCTTTTTGAATCTAGTTCTATTGATGATGATGATGATGATGATGATGATGATGATGATGATGATGATGATAAAGATTCAAATATAAGACTTTTCAGCAACTGACTTACTGTTTGTCTCTTATATCAGGACTGGGTGTATATTCAGACAGCCCTAAATTTAGGAAACTACAGCTCTATTGTCCCTTGCTTTTCACATGAATTCCTCAACTACTTTCTGTTCCTCTCTTCTTAGTTCTATTTTTCTTTGCCTCATCTACATGTTTTGTCATAAACATTTTCAGACTAAATGTTACAATAATGACCCTGGCTAGGAAAGTCATGGTTCACAGTAGTTCCATCAGATTTAACTTTTCCTTACACTGATTACTCCACAATTTAATGAGTAACTGTGGCATTTTTAGCCAATTAAAGGGAGGGAAACACTCCACTATTTGATATAGCAGTTTTTAAGGTCACTTTTTAAAAATCTGATTAACAGTTGCAAATTGGAATGAACAATATTAAGGTAATAGACAATTTTAAATACCTAATGAGTGTCTGACTAGAAATTTTAGGCACTCCTACCTCTCCTGTTTTTATGGGGAAAAAGAGTCAGAAACATTAAATTAACAGACACCTTTAATCTATGTGTGTTTTAGAAGTTTTCTTAAACATTATTATTGTTAAAAATGGGGAAAGCACTGTGGCCAGGAGTTCAGTGCTATTTCCTACACTGCCAGGTTTGCACATTCTCACTGATTATATTCCATTTTTACATCTTATCCTATCAAGAATTTCAGACTAACACACTTAACTTCCATAGATATTCATATTTTAACCATCAGATCTGCAAATAAAACTCATTAAGAAAATATGGCATTAAACTTCAGATGATGTAACTGAATTCTGATGTTTTGTAAAGCAAGTCAATTTGTTTGTTAAGTTATATTTTGGCAAGGACTATGATCATTATAGAAAAAAATTCAGGAAATATTTGGAAAACTACTGGTGGCCAACCTTGAAAAAAAAAATTGCTGGAGAATGTAAAGAAAAACATGAAAGAATATAAAGTAATCCTACCTTCACTCTAGATCAAAAAGTAGGTAGAATCAGATTTTCCTGTGGACCTTGAGGTTAATACCTATACTAGCTCCTAAGGTATCAGCACGTCTAATAGGATTCTGCTAAATTTGAAATGCCAGGTAGATGCCAAACCCTAATAGATAAATAAAGGAAAGGAAGAGGTAAGCAAACAGAACACAAAAAAGCTGAAAGCTCTGTGCAGACATCTTGCCTACCTGTCAAAATGAAGACAATCACTCGGCATGCCCGATGGCCTGGGTGGCTGATGGATATCACTGTAGTAATGAGTACCAATCAACCATTTCAAGAAGAAAATTGAGTTTAAGTAGCTGACCAGCACTCTGTGGATAACAGTCTGAAATCAAATCGTGAGTCTAATTCAGTCATTAAGATCCTCACAGCCAATCAGATGGATTTGCTTTCACCCCTGAAGGTCCGTTTTATGTTGCATAGGTACTGCCTGAGTTTGAGTTTCATTTTCTTTTATTTCCATTTCCCATCCTCTGATGGAGGCACTAATGAGCTGTAAAAATAGCCAAGAGGCAGACAAAGTGGTGAGGAGAAGTAAAGGACAAGAATAATCTACAAACTACAAAATTATTCCCAGAAAAATGAAGAATTATTTAGAGACGCCATGAAATGATGAAAAGTATCACCAAACCTACTCTTTAGAGACTATGAAGAAATCTCTGTTGCTCCTTGCCACATGTTTCCTATGGCAATTCTGACACGAAAATTTTCCATAGAGGAATGACTGAGTCTAGCACAGTGGAGGGATCTTAGCATTGGAGATCTGTGTTTCGACAGGTCTAAATAACCTAAGAATTAAGATATGAAGGCAGTTGTGTAACCACTAGAGATGAAAATTTGCACAGAGCTCATTTAAATGACAACTGGAGTGTAGGCAACTTGAAGAGGAAGAGGAAAAATTAGGCAGGAAAAATAATTGCATTTTTAAGACTGCATTATAAAAGCACCATGTAAATCACTTGTACATATGTTACTTTATTTACTATGTCCAATAACCCAGTGAGTTCACTGTTGTCAGAATTTAGGAAAACTTGAGCATCTTATAAAAGTAACGGACAGAATGTGGAAATGAAAAGTACATTTGAAATAAATTTTAGGAAAATGCTGTATTAAGAAATGAAGCACATTGAGCCCAAAGGAAAAGAAACAGACTCATGCAGGGCTTGGCTGGAAAGCTAATGAATATGCAAATGATGTTTACTGGTTTCTACTTTTACAATCAAATCACAGAAGAATATTCATACAGGATAGATTATAATTATCTATGTTCTCAGTATAAGTAGAAAAATACGGTACACAAAGTTTGGAAAGTGAGACTGAATAAAACTTCCTAAACCTGAGGTAACGAGAATCAGAAGTCTAGGCTGTCGGCAGGGGCAGCTGACAAAGTCCCCAAGGACTCAGGATCCAGCTGTGGCCAGAGAAGAGGCAGGCGGGGTGAAGGACCATGCACACAAGCACTGTTTTTCCGTGATTACAGGAAATCAAGGCATAGCATAGAAACGCGAGAAGACACAAGGATACAGCTTTCAGACCCTTGTGGCAACCGTGAGAAAAGCTACAGCAGTGGTTGATGCTTGGAAGTGGAACTGGAGATGTTGGAGAGGTGACGCGGGGCAATGCAGCTGCTCCTGATGACACCTGTCAGCCATGTGAGTGTTACCCATGAGCATGCTTTATTTTGCGCTCTGTGTGTGTGTGTGTGTGTGTGTGTGTGTGTGTGTTGTTTTAAAGGTAAACTGCATTTAGTTTGGGAGCTGTGCATAAATTTCATCTTATTTCAAGTACTGTCACTTTTTTTATTCATCTCTCAAGTACTGTCACTTTTTTTATTCATCTCTCAGTCAGCCAGTCATGACGTTTTAACACTAAGCAGTCATAAGACATCATATATAAAAATAGTCCTCCATACTCAGCAGTCAATACCCAAAAGGCACAACTAATACGGAGATTTCTCCCTCTTACCAGGTTTCCCACATTCTGCAGCACAGAGTTAATGAAGAATTTACCAAAGTTTTTGTAAATTCTGTCTAAAATATTACTAGATCTTTGAAGCTAGGAGCTATAATAAAACATCTTGAAAATCTGTATGATATGTACCTTTGTAGATTGAACATTAGCATATTAAAATTCCTTACACTGCACTCAAATTTTCCCTACTTAGTTTCATTATGAAACAAGGTAGTGGCAAGGCTGTGGGGTGAAAGGACCCTTCTATACTGTTAGTGGGAATGAAATTTATTCCAACTACTGTGGAATGAGTATGGAAAATCTTTAAAACCTAAAAGTAAAAATTCTATTCAGTCCAGTTATTCTCCTTCTAGGTATCTTCCCAAAGAGTTAAAGACAACATTTACAGTTGTCTTTACAGCAACACAATTCACAGCAGCTAAATCTTGGAAGCAGTCTATATGCCAATCAACAGATAAGTGAATAAAGAAAATGTGGGATTAACACACAATCAAGTACTACTTTGCCACAAAGGATAAACCTGAGTCATCTGTAAGAAAATGAATGCACTTTGAGACCATAAGGTTAAATGAAATAAATCAGATGCACGAGCTAGATATTACATAAATTCACTTACATGAGAAATCCAAAATATGAAGACTAAAGTAAAAGGTAGACGATAGGAGATAAATCTCTTATAAAAATGAGATGAATCAAAAGATGGAAAGAGGAGACAGAAGGGAGGGGAAAGGGATGAAAAATAATTAAGATGTGTTATGTACATGTATAAAATCCCCAAAGGCATATAAACATTGTGTACCACACACCTGTACTAATAAAAAATTAAAATTAAAACAGGAACATTCCATAAAATACTGGAAAGACTGGGTTGTAGGCAGTTTGGGATAGTAGATATTGTATGTCATCATTATTGCCTTAGAGAAGTGATAAAACCAATTTCACACTATCAATGTGTGCATTATGTTCAAATGCAGTAAAAAATAACTGGTTGCTTTGTATTACATAACCAATGTGGTTAGTAGAATAGTGGAATTCACAGTCTCAGAATTGTAGATTGACAAAGGGGAAATATTTCTATATTTTAAAAGTATCCCATAAGATTTCAGTACTGATCATATTGGATTTTCAGGAGGACAAAACCAAACACATGAAGACATAATGTTGAATGTATTGCTGAGATCTCACCTCTTTTCATACAAGTATCTGACTGAAATGAGCACATAATAAACGCAACCTCTATTGTACAGGTACAAAATGAACACAATGATCAAAGTCAGTATTAGAGTTTATATTTTGTTAGAAAGGAAATGTTAAAGTAAATCCTTGTAAAATTTCCAAGAACTTTTTCCCATTAATGATTTCAGAAATGAGCAGAAAATCAAGCTTAACAATTTTGGACAAATTTCAATGAAGCCTCAGATATCATCCATATTTCATGCTGGAAATTGTTAAATTCACCAGAACAGACTGTGATGAAGTGATAGTGTGTTGGTGCTACCTACATCTGAGAGTTCTTAACAAGAGAATTTAATAAGAACAGCCCAGAAAAGAAATGTTCATGGCTATAAATGACATCCTTATTAGTCATTGCTTTATGCCTTACCCATTTGCTTTTGGGTTTCATTTTTACAGCTATTATAACTAGTCAAGTATTAACACATACAGTTAATTCTTATATAGATTCCTGTATGGTCTATTTCTGTACCTTTCATGTGATGGCTTAGTTTTAAGTTGAAATGATTGGAAGTCCATGAAACATTCTGGATGCAAAAGTAATGCACAGAAACTAATGTGATTAATGTCTATGACATGCTAGGGCCCAAGCTGAGCCTGTCACAAACATCCATTAATTACCTCCACCAGTCAATCTGAGAAACTCATCTTACCTACAATTTATTAGCTTGCGAGCACCTGCACAACAGGTGGCTACAAATGCAGAGATTTCAAATAACAAATATTTATTATTTCATAATTTTTGCCAGTCAGAACTCTGGGCACAGCTTAGCTGGTTCTCTGCTTCAGGGTTTTACCCACCTACAGCTTTGATTCTGGATATGGCTATTATCTCAATAGAGACTTGACTAGAGAAGGAACTGCATCCAAGGTCCCAAGTGGTTAGCAACATTTATCTCCTTGTCGTTGAAAGATTGAGACCTTCAGTTTACCCTGGAAACAGCTTTTCTCCTAAAGATCACACATTGCTCTTTGCCACATGGGTTCTCCAATATGTTTACTCATGATGGCTTTTTCTTTCAGTCCAGTAAAGGAAAACTTTCTGATGTTTCCATTATATATATATATAATTCACCATAACATAATCACTATAATGACATCTGATCACAGCTAGCAACATGGTCCCACACTCTACTCAGGAAAAGGTATTTATTCAAAGACATGGATATGGCAGTGATAGGTACTGTCCTAAATCTGTTCACCACATTCATTGTACATATAGATAAACTAAACATCAAAATGATTCATCCATTCACCAAAGAAAATCAATGAAAACACAAAGAAAGGGAAGAACAATTCACAGTATCAAATTAAAACAAGATAAGAACAAAACTTCAAAGTGACTGTCTTCTCTATAAAAATAGGATAGACTCTATCAGTTCCATTTTTTTGCTGGACAGTACACTTTCAATGTCTAAGCAAACTCATGATCTAAAAAGAGATGATGTAGTAAACATATCTTTCAAACCTATGGGATAAATTTTAAATTTAAAACATTTTATTACTGCACATTTTATTCTTTTATGACTTTATCTTCTAAGTCTCTAACCCTCCTCTGTTTTGTAGGGGGAAAATAGCATCTACCCATAATCTATTTCAAGGATCATGATTGAGATTCCTTAACAAAATATGTTTTTTTTTTTTATTTTTCTAGGGAAGGGTCTACAGGATGTTCAGGGTCTCACTAGATGGGACTGGTAGTGATCTACCTGTTTACAGCCTCCCAAGAGCTGGGATTACAGATGTGTGCCACCACACCTAGTTTTAATTGCTGTCTCAGCACACTCCAGGGACAGGGCCATCACAGCAGGCCCAGGGGTTGAACCCTAGGCCCCTGTGTCTACTTCCAGGCACTTTAATCCACTGAGCTATTTGGCTGGCACAAAATAAGATTAATAGGAGAAAAATCATAATAAATTTGTTAGTAGAAACTTTATATGACATGGGAGCCTTCAGAAATGAAGACCTAATTCCCTGCCCCTGGATGGGAAGAACCAACATCATGAAGATGGCTATACTCCCAAAATTGTTGTACAGATTTAATGCAATCCCTATCAAACTACCACCAATGTACCTCCAAGACCTAAAGAAATCGTTCCTAAAATTTATCTGGAACCAAAAAAGACCTAGAATAGCAGAGGCAATCCTGGGCAACAAAGACAAGGCAGGAGGCATTACAATTCCTGACTTGAAATTATACTACATGGTTACTGTAATAAAAGCAGCATGGTACTGGCAACAAAATAGACCTGAGGATCAATGTAATAAAATCAACATGGTACTGGCAACAAAATAGACCTGAGGATCAATGGAATAGATTAGAACATGCAGAGACCTCTATGAACACACTCAGCCACCTGATCTTCGAAAAAGGGGTCAAACACTCTTACTGGAAGAAAGACAGCCTCTTTAACAAATGGTGCTGGAAAAACTGGCTCTCTACATGCCGAAAACTCAAACTTGACCCAGGTCTATCA
>NW_004524612.1:2697766-2705517 GCF_000260255.1 Octodon degus | reverse complement strand
ATAAAACAACACTGAGACACCATCTCACCCCAGAAAGAATGGCTGTCATAAAGAAATCAACCAACAACAAATGTTGGAAAGGCTGTAGAGAAAAGGGAACCCTTCTCCACTGCTGATGGAAATGTAGACTGCTGCAACCATTATGGAAATCAGTATGGAGACTCCATAAGAAACTAGGACTGGAAATCCCATTCAAGCCAGCTTTCCCCCTACTGGGAATCTTCCCAGAGGAACTGAAAACATCATATCATAGTGATATATGTGTACCTATGTTTATAGTAGCACAATTTGTGATAGCCAAATCTTAGAAACAACCAAGATGCCCATCATATGAGGAATGGTTGAAAAAGATGTGTTATTTTTATACAATGGAGTATTACTCAGCTATAAAGAATGATAAACTTGAAGCATTTATATTTAAGTGGATGCCACTTGAAGATATACTCATATATGAAATAAACCAAACCTACATGTGTAAATATTGTATAGTTTCCCTAGTATAAGAAGAAATACAAATAGAAAGGTATAACACAATTAAAAGGAAAGCAAGAACTGGATTGGACAATGAGGAGAGGGCAAGGAGAAAAGCTGGGAAACAGGACAGGGACAAAGCCATACATTTATATGCATAAGACTGGCAAGGCAATAATCCTGAGAAACATTAGCAGGTTTTGAAACTAGCAGTTAATTGGTAGGATTTTCACCCTGACTAACTATACATGCTGAAACCTGTAAACCTCGCAACTGAACTGAAGATAGCAATGTGTAATAGAAGGGTCATGCTTGGACTACCTGTTATTCTGTCTTCTAAATATGTACTTCTTCTCATGACATACCAATTGTTGCCATACTGTCTCACAAGTAATGGTGTATTTTTTTTCTAATGGGTAATAAATGAAAAATGACACAAGAAAAAGAAAAAAAAATGTCACAGGACTGTCCTGCTACAGTGCTGTATATGGTTAGATTTCTAAATTTCTGTGTAAAAATATGTAATTGTTTATTCATATTCTTCAAATATTTTCCATTTTTTAAATTTTTACCTCCATATTTTTTAGGGGCTTAATGTTTAACATATCAATACTTGATGGAAAATACCTTCTCCATGTTATGCCTAAGATGGTTGATATTCAGACAGATAGTGAAGTTAAACCCAAGTGCATATGTTGTAGAGTAATAGTAAGCTTCTCTTCTGGAGGGTTAACAACCTAAGTTTGCAGACAAAAAATTGGAGAAATAGAAGGGCTTCAAGGACAGCCAAAAATTTGACTATAGCCTTTCAAGATCAGTGAAGATTCAGGATATAGGAGAACCTATAACGATAATATCATGCAACTTAGTTGTGTCCCAAATTATCTGATCAAGGAAATTATGGGGACACAGAGCAATGTGATCGATGATGTAGAGTGTGCCTATGGACAGTTACATGGAGAGAGAATATTCTCTCAGGCTTTCACAGACAGCAAATTTGTCAAGCAATGGTTGTGACTCATCCACATGGCTGACACTGACAAAGAATCTGCAAACTGGGGTACAGCGTTACTGGATAAATCTTGAGGGGATTTGATTGCCCTTATCAGATACAAATGTTACATTTCTTGTTATACAGGTCTTGCTTTATTTTGGTCTTAACCATCCAGTAGAAAAGTATAAAAATGAGGTATATAAAGTAAAGCCATATTAATATGCTGAGCTGTGAAAGGCTCAAGTCAACAACTTCTACAGATAACCCACTACTATTGTGAACTGCTGCACTGTGTTGGATTGTTTTGCTGAATTCATGCATCTATAGTATTTAGATGCCAATGAAATACCCATTTCTGACAGGACCAAAAATAAAAAGTGATACAAAGGAAGGACCATTTTATATCTGTATATGCAGAATAGTTAGGGTATACAGCTACTTTCACTTAATTCAGTGAGAAGAAAGCTTTGTACTAATAGTATTTGGACAGGATATCCTGTCTGCATCTTGTACTATGGATAACCACTAAGAACATAACAATGTACAATATATTAATTAATTAAACTGTCCCATTAATCAGTTTTGAAACTGTCTCATTGATATTTGTTTCTCAGTAAAATAAAATAAAAAAAGAAATGAAGACCTAAATATCTATGGATAACTGTATTTTTAAGAGCTCTCATGAAAAAGTATGGCTGATTGGTCATCGAAAGGATATAAATTGCTGGTTATTAATGGGAAACTTAGCACACTGTTCACATTCTTCTTGTACTCTGTGTAACATTTCATCCCTCTACCTAAGGTGCAGAACACCTGTCAACTAAGGCTCTCGTGTAAAAATGGAAGAAGTTTAGAGACCCTCTTAAGTTTTAAGGTCTTTTTCTGATAAAAGTGAAAGGAATTCTTGTTTTGATGGTTCACTGCAGGAAAGAAAGAGAATAATAGAATTTCAATTTCTGTGCCTCACTTCATGATTGAGTGGTCATATGTCAAAGACCCTTTTTACTTAAGTTAAAATACTCTAGAACACAAAATCTCCATGAAAAATCAGTATCTTATACCACAGTATTGAACTGATTGAAAAGGAAATCAAGAAAACATAAACATATCTTAAAAATAAGTAAATAAGGGGCCATCAAGATAGCTCAGCAGACGAAAGCACCAGCTTAGGCAAGCTGAGGCAAGCACAGGAACCCAGCACCACATGCCACACCAGCCCTGCCCCCAGGCAGGCTGAGTCAGCTACAGAGTCTAGGCATAGTGGCATACACCTGTAATCCCAGTGCTATGGAGACCGAAGAAAACAGGAGGATCACTATGAGTCTGAACTGCATAGGAGGACCCTCTAACAACTAAATATAATAATAATCATAATCATAATAAAAAACCCAAGGGATCAATCTAACTGAGGAGGTGAAAGACTGAACAATGAAAATTTCAGCACACTGAAGAAAAAACTTGAAGAGCACCACGCTAGAAGATAATAAGCCTTCCTTGTTCATGAATTAGCAACATTAATATTGTCCAAATTGCCAGGTTTCATGTGGGAAAACAAAAGACCCAGAATAGCCAAAGCAATTCAAAGAACAGCAAGTCTGGAGTATGTGCACTACCAAATTTCAAATTATATTACAAATCCACAGTAAAAAAAAAAAATACATGGCACTGACACAAAAATAGACACATACACATCAATAAAGTAAAATATACAGAAACAAATTGATGCCAATAGAGCATCTGCTTCCTGACAAAGAAGGCAAAAATATATGCCAGAGAAAAGAAAACCTCTTTCAAAAATGGTGTTAGTAAAACTATATACTTGATTACAGAAGATTTAAGCAACATTGTTATCTCTTTTCCTGTATACATATTGATTGAGAATGGATCAAAGACCTAGGTATAAGACTACAAACTTAGAAATTGCTACCAAAAAATCCCCACCACATAGAGGAAACACTTCAAATCACAGGCACAGGAAACACTTCCTATAGCAATCAGGGTGAGGAGTGGAGATGATTAAAATATACCTTATGCATGTTCAAATTATGTGGAAAACAGAAAGTGGTGATGTCGAGTTGACAATAGGAAAAATAAGGAATAAAAAAGCCAATAAATGCTACAAGAATGCAGGGAGAAAGATCCCTTCTATTCTCCCAGAAATCAGTATGGAAGGGCTTCAGAAAAAGATTTTAACAGAAAAATTATATTAAAAATAGAATTAAAATATGACCCAGCTGTGTCACTCCTTGGGAGAGACCCAAAGGAATTGAAGTCAACACACTACAGGATTACCTTTGAATCCACATTTACTCTAACACAATTCACAATAGCCAAAACATGGAATCAACCTAGGTTCCATAAACAGATGATAGATAAAGAAAATAGTGCATATACACAGTGGAGTATTGTTCAGCCACAAGAAGAACAAAATTTTCATTTGCAGTAAAAAGAATTGAACTGCATATCTCTGTGTTAAATGAAATAATCTAGGCTCAGAAAGATAAGTATGACCTGTTTCCCTAATATGTAGAATCTGGAAAGGATAGTTTCATAGGAGAAAGGAGATTGTTATTAGATAAAGGGAAGGAAGTAAGAAGGAGGCAAAATGGTGTGTAGGGGAGGTAACTGGGACACAGATGTGATCAAAATATTACACACATGAAAATACCACATTGGAGATCAATGTCTGAAAAAATTAATAGGCATTTAAAAATTATATTAAGAGAAAAAAGATGCCCATAACATTGACATTTCCACAATTTCAATAATTTAAAGAAATACAAAGTATACTTATGTGACAATTTTACCTATATATGTTTATTGTGTGTGTGTGTGTGTGTGTGTGTGTGTGTGTGTGTTTAGACAGTCATTATATTTATTGGTAGTCCTTGTTTGACCTGTCTTTTTTTAATTTTAATTTTTTAATAGATTGCAAATGGAAAACAAATTATTTACAAACATAAATGAATATAACAATAAAAATTTTCCAAAATAAAAATGAAGAAAGAATTTACAGATCATTCGTAATAGTTCAGTGTCAAAACCAAGAAACTTATATTCATATACCTAGAATTCCTCAAAGTAGAAAGGAGTAGGCAATAAATATTTAAGGATTTAAAATTTCTGAATTTAGTTCAACTTATAATACCATATTTCCAAGAAAAATGAAACTTTTGCACAAGAATTTAAATAAAATCATACCAAGATACACAAAAATGAAATTGTCCAAAACTTATTGTAAAGAAAAAAATCATTAAATCATATACATAAAAATATTAGCTATGGAAGAACAAAAACGAATAGTATCTTATTCCATATTAGAAAGAAAAAATGGACCAAGTGTATAAGAAACTAGACTAATTACAGGACTGAAAGAAAAGATCAGTCCTCTTTGAATTTTATGCTTAGCAAACATACCTTTGAAAACTTAAAGTAAGATTTTCTAGTTATACAAACTTGAAATATTTTAATACCTCCAGAAGTAGCATATAGGAAATAACAAAGAGCATAATTGAAAAGGCAAGAGAAGTTGCAGTATGATCCTGGATGAACAATGAAGAGCTCTCAACATGATAGTTATGCAGGACTGTATGAAATATATTAGATGAACCCTTATTTAAAGGTCATTGAAGATTTCTATAAAACAGTACCAATCTTATGTTGCGTTATACACCTATTTTTTTCATATACATGTGTGTGCATATGTGTTTAAAAGACAGGGAAGAAGTAATATGAGGTCAACAGAAAATGGAAATATACTTTTTAAAGTTTCTAATACTAGAAGATATCATATGATGTCTTTAAATAAATTGTAAGTGAAAGATATAGTATAAATCTTAGAACAAAAATTAAGATTAAGCAATATTGAGAAAATTAAATACTAATTAATTAAGAATTAAGTGTTTCAAAACAATTGCACTAAGAAAAAGTTTTTATGATAGCAAAGAAGTACTGAGAGTAAAACATAAGATAAATACTGGAATGGCAAATAAATGATCAGCACTTTTAAAAGTTTGGGGATAGTATATCGCACAAAGTTCTAGTGTGTTGTGGACATGCATAATGACCATGACAGTTACTGGTGGCCAGGCGTCACTTGTGGGACTGTGCTACAGCTATGTCTTTGAAATCTACCCTGTAGACTCAGATGGAATCATGACCCATAAGGTGGAAGAGAAATCCATTTGTAGAGGGTGCTGGTGAAAATATTTTGCTGCTGAACACAAAAGAATAGATGAAAGACTACTATTGTATACCTCTTATTCTCCTGTGTTTAATTGCCTGCCCTACTTGGTGGGTTCTTTCCATTCTCATTCATGGGACTGTGATCAATTTGCTCCCTCTCTAGAACATCATTTAGTAGTCTGTGTAGGCTTGGCACTGTCATCATGAAATTCTTTAGTTGTTTTTTGTCATGGAAGTATTTCACTTCTCCATTATACTTGAAAGAGAGTTTCGCAGGGTATATAAGTCTGGGTTGGAATTTGTTTTCTTGCAAGACTTGAAGTACTTTGCTCCATGCTCTTCTTGACTTGATGGTTTGTGAAGAGAAATCTGCTGTTATTCTGATGAGTTTTCCTTTAAATGTGATCTGTTTCTTTTGTTTAGTGGCTTTTAGTATACTGTTCCTATACTGAATTTCTGGGATCTTGATTATTATATGTCTGGATATGTTTTTAATTGGGTTGATGTTATTTGGAGTTCTATATGCTTCAGTTACTGAATGTCAGATTGTTGCCCCATATTTGGGAAGTTTTCTGCTATTGTTTCTGCCCATATTCTTTTCATATCATCTGTATTGACTCCTTCCTTCTCATTGATGCCTATTAGTCTCACATTGTTCATCTTTGCATCATCTTGCAGGTATTGAATTATTTTTTCCTGCATCCTAGTTGTTTTAAAGAGATCTTTTCTTACTTTTTCACTACCTAAAATTGTGTCTCTAAGGTCTGAAAGTCTATATTCACTTTCACTCAAATGCTTTTGCCAGCTTGTGATTGAGGTTTTAATTTTCTATATATCACTCTGAATCTGTTTCATACATTCTATTTCTTTCCTATATTGCTTATTCAGGGGTTCCATCATTTTTATATTCTGCTTTATTTTTTTATCAGTGTATTCTTTGGAAGCAGTTAGCACTTCTTTGATTATAATTATCACTATTTTTTAGTTCAGAAATCTCTGATCTGATTTCTTCTATACCTTTGTACAGTTGTTTCTTTACTTCCAACGCTACCATTTCAGAGATATCAAGTGTGTGATTTCCAGTTTCCGCTATACTAGCGTCTTCTGCATTTTTTCTGGATGGGCTCAGGGTCTGAGACTGCATTTTGTTTCTTCTCTTTGTCATTTTGTATACCACTGTCTTCTGACCTTTGGTGTAGAGCTTATAGAGTTATTATCTTAGCACTAGGTCTGGATCTATGAAGTTCAGATTCCTCCAGGTGGGTGTTGTTTGGATCTGGCTGTGCTCCACTTCTTCCTGCTGCAGCCCTTAGAGATGAACCCTCTGTGCCACTCTAGCAAGATGTTCTGCTCCTGAATCAGTTGGGTGAGTCTTGCCTCTAGCCTCTTTGCAGGGAGTTCTGCTGAAGGGTTCCATGCTGGGCCTGCACTCTGGGTCGAATGAGAATCCAGTGGGCCCCAGGCAGTCTCATTCACACACTGGGCCTGCATTCTGCGTCTATTCAGGATCCCTAGCCCCAGGGAAGTCTCACTCACATGACGAGCCTGGGCTCTGGGTCTATTCAGGATCCACAGCCCCCCTATATATTTTTAAACTATAGTTAATGCCAGTGCAGTGAAATTTTTGCTCTCTTAAAGTGATGGAGTGAGATAAAGTTTGTGCAACTGTAAGGGAATGTTTACTAAAAGCAATAGAAAATATTTTTACATAGGTCTATGCATGAAAGGTGATTGCCATGTACATGACTAGGGTTTCTTAAAACATTTCACTAACTTTCTTCTATTTGAACAGACACTCCTTTGTAGTCAATGGCCTTCTATATTACTGTCTCCAATACATTTTCATGTTCTGGCTTTTTTCCACACAGATCCTATCAGCTTATTCACTACAAAAAAAGAATTCTATGTGGAAAATAAGGATAACAAAAATCCTAAACAATATCTAAGCAGGATTTAAATTAAGTGTCCCTGGTGATTTAAATGTATTTTATGTTCTTTCTGAAAGTTATAATACCCATTTGCAGACTAGAAAAGCATTTCAACCAACTTTATATGTTTCAACTTAATATAAATTATATTAGGAACTTAATACAGAAGAAGG
>NW_004524612.1:2695413-2697068 GCF_000260255.1 Octodon degus | reverse complement strand
ACCATTAGAACAAATCACTCTATTCATTAAGAGAATGTAACTATATATCTATCCTAACCACTTTGAATACACAGATACAAAATGGACATTCATCTGTATAAACTTTTTTGTTAAGTTCCACTATTTGAATATTATAGGTATGTTAACTCAGAAAAATATTCTAAAAGGGAATTTCTGCCGCATTCCGGGAACCCCCAGACCCAGTCCTAGCCCAGGTACAGGGAGTGTGGGAGAGCTTCCTGCTACCCTGTGCCGGTGGGACCAGTCCCAGCCCAGGCGCAACGTGAGCCGGACCCTCTCCCACCCCCTTGGGCCATTCTGCACCATTCTCAGTACATCCCCCACCCCGCCCGCTGAGTAGGAATTTCTGCTGTATTCCGGAAACCCCCAAACCCACGAGCAGCACAGGTCCAGTGAGTGCGTGGAGAGTTTCCTGCTACACTGCACCGGCGGGACCAGTCCCAGCCCAGGAGGCAGCATGGGCCGGACCCTCTCCCACCATCTTGGGCCGCCCCCCATCACTCCACAGTACATCCCCCACCCCGCCCGCCAAGTAGGAATTTCTGCCACATTCCAGAAACCCCCAGACCCAGTCCTAGCGCAGGTCCGGTGAGTGTGTGGGAGAGCTTCCTCTTCCCCCTACTTCACCTTGCCCCCTCCAGGCTCAGCTCAGGCCTGGCATACAGACCTGAGGTATAACCCTGCAGCTGCAATCACTGCAGAGAGTGTAGAGGATAGATCCACCCAGCTAGTCCAGGATCAGAACATCTTGCCACAGGGGCACAACAGGTTCACCCTCAAGGGCAGCAGCGGGAAGGAGCTGAGCACGGCAGCCAGACCCAAGCTAGATACAGCTGGATAATTCTAAACGTTGAAGAGTTGCACCTGAACTACACTACATGCGAAGGTTATATCCACAGCAAAGATCTACAACAAGGTCAGAAGACAGTGCTACACAAAATTACGAGAAGGAACAAAATGCAACCTCAGAACCCAGCCCACCCGTAACAAGTGCAGAGGACACTAACACAGAACAAATTGGAAATCACACAGCTGAAAGCAATGAATCAACGGCTTCTGAAATAAAGAAACAGATGCAGAAAGGTATAGAGGACCTCAGATTGGAAATAAAAAAAGAAATCCCTGAATTAATAACATCTGCACTAAAGAATCAAATGCAAAAGCATATGGAGGAAACCCAGTGCCCAACCAGAACAAGTGCAGAGGACACCAGCTCAGCTCAAATGCATGAATCAAGAGCATCGATAGTAAATAAGCAACAGGAGAAACATACAGAGGAAATCAGAGCGCAATTCTTTTCTGAAATAAAAAAAGAACTCTCAGAACTCATAACAGATGAAGTAAAGAAGCAACTATGGAAACATAGGCAGGAAACCCAATCTAAAAAACACTGCAGTAAAAGAATTACTAACTGCTTCTAAAGAAGATATAGATAAAAAAAAATAGAGGAGACTAGAAAAATGACAGATTCTCTGAATGAGAAATACAGAAAAGAAATAGATCAAATGAAGCAGAGTCAAAGAGATATAGAGGAAATTAAACTCTCAATCACAAGCTTGCAAAACCGTTTAAGTGAATGTGAAGACAGAGTTTCAGATCTTGAAGATGCTGGTGTAGCTAGTGAAAAGGTAAGA
>NW_004524612.1:2688388-2689903 GCF_000260255.1 Octodon degus | reverse complement strand
TGTGTGAAACTGGGGATTAAACTCAGGGTCTTGCACTTGCCAGGCAAGTGTTTATTCTACTGAGCCATCTACCCAGCCCCTGACATACTTATTTAGTTTGTTTTTCTCTCTTTCTCTCTCTCTCTCTCTCTCTCTCTCTCTCTCTCTCTCTCTCTCTCTCTCTCCCTCCCCTCATTTTTGTTGTTGCTCTGGGAGATTTTTGTACTTTAATGTTTGATTTTTTTATGTGTTCCTGTGCTTTCTAGCCTCTTTGTGCTTCTTGTTTCCTCTTTCCCTCCAGTCTTCTGCACCAGTATCCCAGAGGTAACATCTTTCACCTTTGTCCTCCAATTTGCTTTTAATCTCTTCCTATTCTTCTATTCCTCTATCTTCCCTGACCTTTTTAAATTTTCTCTCCTTGGGGTAAAATTGGCATACTGAGGGCTTAATCACTGCATACAATTTCTGGTTTGTATTAGATTTTGTTATAGAATCACAAACCTGCTTCTTATGATTAAAGGTGGAAGATTAAATCATTACCTTGGTTTGTCACTTTCTAGGCTGTGTTTGATGCTATTGTTATTACTGATGGAACCACTTTAGCCAAAATGACATATCATTCTAAAAAGCTATTCTTCCTAGTATTCTAAGACTGAAATTAACCAAGGGTCATAAAAATACTGTGGAGCAGAGGCAAAGTACTTTTCCAGGGGCTGGACCAAACAGCAATTTCTCATCACCAACAAATGGAAGAGGTAGGACCTTGCAACAGACTCAAATCCAAAAGCCAGCTGTACCTAGAAGATACGTTGGCAAAGTAGTCATTTCCTAAGCATTCTAAATAGTAGCAATAAAGCAACACAACATAGACAATTTATAAGCATTACTCCAGGAATTAAACTGAGAGAGAGAGAGAGAGAGAGAGAGAGAGAGAGAGAGAGAGAGAGAGAGAATTAGAAGATAAATAAGATGCAACCTCAAACATCCAGTTCATCAGAGGCAAACCCAGAGGGAAATGAGGTGGAACAACTTTAAAGCCACCAACCTGGAATCTCTGCATTGATAACAACAAAGCAATTGAATAAGGGTCTAGAAAATATCAACTCAGAAATAATTTCTCAGACAACTGCAGAAATATTGTCCAAAATTAAACCCATGCTTAGTGGCTCCACAAGAGATACATATTTTTAAAAATAGAGGAGCTTAAGAAAATTATGGAATCCATAAATTCTCAGCAGAAGGATGAAATGGCATCCATGAAGTAGATTCAGGCATAGATATAGGACAATAAAAGTTTTATTGAGAGTATCTGCAGCAAAATATGCCAATCTGAGCACAGGATCTCAGATTTAGATGGTAGGGTTGCAAATAGTGATCATAAAATTAAAAATAGCAAGGGACCATGAGAAATCAATCCAGAAGCTTCTACATGATGCAAAAAAAGAATAACTTAAGATTCTTTGGAGTCAATGAAAATTCAGGAGATAGCACAAGTTGTATAACAAAGAATTGTTGCCAGGGAGATGGCTCAGTGGA
>NW_004524612.1:2683256-2688288 GCF_000260255.1 Octodon degus | reverse complement strand
AAAAAAAAAAAAAAAAGAATTGTTCACAGATATCATGGCAGAAAACTTTCCTGGCAGACAAAAAGACTTTGGCATATAGGTAAGTGATAAATATAGAGCTCCAATTATCCATGGTCAAAAAATATCTGCCAGGTATATCATAGTCAAGATTTCAGAAGTTCAGCACAGGAATAAGTTATTAAAAGCTATTAGGGAAAACAAACAAATCACCTAGGAAGAAAACCCCATTAGAATCACAGTAGACTTCTCAGCGCAAACCCTCAAGTCAATGAAACTTTGGAATGAAGTATTTCAAGTTCTAAAAGAATACAATCTTTAACTCATTTTGATGTACCACAGAAAACTATTTCCAAAACTGATGGAGAAGACTGAGCACGGTGGTGCCCACCTGTAATCTCAGCACTTGGGAGGCTGAAAACAGGAGGATTACTCTAAGTCCAATCTATATGGTAGGACTCCCTGAACTAAATACAGAAAAAAAAAATTATGGAGAAAGAAGATACTTCCAAGACAAAGTACATACAAGGAAATTTATGAACACCAAACCAGCCCTGAAAAATGTTTTGAAAGACAATCTAGAAAAAGATAATAAAAACTACAGTGCAAAAACCCCAAATGGATAATTGCACTAGGCAAGGTAAACAATTACAGAGGGGAAATGGGAGGGAGAAATAACAGGAAAATAACATGACAAGGATTAGTCAATCCATATCCGTTATAATCATCAATTTTAATGGTCTCAACTCACCAATCAAAAGACAAAAACTGGCAGAATGAGTCAACAAGCAAGATCTGACAATATGTTGCATACAATAAATATTTAATTAAAAGAAGAGAAACATTTAATTCAAAAGAAATTCATAGACTGAAAGTTAAAGTATGGAAAATAATACTATATGTGGCAGGAATTCAGGAAAAAATGTGGATGTGGCTATTGTATTTACAAAGAGAATTTCAAACCAAGATTAATTAAAGGAGATAAGTAATGTCACTACAGCCTTTTAAAGGAAAAGATCCAAGAGAAAGAGATAGCAATCATAAATATATATACAACAAATGTCAGTGCTCACTATATAAAAAGAACATTAATGGACAGGAAGAATCAAATAATCACTAATAGAATTGTATTAGGGAGGGCCAGTCAGACAGCCCAGTGAGCTAAAGCTCCTGCTTAGGCAGACACAGGGACCAGGGTTCCATCCCCAGAGTGTTGTGCCAGCCCCATCCCCAGGGCAAGCTGAGATAGTGACTGAGACTGTGGTGCTAGCATGTGCCTGTAATCCCAGCTCTCCTGGGGGCTGAAAACAGGAGGATCAGTACAAGTCTGATCTGTGTAGTGAGACCCTGTAGACGCTGTACTAAATACATTTTTTTAAAAAAGAATTGTATTAGGGGATCACAACATCTCACTTTTGAAAAAGACAAATCAACTGAACAAAAAATAAATAATTAAATATCAGAACTGAACCAAACTTTTAAAGAAATGGACTCAGTAGATAGCCACAGAGTGTTCCACCCAACAATATTAGAGTACACATTTTTCTCAGCTGCTCATGGGACATTCTCCAAAATATCCCACATACTAGCTCATAAAATATGCTCAAGTAAATTTAAAAAATTGAAATTATCTCACGCATATTATAAGATCATAGTGTAATGAAATCAGAAGTCAATGGCAAAAAAAACCCATAAGACCTTCAGAAATACATGGAAATTAAATAACACCTCTTTAACAGTTGATGGTCACAAACTAAATTAAGCAAGAATTGCAGGGTTGTTTGTTTGTTTGTTTGTTTGTTTGTTTGTTTTGCAGAATCAGGGATTGAACTCAGGCCCTTGCGCTTCCCAGGCAAGCGCTTATTCTACTGAGCTATGTCCCCAGCCCTGAAATTACAGTTTCTACAATTAAATGATAATAACATACTGGAATTTATGAAATACAATGAAAGCACTTCTAAGAGGAAAAGTTATAGCACTGAATCCCCATATCAGGAAAACAGAGTGCAAATAAACAACATAATGGTGAACCTCAAACTCCTTCTATAAATAACTACATATGAATTACCAGAGCAGGATAAACCAAAAGACCACATAAGGGAGGAAATTATAAAGATTCGAGCAGAAATTACTGCAATGGAGACTAGGAAAACAGTACAAAGAATTAATGAATTGAAGAGTTGCTTCTTTGAAAGATTACATAAAATCAGCAAACACTTACCATAACTTTATCAAAAAAGGAAAAAACAAAGACTCAAATCCATGCAATTTGGAAAGTAAAAGGTAAAATCAAAATGGATTCTGCAAAAGTCCAGAAGATCATCTATACCCACTCTGAAAACTTGTATTCTAATAAGATAGAAAGTGCAGAAGAAATGGACTGATTCATAGCTAATATGAATTACCAAAGCTGAAACACAAAAGATATAAAAATCTTAAATAAATCAATATCAACAGTGCAATCAAACATGTAGATAAGAAGCTATCAACAAAAAAATGCCTACGTCCTGACTGATTCACGTTTAATTTTACAAAAAGATTTAGAGAAGATATGATACGACTACTTTTCACATGCTCTTGAGAATATGAAAAGGAACAAATACTTTCAAATTCACTTCTGGAAATAAGCATTATGTTGATACCAAAACAAGAGAAGGACCTAAGAAATAAAACTACAAGACAATCTCACTAATGAACAGACTTGCAAAAATCCTCAATAAGATACTGGCAAACAAAATGTAGCAAATCATTAAGAAGATTATATACCATGACCAAAGTGGATTCATCCCACGGATGCAAGAATGATTAAGCATATGTAAATCAATAAATGTAATACATCATATTAAGAGAATTAAGGACAAAAACCACACAATCATCTCAATAGATGCAGATAAGGCATTTGACAGAGTCCAGCGCCCATTTATGATAAACACTGCATAGAAAACTGAAGTACGAGTTCTTTATCTCAATCTGATAGAAGCTATCTATGCAAATCAACAGCTAACATCATGCTAAATGGACAAAAACAGAAAACTTCCTCTAAAATCAGGAACAAGACAAGGATGCCAATGTCTCTGCTCTTATTCAACATAATCCTGGAAACTTTAACCAGACCAATCAGACAAATGAAAAGAATAATGATGTGAAAAGAAGAAATTAAATGATCATTATTTGCCAATGTCATAGTACTCTACATAGAAGTCTCCAAAAACTCAACTAAGAACCTCTCAGATTTAATAAACAAATTCAGTAACATAGGTGGATACAAATTCAACACTCAAAAATCAGTGCCTTCCTTTACATTAACAAAAACTCACTGACAGAGAAATTAAGGAGAGCATACCCTTCACTTTAGCATCCAAAAACGAAAATACCAAGAATCAACCTAAGGAAAGAGTAAAACAGCTCTACATTGAAATCTACAGTACTCCAAAAAAGATTGAAGCAGATATCAGAAAATAGAACGATATTACTTGCTCTTGGGTAGGAAGAACCAATATAGTTGAAAATGGACATATTTACAAAATTACTATACAGATTTAATGGAGTTCCTATCAAAATTCCAACAGTATACCTCACAGAATGAGAGAAAGCATTCTTAAAATTCATTTGGAATCAGAATAGACCTAGGATAGTAAAGTGAATTTTAGGCAATATAGGTGAGGCAGGGGGCATCAAAATCCCTTGAAATTATCTAATAAAGCCATTGTAATAAAAACAGCATAATGCTGGCAAATCATAGACTTGAGCAACAATGGAACAGATTAGTAAATGTGGAAACAACTCCAGACACATTTAGCCAACTAACTTTTGACAAAGGTGCCAAACATATTTACTGGAAGGAAGATAGCCTCTTTAATAAATAGTGATTTTAAAAACCTGGATTTTCACATGCAAAAGATTAAAATGGGACCCATAACTTTCATCATGTATTAAACTAAAATAAAAATGAATTAAAGATCTAAATATGAAAACAGAAACAGTAAATCTGCTGGAAGATAGAATAAGTAAATCTCTTGAAGATACTGGTATAGGCAAAGACTTTATGAACAAAACCCCAATTGCACAGGAACTATCATAAAGAATCAACAACTGGGATCTCATCTTATTCAAAAGCTTTGCACAGCCAAGGGAAATCACCAACAGAGTGAACAGACAACCCATAATGAGGAAAAAATGCTTTCCTGCTTTTTCTCAGACTAAGCATTGCTATCAAGGACATATACAGCTCAAAAACATCACACCTCCAAATTTTCAAGACCCAATTCAAAAATGGGCATCTGAGAGGAACACATACTTCTCAGATGAAGAAAAAAACCCACAAATATAAAAAAAAAAACATGAAAAATCATCAACATCAATGGTTGTTTGACAGATTCAAATTCTACTCACACCCGCAAGAATGGCTGTTATCAAGAAATCAAAAAAGAAAAGGGAAAAGAAAAGAAATCAACAAATGCTGGAGAGGGTGTGGGGAAAAAGAAATGCTTCTTCGCTGTTGGTGGGAATGTAGACTGGTATAACCACTGCGGAAATCTGTGTGGAGGTTCCTAAAAAAAACTAGGATTGTAAGTTTCATGTGACCCTGCTATTTCCATTCTAGGTATCTTCCTAGAAGAATTTTTTAAAAATCATATCACCACAAAACAGGTGCACTCATGTTGATATCAGCACAATTGTAATTTCTAAATCTTGGAAGCAAACCAAATATCTGTCACTGAGGAATGGATAAAAAAATGTGATCTTTTTATACAATGGAGTACTTCTCAGCCACAACAAAAAAAATAAACTGCAGACTTTTATAGCTAAATGGATGCAACTTAAGACCATACTTATAAGTGAGATAAATCAGACTTAAATGTGTAAACATCATATTGTCTCCCTAGTGTGAGAAGCAGAAAGAGTAAATAAGATCTAAGATATACAATAGATATTGTAAAATGGGAAGAACATGCTTAAAAAGAAAGATAAACTGTAATGGGAGAAAGGACAAAAGAAGAAAGGGGAAAACAACTCATATATTATATATTATATG
>NW_004524612.1:2676899-2683156 GCF_000260255.1 Octodon degus | reverse complement strand
AAAATATACAATAGTAAAAATAGTTATGCTACTAAATTCTCTTAGTTCATTGAAAAGAAAAATTTGTGCTAATATTTTTTGGACAGTTAAATGCCTATATCATGTACTTCAAGTAATTATTACAAAGATAATATGAAATGTATTAACCAAACATTGTTATTGTATTATCTTGTTCTGAAGTTGTATAATTTCTTCTTTAAAATAAAACAGTAAAATAATTTTTAAAATAGTGCACACTTTCTCTTATGTTAGAAACCTAAAATATAAATGTACTCTGAGATAGGAAAGGGAATCACCAGATAGGGGAGGGAAAAAAAGGGGTTGCAAGGGATTGAAACTGAGAAAGCCATGTCATGTAACATACCAGTTTCCCCAAATCAACAGCACTATTCTATAAAGTAAACAGTCGTAAAAAAAGAGCTGTTGTTTTACTTTTTGATAACTGGGCACTCAGACAGATATTAAGACCCTGGATTCTTTATCTAAAAAATGAAATGAGCACACCTTTTCAGTTTTTGTTTGTAGTACATTCTAGAAAAGTGTATTCATTCATTCACCTATCCATCAGCATTCAGTCAACACTGATGAAAACTCCACTTAAGGCAAGTAATGAGCAAACAACAGGGCACAGCAGCCTGGACACCTGCCCTCAGAGCCACCACCCCACCCAATACTGTAGTGAAGGTAGACTTTAAAATCCTCAAGCAAATACTGAGGTTATAAAGGTGATGGCTTGAAAGATTCACCCTTGCAGAGACAAGGATTCGTGAAAACAATCCGAAAAGGCTAGAAGAGAATAAAGTCTCTCAACAAAGCATTAAACAGATGGCTGTAACAAGTGTCATATCTCTTTTTTCCTTTTATGGCAACTGCAAAGATACTGAATAACATCTGCAAGTGATTTCAAAGTAATAAAAACTGCTCTTGTTTAAAGATCTTCCATAAATAGCTACATTGCCTTCTCAAACTGGCAGTGCAGAAAGCTCTCGGTAGGATTGCATTATTCTATTGAACTTTTACAAAGGGGTAAGATCCATCCTACCAAAAGGAACTTACTAATTATGACCCAGTCACCTTTATAATGCAAGCCACTAGTGTTATTAGAGTCTAACCAATTAAATCTTCCTAATATGATCACCTCAATGAGGAAAAATATCTCAGAGAAGTTTTGGAAATTTTGCTCCTTAAAGCAAAGAGAGGAGAAAAGAGAAGTGGCAAAAAAGATACATAGCTGAATGTGAGAAAAGATTTTGGAATAAAAATGTCAGATATTCAATTTAAGCTTTTCAAGTGCCATGAAATACAGTACTTTTTAATTTTCTAAGCCTTTTTAAAGATGTTGCATGTCCAGAGACTTGATAACAGCATGTACAAGCATGTGTATGAGTACAACTAAGCAAGAGAGGCTGAATTTCACATTTATTGAGTTAGTTTTAATTGACACATAATGATTGCACATACTTATAAAGTGCAGTGTGATGTTTCAATGTATACATGTGTAGTAATCAGATCAGGGCATTTAGCACATCCATTGTCTTATACATTCAGCCTCCCTTTGTAGTAAGAACATCCAACATCCCGTCTGCTACCTACAGTAACTTGAAATCTTCAAAGTAATATTGCAGTCAAAGTCATGCTACAGTGCAACAGAACATAAGAATTTATTTCTCTTATCTAAGAGTAACAATGTATCTGTCGACCAATCTCTATCCATTGTTGCCCTTTTCCTACCCTACCAAACTTCTGGTAACCACTCTTACAGTCTCTGCCTCTGAGAGATCAACCTCTGCAGTCTCTACATATGAATGAGAAATTGTACATTTTGTCTTTATGTGCCTGGTTTATTTCACTTAACGTAATGCCCCCCACTTCTGTGTTTCCACAAGTGACAGGACTTCCTTTTCTGTGTGGTTAAATAGTGTGACTTTGTGTACCTGTACCATATTTTCTATTCTCATTCACCCATTCATGCCCATATCTTGCCTTTCATAAATAGGCAACAATAAACATAGAAGAGGAGAAATCTCTTTGACACACTAATTTCAGTTCCTTTGGATATGGGATTGCTCCAGTAATGAGGTTGTTCAATCATACAGTACTTCTATTTTTTATATTTTGAGGAATTTCCATACTATTTTCCATTGAGGTTAATGTATACACTGACACTAAGATAAATAAAGGAAGTGACTGAAAGCAGAAATTAAATCAAAGTTTCAATGGAAACAAAATGCCAATGGCTGAGAGGCCAGAGAAACATTACTACATCTCTCTCTCTCTCTCTCTCTCTCTCTCTCTCTCTCTCTCTCTCTCACACACACACACACACCACATATGCATCCATACACATTTTCAAAAATATACTAAAATCAAACTGATCTGAATCTATTCTAGTGCCTGACAAGTTACACAAAGAAGGATTGGATTGAATAGAATAAAAATAGTACAAACATATGTTGAGATCCTACATTATTATTTAATTCTCAGACACATATAAAAATCAGTTGCTGTTATTTTACCAACAGGAACCTAAGACTTACAAAGTTTCAATAAGGTCATATAAATAAAGGGACAAGGAGGAATTTTATCTCAGCTGGGCTCTGAGATTGCACATATAATTTGCCTGCCTAAGCAAGAAAAGCCTGGGGAAAATAGAATAGTTTTCTCAAAATATGTGAAAGGCCATCAGGAAAAAAAAAGGGACAAATTTTCTCTTGTATTGAGAGAGGGATACAGGAACAACTAGCGAGCATTTGGGGAAGGAATTTTTATTTCTAGATAAGATAGTCTAGCAAATAGACCTGTCCCACATTGAAATTGCCTGTGATAAAAAGGCAGAGTTTAAATGAATGACAGAAATACCAAGGGAAAAAAAGGGAGATTGGGAGATGATTTTCAGTAATGTAGGATGAGAAATGGAATTTTCAGTCTCCATTAAGTGTAAGATTCTGTGAACCTAACATCTCCACACAAAACAAAATTTTCTTTTTTTCCCAAATTTTGTGGATGAAAGACTATAGTTCATACATGATGAAACATCTGGCTCTAACCCCAATTTTTAATTCTGGTTTGCTCTAAACTACAAATGGTTTTAGCCTTATTTTATTATTTTAAATCCAGAGGAAAAAAATTGATGAGCAAGATACTCAAATATTTTTTGTAAACTAGTCATGAACTGAATCAACCCACCCTGAATCTATCTAACTTAACATTAATCCCTAGAATTTCAGAAAATGTTTTCTATAATTTTTAGAAGAAAAGCAAATGCCTCCATAGTGAATAGAAATGTTATTTGTCCTTATGGTATAAGAATTCTTCTTAAGTAACTGTGATCTGTGTAGTTGAAGGTAGACTTAAAATTAATGAAGCCTGAACAGCTCCTGGAAGAAATCCCAGTCTCTCCTGGATGACAATGGAGGAACATAAAATTTTGTTCACCCGTGAAATGGTTATCCATAAATCCAACCTACTCAAACTTTCTTCTCAATGAAAAAAATTATTGTAGAAATCTTTCAAGATCATTAGAAATATCAAGAATGGACAAAATCCAGGATTTGTTTTAAACTATTTATTTTCTGATCTTTGTAGTCTCTTCTGAACCATAAAAAAGTCATACACCCAAGGTTCTTCAAATCTCATTTTATCAACCAACAACTTCAATAGATCTATGTAGATGCATGCCTACAAACATGCATGCAAATTATTCCTTTTCATTGTGAATTGAGTTTACATTTCACTTATTTTTCTTTTACACTGAAGTCATATACCTCATGTTTAAATGTGAAATTAAGGTCACTCTTGTTGCTCTCTCCCCAAGTCAACCACACTCTGCAGATGGGCTAAGGCTAGTCTTCAGGGCTTCTTGAGAAGTTTGAAGTAAGACATCTATCTCTCTGGAACCTTAACTTTGTGTGCAGTAAGACTTCCTTGTTCGCTATCTATAAGGATACAGCCTTGAATGTGTTATAATTTTTGCTAAGCACAGTAAACTGCATCAGATGGTCTCTTCTCATGAATGGCATTTTCTGCAGGTCATCTACTTGCTGCCTTCTGTAAATACTCAGAAAATAGCTCTGAGCAATCAACTGAGTCATGGAAGTCCATCATTAAAGGAGAAAGTTGAGTCATTCATGCCTGCTGTGCTCCTCTTTTGGAATCCTGCCATCAAGAATAAGTTTTAATACATCCAAATTTTGGCAAGAATTATTATAGCATCTTTTGGTTGATAGTTTTATTTGTGACCTTCAGTTATCTGATGTTGATTTAACCACATAACTAATATTGGAAATATGGTATACATTTTAAATACACATATGTTAATACTATTACTTAATATATATGTATCTCCTTTTTCAATACATACTATATGCTGGGAATCACTATGAGCTTAATGTGCTTTTGACACTTTGCCTTAATGGTGCTTTAGGAAAAAAGCTTATGTATTATTTTGACCCATTTTACAAATGAGAAAGATAAAGTAAACCCTGAACTCAAACTTTTATAGCTAGTATCTAACCAAACTATTTTGATTGAGCATTTCAGACTATATTTCCTAGTAAAAAGTGAATTTTATAACCAATTCCTTAATCATAAATACAAAAGACATCAGCTATCAATGGAAGTGAATAAAGATAAGCATAGTTACAACCTAGGATATGGCTCATGTTTAGATGTGAAATTAAGGTCACTCTTGTTGCTCTCTCCCCAAATCAACCACGATCTGCAGATCAGCTAAGTCTTCAGGGCTTGTTGAGGAGAAGTTTGAAGTAAGACATCTCTCTCCCTGGAACATCAGCTTTGTACACAGAAAGACTTCCTTGTTCATCATCAACAAGAATACAGTCTTGAATGTGCTGTGCTTTCTTCCAGTTACAGTGAACTGCATCAAATGAGTAATTTTAAGGAAAGCATTTACATCAGTTGACGTTAGCTAACTTTTAAGCATGAGATTTAAAAAGCATATGTGTAATTATAACTGTAAATCAGTGGAACATGGGAAATAAAATTATATGAGTACATTGTTTTGGCATATTCAAATTTCCCTTAATGTTGTTATTGCATTGCTTACACAATGAAAATTACTGAAATTTAAAACTTCCCCAAAATAATTGATTAGTAATTTTTGCTATGCAATTGATACACACACACACACACACACACACACACACACACACACACACGTTTGTGTCTGGACTGGACTGTGAACTGAAACATGCCACTCAAACATATTGAGCTCTAACCCCTATTGTGATGCTAATTATAGTTGAGGCCTCTGAGAAGTAATTCACATTAGGTGAAGTCCTGAGAGTAAAGCCCTCTAGGACAGGTATTTAATTCAGTGGAACAGTGCCTGCTTGGCAAGCATTAGGTCCTGAGTTTTGTTCTCAATATCCCCCAAAACTGAAAGTGAGAGTAAAGTTCTCTAGAGAGGACAAGTGAATTTATGAGACTATACTCATAAGGGAAATAAATCAGACCCGCATGTGCAAGCATCATATTGTCTTGCTAGTATAAGAACATGTAAGAGTAAATAAAATCTGAGAAGTATAATAGAAATTGTGAAAGGGAAAGAATCTGTTCCAATGGAAGGAACAACTGGAATGAGGAAGGGGGAAGGGAAGAGACTTATCTATGTGTGTATGCAGGAGAGCTTGGATAATGGTACTGCTGATTTCTGCTGGTCTATGGGGGGAACAGTTGGTTCTTATTTCTGTTTTCCTGTCCTTTTTAATTTCTTACAGCTTTTTTTACTGATTTTTCATACTTATATCTCATAATCTGAACAAATAATTTGAAGACAATATTATGTAATGTAGCAACCATTATTGAATTCCTATTGTTTTGTTTGGTGAAATTCTGTATCATTTCTTTCTCTCTTTTTTTTTTTTGTTTTGTTTTGTGTTCTCTTTAGATAATAAAAAAAATAGTCTGAAAGGTACAACAGATACTGTCAAAGGAAAAGAGTGTATGCAAAGGAAAGGAACAACTAAGGTGAAGAAAAAGACAAATTAGGATGGGAAAAAATATGAGATAGCTTGGATAAATGTACTGCTTTCTGCTGGTCCATTGAAAGAAGAAATTAATGCTTAGTTTTTTGGCTTCTGCTTTTTAATTTCTTATAAAATTTTAATCAACTTTGCATGCTTGTATCTGGTAATCTAAACAACTAATTTGAAGACAACATCATGCAATATAACATTCATTATTTAATTCTTATTATTTTGTTTAGTGAAATTCTGTATTGTTTCTTATGGGTTTTT
>NW_004524612.1:2668302-2675934 GCF_000260255.1 Octodon degus | reverse complement strand
ATGATATCTTCTTCTAGTATTAGAAACTTTAAAAAGTATATTTCCATTTTCTGTTGACTTTAAAAAAAACAGAGGTTTGTACCTATGTTGTTTATCTATTATTTCTTGCCTATATCTTGTAATATGAGAAACTACTTTGGCAGTAACAATACACAATGTACTAACCATTGTTACTCTCCTAAAATCTTGCTTTGAGATTTTGTAAATAAATAAATAAAAGAAAAAATATATATTAAATTTTTTTTTAAAAAAATAGGATAGGATGAGTTGCTTTTTAAGAAGAAAAGGAGAGGTAGCCTTCCCTTTCCACCATGCAAAGACAACTTAAGAAAATAGCCAACAGAGCAATAGGGCCTTCCCTAGGAAACAAACCTGTCAGCATCTGGACCTTGGATTTCCCAGCTTCCAGAATTGTGAGAAATAAATTTCTAGTGTTTACCCACTCTATGGTATTCATCATAGTAGTCAGAAGGGAGTAGGAATATATATATATATATTCTGAAAGAGTATATAACAGTTAAAAGTAGTTATTTTTTATAGATGTGGCTACTCATGATTTAACTCAAGAAGTAGGATTTTTCAAGTAAAAAGAAAGAAAAAGACAAAACAGAAGTAAAGGGGGTGTAGTTCAGTGGCAGAACACATATTAAGCTTGTGTAAGGGCTGAGTTCAATCCCCAACACCAAAAGAACAAACAAATGTCAAAACAAAAACAAAGAAAGAAAGTGATAAAGGAGAGAAAAAGAGAAAGAAGAGAATAATTTCTTGTATATGAGTTTATGAGCAAGAGCATACTACATAAAAATTAGAAAGTTTTTAAACAAAAATCTACATGCATATACATATATATGTATTTATATTTTAAATTCACACATGCATGATCACTTAGCAAATGAATATGGCACAAAGACTAGCAGGTACTCACTTCTATGGAGAAAGCTCAAGTATATGGAAATAATACCCTTGACCCAGTTGTTCA
This sequence comes from Octodon degus, assembly GCF_000260255.1. Classification (NCBI taxonomy): domain Eukaryota; kingdom Metazoa; phylum Chordata; class Mammalia; order Rodentia; family Octodontidae; genus Octodon; species Octodon degus. The sequence continues at coordinate 2,674,955 of NW_004524612.1, read as the reverse complement.
TCACCCTTGCAAGCTAGCCTTCAGCTTCTGCTTGCAATCATGACGTTTCCTTGATAGTAACTTGTGTGCCTCAGTTTTCCTGCAGAATATCTAATGATTTTCCTCAAAATAGATCAGTCCTGTTTTCCCAATTTGATCATATAGAAAAAAAAGTGGCATTGTGATGCAGCATGGATCACAGAGGGCTCACATGGTGATCCGTAGATGATCATAGCTGCCTCCTCATGCAAGCATCTCTATCAAGTTTAAGATATTAATGAGGTCACGTTTGCCTAATGAGAGGGTAGCATTCTCAAGATGTTCATTTCCGGTGCAGTCATTTTCAATTCTTTTTATATCTGTTTAGAAAATCAGAGAATAAAAATAATCCAGGTAAAATTTTTTTTCCTGAGTCCTTTTCCATTACAATGTTTCTCAATCGTTAGCTACTGAAGCTATAAATAGCATTATATTATTGTATTCTACAAAAGCAGCATTTTGCCTTTTTCCCCTTCTATACTACATATACTTGGTAATTAGAAAATTGCATATATGAGCCAATTAACCCAATAAAAACTATTCCAGACCTAGTTTAAAGCTTAGAGGCCATAGGATAGGGTACTAACAGCATCTTACATGTTTAAATGTTCATAGAATTGGCTTTAAATGACCCAAATGAATCTCATAGCACATGGAGAAGTGAGAGAGTTCATTAGAGCAGGCATGTGTAACAGTTACCGGAGCAACATTTTTTAACAGCTGAAGCTTATATGATTACAAGTCACTTTCTTTTATGAAAATGAGCAATTAGCAGCAGGCTATTTTATCAAGCTGGAAACATAGCCTTGATTTTTCTACTCTAATGAAAGGACAAGACAGTGCTTAAATTTGAGTTTAATGGACTGCAAACTCTCACCCTCATTTTGCAGCACTGAAGTCAGGTCCAAGAAAGGATAGATGTATTTATTGCTTCACTCCCTTCATGCAACTAGAAGGCCTGGAAGATGCCATGCATAGCAACTACTAAGATGGACTTACGCTACCTTTTCTACCCAATCCCACACTTCGGGTGGAAAACTGGAGGATAGAATGGTGAGAAGAATACTAAAGGCAAATTTTCAGACACATCGGCCTTTGGACCTTTATTTTGGGAGGTGAGCCTCAAGCTGCAGAGCTACAGAATTCAATAAGTGAAATGCTTGGTGGGGGGACATCTGGGAAAGTATAAGAGAAGATTCAGGGTTAGAGAGGAGCCCTGAGGCAGCAGTGCAGATCAGTCAACATCTCCGCCATGGGGAAGAACAGAGACAAACTATTCATTAAAGGAATCACACCAGAGTAGAAGTGGCCAGGCCTTTATTTTACATCAAGGTTAGCCACTGGCTGGGTTCCCATCCGATTCACCTTGGCTCAGAATCTGAGGCAAACCTGAAGTGGGTGGCAGAAAAACACTGTCACTCAGGCACCTTCCTTTCTTTAAGAGGTTCAAGGTGACTAATTTTCATGTCTGCCATACACAGTTGCTCACATAGGCATGGATATGTCATGTTTGATTCTTATATATGTTTATTGCATATAAAGCACAAGAACAAAAGTGACCACAAATTGAAATAAGACAAGTATTCATCCAATTTATCATTTAAAAACACTTAGCTTTCTTATGATCATCAAAGGTAATAGACATGTAGCAATATGTACCTACACTTAATATGTCAAACTGCTTAAGAATATAAACATCACAGAAAAAGGGAACTAAAATGTACATATTCAAAGGTGAGTCTAAATATACTCAATAGATTATAGATCAAGTTGGAATTAAACCCAATATAAAGAATCACACAGTTAAAAGCCTTATCAGGTAGGAAAGTTGAGCTCTCTGAAGTTGTGGCACTTAAGTTGGTTGCAATCGGAACAAATGGCCCTGTCCACAGGCAAGACAGATGAAAATGTTATTCCCTCAACCTACCCCATGGCACACAGGTAATTATGCAGTCTATAATTGTTCGCTGCATAGGATACCATAGAAGTCATTTCTCAGCTGCTGTAGTATAGATGGTGTTATGGTTTGTGTCTAGCTGTCCCCCAAAAGCCTCATGCAGTCATGGGTCAGACTTTTAGAGTTTGTGATTAACTCATGATCCACTGGGATTATGGGTGTGAGTGCTGCTGGGATTATGGGTATGAGTACTACCCCCAGTCTGGGGAAGATAACCTTAAGGGAGCCATCCTTGCTCTCTGTAGCCATTATTGCTGGTACTTCTCCATTTTACTCTTGCTTTTTGCCACTGCCATGAAAAGTTGCTCTCTGCCGTGTGCCGCTCTACCTTGGAGCCAGCTGAGTATGGACTGAAACCTCCAGTAACTGTGAGATAAATAAACCTTTCCTTCCTTCATTTTGCATGTTGGATATTTCTCCCAGCAACAAGAGAGGAGTAACTGAGACAGTCTGTTTATAAAATAGTCAAAATTTAAAGTATTAAATATCTTACTCATTGCTTGGTGGCTATTAATGACCTGATTTAAAAAGAAATTTTAATGTCAAAGACATTTCAAAATGAAGCCTCAATTAACTTCTACTAAGAAATTGAAAAAATTAAACCCTAGCTCTAAATTAGCATGGAATTAAAGAGGATAGCAAAAGAGAAAATAACTGTCAAGAAAATTCAGGGAAAAAACCAGCAGTGTTTGGGCTTAAAATATTTGGAAACAGCTATAGGATGGTTTATGAAATGTAGAGCACAGAGTCTCTAGAATTCCTCTGTGAGCAAAGTGAAATATTTGAATAAGCATTGTCAGGGCTTCTGTCTTTTATTCTTTATTCCTCTTCTGACCATTTCACCATCTCAGACATTCAGAAACCCCATGCTCCACCCTGCAGCACTCCACGCAAATCTGAATGGGACCACTTTACCTTCCAATCACTTTTCAATGCCCTCTCCCTTTTCTTCTGCAGTTGGCTTTTACTATGCAGTATTGATAAGCACGAGGCAAGAACTAGTTGTTGGATGTGAAGGACACACATTAAAAGTCTTCAATTATAATTACACAGAGGTGCATAAGTTGAGGGTAGATGACAAGGTAGGCAATATTCTTCTACTAGGATTACTCTTCCCAGCTAAGTTTACAGAATACGGTCTGTACTCAGGCATCTACTCGGAGCTGGCCTCAACACTAGGCTGCCACTTCTACCAATATCACAACGAAGTGCAAAATCCATCAACTGTTTCAACTCTGCCTTGTTAGTCCTAATGTACACTATTGAGTGACTGTGAAAAATTATTTGTCTTAAGAGAATCATTTGACCAAGATTCGATACCTGGTGCCACATGCCACCCAGCCTCACCCTGGAGTGTGCTGAGCCAGCAAACCAGTCCAGGCATGGTGGCACGGGCCTGTAATCCCATCACTGGGGGAACTGAAAACAGGAGGATCACTGTGAATCTGAACTGTGTAGGGAAACCCTGTACCAAGTACATAAAGGAAAAATCAGTTGACACAGGATTAATAATAAATCTGTAAGCATTTGTATGATTCATTCTTTTATGATAGAGCAAAGGAGACTAAACTGAACCTAAATAGATGTATCTATGCCATTTTAAGGGAAAACTATACCAATATACAAAATCTGGAATGTAATTCCCTCTCCAGGGTGGTAAAATATCATGGTAAGACTAAAATTGTTCTTCTTCAACTAATATATGTCCTAGTTATGGGAGTTTAGGAAAGTTATAAGGGGAAAATTTAAAATATACCTAAAGCATAAATATTGTTGTAAGAATTAGGCAGATGAATACATGTAAAGTACCTTAAACAACAAATCATTTGTTCAAGAAAATTAGCAAACTGCATGATCTAGATGTAGAAAATGATTCACTTAATGAGTTTAAGTAATTATAATTCAAATTTTTAAGGCAATTTAGATCAAAATAAAACATTAGAATGTCTTCATCCATCTACTCACCACATCTGAAATGATGTAATTTCTGGTTCTTCCAAAATGTAAAAATGACAACAAAACATAAACATTTTTAATCATTTCAAGATATCAAGGCAGCCAGAATGGCAAAATAAAAGACATTCTCAAAAGAGGACTTTTACAACTACTTCAGAAAGTAGCAAGAATGATAGGCTAAGTTTTTAAAATGAGGAGGATTATTTTTAGGGTATTCTTGGCAAGATGTTCTTACTATACTAACTTTTTTAAAATTTAAACATTCACTATATTTTGTGAGCACACTGTATTTAGCTTGATTTTTCAAAAGCAGAGCTTAATTTCTAGAGTAGAAACTGGAAATATTTTATTTGATTAACCTTTCAGTGATATCTATTTTCTAAAAGGCCTTGACAATTTGACTTGCAGGTTAAAACAATATCCTTTCTCTTTCAGTACAAGGTGTGGGTGTATCTTACCCCCAGTGATGCTCAGGTTAAAATACATAATACCTTTTTGACATTGTGTGGGTAAAGTTCTCAGTCTGATGCTTTTCCACACATGCACACACCTGACCATCCATCATACTAAATGGGTAAACATAAAGATTGTTTCCTTTATCCCGTGGGCCCAGTTACTGGGACATGCAACCATGTGCTATTATGTTAAAGTATAAATTTATAGTAGAAAATTGTGGGATGAGTTGTTGTAGTGCAATGTTATGACTCACAGGATTTTTTTTAATTGTATGTATGTATGTATGTATGTATATATTTGATACAGGTTCTCAGAACACAGCTTGGACTCATAGTGATTCTCCTGCCTCAGCCTCCCCAGTGCTGGGATTACTGATGTGCACCACCACACCCAGTTTCAGTGGCTGGGGTTCCATGGCCAGCTTCGCATGTAGTAGTGGGGAAGAAACCCAGGTGCTTGCACTTGCCAGGCAGGTGCTTAGAACACTGAGCAGTCTATTATTCCTTATTATTTCTATCATAACTCACCACTCCATTCATAGTCCAAACCTGATCAGTCCACTTCTTTATATCACAAAAGCACAGTTACACAATGGAACCAATATTTTCATAGCTTCTGTCGCTGAACTTAAACTTAAAACCAAATAAAATATTAATAAAAAATAGCATACATAATATGACAAACTTTCCTTATATTTTATTTTAAGGTTTTTTTTTCCTACTTGGCAAACTGCCTAGTTTTTCTCCAGCAACTTATATAGCTAATGTTTATTTATTTATCCAACAATATTATAAATTCATATTACTCCATCTTTACTGAAGGGCAATTGAAGAAAAGCAGGTATATATTTAAAGTTTACAATATGATATTTGGATATATATACACAAATACATTGTGAATGAATTATCAGTATCAAGCTAATTAGCTTAACCATTAATTTCACTAAATTATATGTGAGCTGAGATTACTTAAGATGTACACTTTTGTATATTTCTGTGTACCATACACTATTCTTCACTATAGCCACCATGCTGCTCACTAGATTTCCAAAATTAATTACCCTGCATAATTGAAATGCATTTCTCTTTGATGAAAATCCCTAGTCCCCCACCCCTAGCCCCTCCCTACTGGAAACCATTGTTTTACCCTCTTTTGAGTTTTACTTTTTATGCTTCAAATATAAGAACATATAGCATTAAGGCCAGCCAAATAACTCAGTGGATTAAAGCGCTTGCTTAGGCAGATGCAGAGGTTGAGGGTTCAATCTCCAGTCTGCCATACCAGTCTCACCCCTGGGGCCCTGCTGAGATGGCGATTGAGACTGGGCAGGGTGGTGTGTGCCTGTAATCCCAACACTTGGGAGGCTGTAAACAGGAGGATCATTGTGAGTCTAAGCTATGTAGTGAGACTCTGTAGACCCTATACTAAATTTAAAAAAAAAAAAAAAATATATATATATATATATATATATATATATATATATATAGCATTAGTCATCCAGCATCTCATTTATTTCACCTAGCATAATATCTTCTGAGTTCATCCAGGTTGTGCAAATGATATGATGTCTTTTTTAAGGTTGAATTATGTCCTCTTTATTTACCAATAAATGCTTAGGTTTTGTGTCTAACTTGGTTATTATGAATAGTGCAACAAGGAACTTAGGAGTAGAAATATTTCCCTGACATACTTCACTTTCCTTAGATATATACCCAGAGGTAGAATTTTTGGATCTTATACTAAGTCATTCTGTTTTCAATCTTGACAGAGACCGCAGTGAGGCAGCACTGAACAGGTTTTATAATTAATCATTAGGCTTTTTATATTAACTTATGAGTTGTTTTCAGGCTTACATGACTTGACTGATGATCCAGTAGCTGACACGCAGAAATAGATTTCTCCAAGCCAATGGTCATGGTGGAGGCCTACTGTGGCCTGAGGCACTGTAACATCTCTGAAAACAGGATAACACTGCAGCTGAGGACACTAACTCAGAATTCCGGGGCAATAAGTGCCCACCTTAGCCATAAAACAGTTCTCTCACTAAGCAAAGATTTAGTTCTTGGAGTATCTTTGTTATATTTTCACAAGGACTTGCTTACAGTTATGCCTTTTTGCCTCAGATATCCCCTGTACTTCTCTGCATGCCCCCTGATATGGACCCAAAAAACAGTCCCAGTTTGGAGAATTTGGGGTCTTAGGCACCAGCACTCTAGCCTTTCAGGACTCTGTATATCATATTATTTTTCTTTTTTTTTTTTTTTTT
>NW_004524612.1:2642148-2660747 GCF_000260255.1 Octodon degus | reverse complement strand
GAGTGGTGGGGGGTGGCCCGAGGGGCTTGGAGAGGGTCCGTCCCACGCTGCGCCTGCGCTGGGACTGGTCCCGCCGGCGCACGGTAGCAGGAAAAACTCCCATATTATTTTTCTCTATTGTCTTTTATCCTTCACTGCACTCACCCAGAAGATTGACAGACTTGCCAATAACTTTTTTGAAAGTCTTCTTCTACGCTATCATCAATAATAACTGTAATAATTTACTTTCAATTCTATATCATACAAGGATCCCCTTTTCTCTTTGTCCAACATATATTACCTTTTGTGCTTCTGATAATAGCCATCTCAGAAGGAATTATTAGATAATAGTTCACTTTTCAGTTTGGCCATTGTGTTTGTCAATGTCAGCTTTTCCATTGGGTTCCTTTCATGGTTTCTGTCTCTTTGAGCTTCCCATTTTGCTCTTGTGTTGTTGTTATGCCTTTATTCATGTGTCCAAGTCTCACTGAGCTTCCTTAAAATGAGCATTTTTAAAAATCATACATAATCTCTGTTTTTAAGATCCACAATTGAAGCTTTTTTGGTGTTGTCATTGCTATTGTTATTTTCGTTCCCCTGGTAATATCATGCTCCGCTAATTGCCCATGACCCTTATGAATTCATGTTGGAGTCTGTCCTCAGCTGCAGTATGTACAGATCAGCTGATGGGATCTATAGAAATGCTTATTTCTGAAGTTTTGGAAGTGAATGACCATGTTCCTGGGGAAATAGGCCTAGAACCTGGGTCCTTGAATGTAGGTCTGTATCCTGAGTACATTCCCATTCAATCTGGAGGTAGACACCATTGGAGTACACCTACTAACTGGATCTCTATGGGTAGGTTTTTGCCTTTGGTCTCTAGGAATGACTCTGAAGACTGGATCCATGAATGTAGGCTGGATCTTGGGTTCAAAGGACTGAGGTTAAGATAGATTATAAGCCTGCATCTCTGGAGCCAGCCTAAGATTAAAGCAAGCTTGAATCCTCATTCTTGGCCACAAAAGAGGCCTGGGTCCTGAGTCTGTTCAGGTCAGGTCTACAGAAGTCACTATAGAAGAGTTTGCAGGGATCAGCAAACACCATGGTAAGTGTGACACCTAGAGTGAAGGGTTGGTTTGGCAGATTGATGAGCATGGAGATTGGAGCCACTGAGACCACCCTGAATCCTGGAGCCTCAGGCCTCGCATAGATCCAGGTAACTAAGAAGGACACACTGTTGATATCTGAGGCAAAATTTAGTTCTAACTTCACCTTTTTTCCTCCTAGGCTTGGAGGATATTTTTCCATTCTGTTACTAGGGTTTAGTTGACGGGTCTGGCAGATAATATGATACTGTCCTTCCTGCCTTCTTCAAAATCTTTCCTTGTATCTGTGGTATACCCAAATGCTGTAATCTTATCTCTGAAGGGTTCATCAACTTTGATAAAGTATTTTTCTGAACATAAGATTGGTAAAATTGATGTTTTGACCACAGGAGGAGTACTGGAAACTCCTCTTAGATGAACTTGCTGTCACCTTCAGTATTACAAATTTGTAATAGTACATTCAAATGTCAAACAGTATGTCTCAGATATAAGAAGTTTTTTGTTTTGTATTATTTTTAAACTTTAAGAGATCAATTCCAATGTCAAGTTATCTTTCTATTGGCCGTGCTGCAAATAAAAGTATCAATAATAGAGAAGTTCTCACAACATTAGCCAATTCCTAAGTTAATGATCTGGGTAATTCATTCTATTTAGCAGCCTTTCAGATTGTGGTGATCAAAATTGATCCCTTCCAGTTTTGACATTGACAAAGCAGTTGCATTTGTTTTGTAATCTCTGCAAGAATTATTCATAGACTTCATCATTTGTCAAATTAAGAGACTCATAGTAGTTTTTTGTTTGTTTTAGTTTCCATCAACTACCTTACATATATTTTTTCCCATTTTATGTATTTGACACAAGGTCTCACTCCACAGTTCAGACTCAAAATGATCCTCCTATTTTCAGCCTCCCCAGTGCTGGGATTATAGGGGTGCACCACCACGCTCAGACTCAGCACACCCTGGGGTCAAGACTGACATGACGTGTGAGACTGGGGATTGAACCTTAGTCCCTGTGCTTGTCAAAGCAGGCCCCTAGTCCAATGAGCAATCTTGCTGGCCCTTCAACTATCTTATGCTATCTTCACATGACACCTGAATCAAAATAATCCCACAATCTGTTGTTTTTATAAAATTTGTTGTATGGAATTCTTCCCTTAGGGTTTCAGCAAAAGGGCACTTAAAGATTAGATTTGCATTTTAGTTTGTTTTATTTTGTTCTGTTCTTGTTTGTTTTTGAGACAGTAGCTTGCTAAGTAGTTCAGGCTGTCTTTGAACTTACTCTGTGGCTCAGACTGTCCTTGAACTCACTGCAAGTCATGTACAATCTCTGGCTGCTGGAGTATTTTTGCTGAAGCATTTTTACAAGCGTTTCTTCTCAGTCAATATGGTTTACTATAATGCAGTTTGCTTGAATTCAGCTTGAGTTCAGAGACAGGACACCACCTGATTTTGTAAATGAAGCTGAATTGAAACATCACTGTATTCCTATTTCCCAACCATCTGGGACTACTCATGCACTGCACCACCTCAGTTGAATCATTGTTACAAAAACCACGTGCCCTGTAAACCTTACAGTATTTATTTTCTAAGCCTTTATAGAAGAAATTTGTATGAAATTCATTCAGATTACAAAACAAGTAGAGAGAATTGTTATTCAGTTAATGTAACTGATAGAAATCCAGTTTCCAAATCTGAGCTATTCTCAATGCATGGAGTCATTGACATCCAAGTGAACAAATTGAGAGAAAGGGGATGGACATCCTGCCGAAACTTACTCATCAAAAAAAAAAAAAGCTCTTTTTTTCAGATTTAAAAATTCATCTTTTCTTAGTCACTTTCCCATTGTGAACACAAAACATATGATACCCATACCTTAGAGGAGAAAGGGTTTTTGGTAGCTCATGGTTTAAGGAGTTTCTGAACATGCTTTACAGTCTCTAAGGCAGAAATCTCATGGTAGAAGAGCAGAGTGAAGCAAACCTTATTAGTTCATGGTACTCAGGAAATAGACTAGGGGAAGAGTACCAGTGAATCAGAGACAAAATATAATACCCAAGGTAATGACTCCATGACCCACAGAGACACACCTGGGCACTTAATACATTAATCTGGTAAGCATTTCTTTCTTTCTCTCTCTCTTTCTTTTTTTAAAGACCCACATGTGTAAATACATTGCATTGTCTCCTTAGAGTGAGTACCCAAAAGAAGAAATAAAACCTGAAAGATATAACAGATATAGTCAAATGGAAAGAAACAGAACTTAAGGATTAGGGCCAGCCAAATAGCTCAGCTGATTAAAGCACCTGCAAGCAGGTACAGGGACAAAGGTTCTATCTTGGGCCTGCTGTGCTGGCCCTACACCCAGGGCATGCTGAGACTGGGCGTAGTGGCACATGCCTGTAATTACAGCTCTTGGGAGGCTGTAAACTGGTGGATCACTAAGAGTCTGATCTAGCAGTGAGACCCTGAACACCCTGTAGATCCTTCTCTATAATATATAAAAAAAAAAAAATCTTAAGGATTAAACAACAAAAAAGAGAGAAAGAAGATAAGAAAAAAGGTAAGGAGGAAACATGCAAGTATATATACAGGGTGGCTGAGAGGATTGTACTAAAAATCTCTATCAGTTTTTTGAAAAGAGCAGTTTAATGTGTAGAATTTTCACTTTGACTAACTATGTTGATATCTGTGACAAAGCAACTACATTGAGGACAGCAATGTGTAATACAAAAACCATGCTTGAATATCTGTCATTTTGGTCTTCTAAATTTGTACTGTTTCTAATGTCATATCAATTATTACTATACACTCTTTAAAATAAAATTTTTAAAAAGGTAATAAAAAAGAGAAGAGAGACAAGAGCAAATATTTAAGATTTCTTGAAAGCAAGTGGTAATATTCAATCATATGTCTAATTTTACATAACTATATCTGTTAACTGAGCAACAGATTTGATGATAAAAATAGATAATATATCAAGCATTGTTAATGAGCTATTCTTGTTTTGAAAATCTGTAACATATATTGTTGTATGTTACCCTGTTTCTGTCTTTGTTTCTGGTTTTTATTCTTGCTTTTGTTTTTACTCTTCAAAATAAAATGAAATTATAATAAAAAATAAAAAGATTAATTTTTTTAAAAAGAACACAAAATAGTGATAGAAAAAAAACAGCACTAGAAATGATACAAAATTTCAACAAAGTAATTCAACAATGGTTCTCTATTGCATGATGTTATCTTCAATTAGTTGTTCAGGTTGTTGTAGGAAGCTACTTAGATAAAAATATTTGAGGCAGTCAGGCAGCACCAGGCCCTCAAGGAGACACTATGGAAGACAAGATGACTTTGCAACTTTGGAAGAGACAGACACTCCTGTTGTGGGCCAGACCTCAAGACAAAAGAGTAAACAAGTGCAGCCACCTACTTCCCTAGGGGTGGTTATCAGGGATTGATATTCTAAATAGGTATCAATTACTATGAAAGAGCCAGGAAGAGTCACTAATCCAACACTCAAAAGGAAGAGACCCTGTCCTGTATTCATGCTTGATTGCTATGTGACTCAATTTCCCCATTTGATTCTGATTTAATCAATTTTACCTAAGCAGTGGTGCTTACAATCTCATTGGTTGACCATAGTTTTGTCCCACCTCATGCTCACCTAAGCGATTTTGCAAGTTTTCCACCTTACACCCACCTCACCACAAAGTTTTACTCTATTAAAAATCCTGAAAGAAACAGCTTCCTGGGCAACCCACTTGGGTCTCCTTCTTGATGGGTTCGGCCCATGTGGGAACTGGCTGAATCACCATGGCATCTCCACAAGATGATGATGAGTCCAGAGCAACTTCCTACCTCTTCTTCCCAGCATTCCCTTCATTCCGCGCACCAAGATGATCTACTTCACCTCCCAGGAGGATATCCAATGAGCCCTCACAACGTCATCACCTCACCTCCCAAGGCCCCACCCCTTTTAGGAACCCATAAATATAGCTGACCTCCACTGTTTGGGCCCGAGGGTTTCCACGTGTCTTTCCTTTCAGTCTTCCCCTCTCTGCAATAAAAGCCTCTTTTATCTTTTCTGTCTCTTTGCTGCACCGCCACCGTCTCCGCCACCATCGCTGCTGGGTGAACTCGTCATTTCTGTCCCCCTCTAGGGCAGAAGCTTTCTTTTCCTCCATAAATAAATTCTATTCTTAACCTCCATTTGTTCCCAAAATTCATTTTTTGGATTTAGAGAACATGAACTCATCCCAGGAACTCATTCCTTCAGGTTGGGAATTTCACATCCCTGTACCAAGATTACCAAATATAAACATGCAAGATTGGCTTAAAAATAAAACCAAACAAAGCAATAACAAAAAAGTTGTAACAAATTCAAGAGAAAAAAAATAAGGATAAAAAGGAAAAAAAAATTAAGCACAACTGCTCCGTTCAAAAGACCATCAAAAATTATCAGTGCAATTATCCAATTATCTGCAGTATAATTATCTGCATGTATACATAAATATATCTTTTTCCCTTCTTTCGTTTGTCTTTTTCCTCATCCAAGTTTTTCCTTCCCATTGAACAAATTCTTTCTTGTTCTGGCAAACATTTATTAATCCAATGTAGTTGACATACTAGGTTAAGTAATCACACATCTTTATAATAAAAATACAAAACATTGACAAAAGAAACTATAGACGACAGGAAAAGATGATATCCTGAATCAATATTGTTAAAATGACTGCATTACATAAAGTAGTATATAGAGTCAGTGTACTTCCTATTAAAATGCCAACAACTTTCTTCACAGAAGTAGAAAAACAATCCCAAAATGCATATGGAACCAAAAAAGACCTGGAATAGCCAAAGTGCTCCTGAGGGGGAAATGAAAATAAAAACACCGGGAATACTGTGATATCTGCTTTAAACAGGTGCTAGGAAGCCACAATATGTTTCTGGCATTAAAACAAACAGATAAGCCACCAGAACAAAATAGAAAAATCCAAAAATTAATCCTACCCATCCAACTGATATTTGACATAGGCACAAGGTACACATGGAGAAAACATAATTCTTTGCAGTAAACAGTGCTGGCAAAAACTGGGGATACAGAATGAAAAGGAGGAAGCTACATTCTTTTACATACATGAAAATCAATTACAAATGAATCAAAAGCCTAAATGATTTTACTACAAGAAAACAGGAAAAATATTTAAGTACTTTGGTATAGGTGATTAACGTTTACATCAGATTCCAAACGGGTAACAAAAGTAAAAATAAACAAATGAGATTATACCAAATCAAGAAGTTTTTGAATGAAAAGGAAAGAAACAGAATGAAGAGAAAATGTACAGAATAGGTCAAAATATTTGCACACTTACTCTGAAAAGGGACTGATATACAGAACAGAGTATATGAAGAACTCTAAAAGCTGAATACCAAACAATCTTTTGTTGTTGTTGTTATTTTGTACCTGTAATTGCACCCATAACCTCAAGCTTTCCAGGAAGGTGGTATTCTGCTGAGCTATACTCCCAGCCCAACAACCTAATTTTAAATAAAAGAATTAGACATTTGTCAAAAGAAATACAAATGACCAGAAGAAAATTTAAAAAGCCCACTTTCACTCACTGTCAGTGAAACACAAATCAAAACCACAATGAGACATCATCCCACTCTTCATTAGAATGGCTATCCTCATAATGACAAAAAATAATAAATACTGGCAAGAATGCAGAGAAAAGGGAACTCATACAATGTTGGCAGAAATGGGAACTAGTACCCCTGCTATACAGAACAGTGTGAAGATTCCTCAAAACCCTGAAAATGCAGCCATGTGATCTGGCAATGACAACTGAGTATATACACAAAGGATATGAAGTTTTTATTCCACAGTTACTTGCACTCCTAAGTATATTGATGCACTGTTCAAAGAGTGAAAACACAAAATTAACCCAAGTGACATAGCTTGGTAAAGGAAGTGTGGTGTGTCGCACAATGAATGCTAATCAACTATAAAGGTATAAGGGTACCCAGTAAGGGATATCCAAAACATACTTACAGTGGAAGAATTATTTCTAGTTCTTTTTTAGCACAGTAGGGTAAACATGATAGATGACAGATAGATAGATAGATAGATAGATAGATAGATAGATAGATAGACAGAGATATAGAGATATATGATATATTTTTAAATAATTAGAGAAAAGAGAATGAAATTTCCAACATATAAAAATGATTGATGGTTGAACAGATAGAAAAACTTATTGTTCTAATTACATTAGATTATATAATCCCAGTGCTGGGAACCCAAGACAGGAGGAAAATTATGAGCCCAAGATATGTAGCAAGACCCTGTACCAGATGAATGAATAAATAAAGATTAATAAAGTAATTCAATAAATATTTTCAGAAGCCAGCCTGGCACACCCAGATTTCTGTGACTGGCACAGTATGTGGTGCCTGAGGTGGAACACAGATCCTTACACTTGCCAGGCAGGTGCTTAGACTACTGAGCTATCTTCCCAGCCCTGAATTACTTATTAATTATTTATGAATATATCCCATAAATATGTACAAAATTCATGTTCCAAGAAAACAACAATAATATTACATGATAAAATGATCATTTAATCGGAGGAAAAACAGAAAAGACAATAGTGGAGTACTCAAATATTTGGAGTTCTGAAGATTTAAAGCCACTTTTTGCAAGTTCGTTTCCTTGATTACATATCATATCAATTACCATGTACCTTACAGCAATCAGAATCATATTAAATGAACAAGTATAGACTCATAGCTGGTAGGTATAAAAGTAGCTAAAAATGAGCAAGCTCCTGGGTCAGATGGTTGGTGTGAATTACATTTAAAACATCTTAACATGAGGCTAGCAGAGCCAAAGCAGTACAGTTTAGAAGCAGCTCCTAGAAGCGTTACTAGTCAGTGAGAAGGTACAGAAGTTAAACCAACCACTATTTTTGGGGGGGTTAACCACTCTGGTTAGCATTTAGTAATTGTATTCAATTGTTAAGGTTTGTGTCTAGTTGTCCCCCTGAATCCTCATGCAGTCATGGGGTGTACTTCTAGAGTTTGTGATTAACTCATGATCCACTGGGATTATGGATGTGAGTGCTGCACTCAGCCTGGGGCAGCTAGCCTGAATGCAACATAAGGGAGACAAACTTCCTTCCTTCATTTTGGGTATCAGGTATTTGTCCAGCAATGAGAGAAGTACCTGAGACAGAATTTGGTACCAGAGAAGTTGGGTCATTGCTGTGGCTAAACCTGACAATGGGGATTACAAGCTTTTGGAAATGGCTTATGGGAAGAAATAGGAAAGGTTCAGAGATGTTGCCTACAAGAGAAGCACTGGAACAGCTTCAGCTGTTCTGTATGGGAGATTCTGGTCAGAGCTCAGACCGGAAGCCTAACAGAAATCCTGCCTGTAAAAACCAGACTGGGAGGGGGGGGGTTCTGCTGGGAAGAAAGATTACATTGGTTATTGGATTTAAGATGATTTGTGTTATGGTGTGGCAGAAAATTTGTCTGCATTTTGCTGAGATTAAACATGGCAGAATGATTAATCTTTCAAAAGGTATTTTGGCTGGGGAGATGCCTTAGTAGAATAAGCACTTGCCTGGCAAGCACAAGGGCCTGAGTTCAATCCCCAGTTCAAAAAAAATCAAAATATATTTCAAAGCAGCCAAATATTGAAGTAGTAGCATGGCTGTTGTTGGAGGCTTTTAGCCAGATTTATGTTGAGAATCAAGAGCAAAGAGCCCAGTAGGAGATTTAAAATGTTGTGAGTTTGGCCAGAAAGGAAGCTCCAATAAAGTTGTGGAATGCAAAGATAGAGCTGAAAGGATCTCCACTACTGGGAAGAAACAAGTGAATCAAAAGGACAACCCGAGGGCATCACAGGAAGCATCAGGTCTCCACCCTTTGCAGCCTCAAAATTGTAATTGTGAGGGACTTTGCCTTCAGAGGAAAGCCACAGAGCCTCATGTTTCAGAATGGCGGTAGCAAACATAGCAAGTTCCAGAATGGCTCTGGCATGGAGAATTTATTCCCTGGAATCAGAGTAAGAGTGCTCAGCAATACAGGCATTTGACCCTGACAGCCACGAGGGAAGAAAGCCTGGCTACTGCTCCAGCTTACAGCACACCTTAGCATCAACTGCATGGCCTTGGCCTTAGGTGCTTGCAGAATACAGGAGTTCTGAGGTAAGGAAGGCCTCCACCTAGATCTCAGAAGAAGGCCTGGGTGGCCAGACAGTGTGCCCCTGAGAGGGCAGTGTGTAAAACTGTAAGTGAGGAGACTATTCATTGGAACAGCCAGGAATGTGGATAATCTAAGAAAAGCTGCAAGAAGGGAGATAACCCTGCCGAGGAGAGAAGCCATGGGGGCTACCACCAAGAGTGACATGGAGTGGAGCCACAGGGAGTGCAGCATTTGCCACAGATTGCTTTGGATGTTCCACATGGAACTATTGGGACTTAATTTTTGCCCTGCTGGATTTTGGACTCGCTTTGGTCCCAATGCTTGGTACCCTGATGTGTGTACCTTTTTGAATGGTAATGCTTATCTTGTGCTATTGAATATTGGAAGTGTTTAACTTCTCATTTCTGCAGGGGCTCACAGCTAAAAGTTTGCCTTAGGTCTTGGAAGAGACTTGGGACTTGGACCTTTCAGCAATTCTGAAAACGTTAGGACCTTGGCAACCCTCAGAGATGGACTGAAATCCTTTTATATAAAGGGATATGCATGAGTCTTTGGGGACCCAGGGGCAGAATGTTATGGTTTGTGTCTTGTTGTCCCCTCAAAGCCTCATGCAGTCATGGGGCAGACTTCTAGAGTTTGTGATTAACTCATGATCCACTGGGATTATGGGTGTGAGTGCTGCTGGGATTATGGATGTAAGTGTTGCTGGAATCACGGTGTGAGTTCTACACCAGCCTGGGGCAGATAGCCTGACTGTAACATAAGGGAGACAGACCTGCTCTCTGTTGCCATTGTTGTTGCTACTCCTCAATTTTGATCTTTTCTTTTTTTTTGTGGAATTGGGGATTGAACTCAGGCCCTTGCACTTGCCAGGGAAGCGCTTATTCTACTGAGCCATCTCCCCGGCCCCTATTTTGATCTTTTGATCTTTGCTGCTGTCATGAACTGCTGCCCTCTACCTCGTGCCAGTCTGTCTTAGAGCCAGCTTTGTATGGAATGAAACCTCTACAAACTGTGAGCTAAATAAACCTTTCCTTCCTTCATTTTGGGTGTCAGGTATTTGAGCAACAAGAGAAAAGTAACTGAGACACTAATATTACTTCTTGCCAGAAACCTTCAAATCATTTCCAAAATAATTGATTTCCAAAATCATTTAGAAAATATGTCCTGTAAAAATTCACAGTCCTGAAAATCTCATTGAAATAATGTTATATCTAACTGACATGTTTAAAACACATTCTGATGCCTAGATTTGTGCTATAAATCCACTGGGCTAGGAACCAGAAAACCTTCACTCTTGTTTCATATACAGAAGTCACTCTGTATATTTGGCTAACCAAATTTATGTGCCAGATTATTCTGAGGAGGAAAATTTGAAGTAATCTTCTGTCAAAAATTAATTGTTTGGACTGTGAGTCCAACTCTGTCAGAATGTTGCTCAGAGCAAAGACCCTCGCTTCAATACCCATTATGAGAAAGAGGAGGAAGGGGGGGAGAAAGAAGAGTTTGCGATTTCAGGAAGAACACAGACTAGAATCCTTGGCTTTAGCTCCAACTGACCATGAGCTAACCCACAGTGCTGGTACACATTTGTATATTCTTCTAAGTGTCCTCAAAAACCACCAGCATCAGCATTGGGACGATTCACTAAACAGATGCTCACCAAAGCATTTCTTATTTCATTTCAAGCAGAGTATCTTTATAAATATAAGGATAAAAATTAAATTGTTTCTTAGTTTTTCAGCACCTTCAGACTCGGTTTTAACAATGTCTTAATATAATGCAGCATGAGTGAAAATATGAGAGGTGGTTGGACAATGCAAAGAAGTAGATACTTACATCTAAGTAGAGAAAGCAGAGCCACAACCATGGAACTACTTCAGCCATCACTTCCCTAATACTTTTTAAACTACTTTTATAGCTGTTGGTATTTTAATGTAGATACTAGAAATTTATGCATTATTATTAGTACTTCTGTTGGAAGCCAAGAGAAATTAATAAAGATTAAAGATGTTTTTCATTTATTTAAAAGTAGCAGGTGTTACCTTAGGCTTCCAACATCATTTGGAAAACATTTCCTATAAAAATCCACAGTCCTAAAAATCTCAGGGTAATAACTTTATATCTACCTGTCACATTTTAAACACATTCTGATGCCTAGATTTGTGCTATAAATCCACTGGGCTAAGAACCAGAAAATGCTCACTTTTGTTTCATATACATTGGTCACTATCTTCATAATTCGAAGTGAAGGTATTCACATCTCTGGACCTCAGACCTATCATTTGCTAAGGTCCTTGTCAAGCACACAATGAAACATCTGCATTTGCATTGATAAAAAGTAAGTGTGAGCTTTAAAAAATATAAATCTAGAATTGTGTCTCTTCTCAAGAAATAAGGCAAAAGAAGGCAGTTTGTCTGTAATTATATCTCTACACTGGTTAATGACAAGTCACATGAAATTATCTGGCCACTGAACAAGGTTAAGAGATTCTTCGTGCATACTCAGAACTTCTCCAGCATTTTAACCATTAATTTCCATTGAAAGTGTTTTCAAAGCAACTTCACAGGTAGCATTGTAGAGGAAGTCAGGAAAGGATGTATTTATTAACATTTAGAATAGGCTGGCTAAGACTGGATAGATGAATTATATCTCTCAGTCCTATGATAGCTAAATTTAAAAATAATTCCTATGTTCAGGCATAATTAAATGGTTTCTAAATAATCTAATGATTATTTTTATTTCCAACAACTTTTAGAAAGAGAGAAAATTTGTGAGACAACTGTCATTAAGCTTAATTTGATGCTGGGAATTATTTTTTTTTCTCTCAAATCCAGGAAAGGTTTTCTTGACTGTTTTCCAGATCAATTCAAATCCAGAATTTTTTTTATTTTTTAAAGAACAGAAAATCATTATAAACAATACAAAATTTCATTGAACAAAGTAATAGGACTTCAACAGTGGTTGCTGTATTGCATGATGTTATCTTCAGATTAGCTGTTTAGGTTACCAGATAGAGACCTGCAAAAATTGTTTAAAAACTAAAAGAAAGAAAAACAACAAAAATGTTATAAGAAATTAAAAAGAAAAAGGACAAAAATAAAAAGAGAAAAATTTAAATATAAACTGCTCCTTTCAAAAGACCAACAGAAATCAGCAAGCAGTACAATTACCCAAACTATCCTACATAAATATATTTTCCCTTGTTTCCCTTACCCTTTTCCTCATCCCAGTTTTTCCTTCTTGTGGAACAAATTCTTTCCTTTTTGTACAACAACAGAAGAGAACCACCAGGCAGAACAAGCAATTAAGCAGAATTCTTTTTTCTAATTTATGAAACTACTTCTCAATAAGAATAACATAGGATGGGAGCCTACCTAAAATAATAACTATACACTATCAGAAACTAAGTTTGTTGGGTCAATTTTACCACTATAGGATATTATATCACTTTATGTATTTTTTTATGTATTTGGTACAGGGTTTCACTCCACAGCTTGGTCTCATAATGATCCTCCTGTTTTCAGCCTCCCCAGTGCTGGGATTACAGGTGTGCACCACCACACCCAGTCTCAAAACATCCTTTTATCTCCAGGCAGAATAAGCTAAGCACAGTGAAGTGTCTTCCATTATTCTCATTCTTCTTGCCCATTTCATTTACCTTCTTGATACCATTTATCTACCAGCAATGTAGAAACCTATGAGGCAGAAAATTCCAGTAGATATTTTTAAAATAGCCTGTGAGATCCATGTAAGAAAGGTTAACACATGTATGCTTTATTAGTGTTAAACCATGTCAAGCAGAGTGGTTATAATTTTTTCTGCTTTTCTACTGAATATCATCAAATTTTGGAGTAGTATTAAAAATATATTATGCTGCCCATAATTTGCAGTTAGAGTGTTCATATTTTAATTTATAACTTCTAACCAAAATATTTGAATTTTCAATCACTAGTAGTAAACATTGATCATTAGGTAGAATCACAATATATTTACTTTTCCAAACTTTTATTCTTCTTATCTAGATAAAAATTCTCACATAGTTCCAATAATTCATATATCTGCCTCACCGAATATTTTCTTAGTGGGCAGATTCCAAGTTAAAACACTATGTTTTTCTTGTAGAAAGTTGTAAATTTAAACCTGTGAAGGTTGAGTAATATTTAGAAATCTAGTCTATATTATTCTTTCTTTAACATAATGCACTTACTATGGCAAACTAGTGATTGAAACTATTATTTTAAATATTCCAGGGGCCAGAGAAAGAGCTCAGTAGAATAAGTGCTTGCCTGGCAAGTGCAAGGGCCTGAGTTCAATTCCTGGTTCTGCAAATAAATAAATAAATAAACAAAAAAAAATTTCATTTTAATGGTTTTATATTAGACAAGGTATGTTTTACTGATGTTATTTGTATTGGGTTTATGACTTTCAACACGTCAGTTTTAACTATTGTTGCAGGCATGTAGGTTTTTCGGAAGGTGCTTAGTAGTTTGAATGTATAAACTTTAAGGCAGACATAACAATAATGAGGGAAACACTGTCTCATCAACACAGAATAACACAGAGCAAAGAACACATGAAGGGCCATGTGAGACAGCTAGGAGAAGAATAACTACTGTCTTGGTTCATTAAGTGCACCTAAGACACTAACGTAGGATACCGCACATAGATGCTAACACTCAGTAATGGTCTGCTTGCTCTGCAGATGGCTGTGGAGTGACTTTCATTTCTGATCACAGGCCTCTCCCACTCCTTCCTGAAGGACTGAGACAACTTACAATAGTGTGCCTGTTTTGCATTTCAAAAAAAAAAAAAAACTGCACTGTGGGCTATTTTTCCTTTAGCAGCTAACACCTGAAAACTTAGTAGCACACAGACTATGCCCAGAGATCAATTCAAGATAGCATTCTCCAATAGGGCCAGCCAACTAGCTCAGTGGACTGAAGAGCCTGCTTAGACAGATGCAGGGACCCAGGTTTAATCCCAGGCATGTGGTGCTGCCCCCCCCCCAACCCCAGGGTGCATTGAGATGGAGACTGAGACTAGGCGTGGTGGTGTGTGCCTTTAATCCCAGCACTTGGGAGGCTGAAAACAGGAGGATCACTGTGAGTCAGATCTACATAGTGAGACCCTGTAGACCCTGTGCTAAATAATTTTTTTAAAAAAATTCTCCCCTTTTTTAAAAGTTTCCTCTCTTCCTTTCTAGAGTGTAAGTGGTCCTCTCCACAGAACTTCAAAAGGCTAATTAGAGGTCATGTGCCCAGTCCTACACCATTATTAGGAAACAGCATCTCTGTAGGTTAAAAAGTATAGCTTAATTATCTCTTCTTTGTTCATCTTCTCTCCTGCACATTTTCACAAGTGAAATACCCCTGAAGAGATTCTACCCCATAGCTCTTCCAGCCTCAGGAGATGGAGTGGCCTGGCAGGACAGACCCGAACACTGCTCCTGAGTCTGCTCAGCAGGTCTCCGGAGGAAGTATCATCTCACCACGCACCAAGGGAAGAAGTCGTGGTGCTGAAACGGCTGGGAAAGTGGTATTTAGAGTCAAACGATATCAAACCACTTTCGCTAAAATTTCAGACACCTGAAAATAGAATTGCCTTTTCAAAAGCGTGAATTGAATCATGGTATCTGTACAAAAATGTGATCATTTAAGCAACAAAACAAGGAGTCTGCCGATATCCTAAGAGTATTTGAAATGGTCTGAAGCTCCATCGTGGCTTCATGCTGGTTACAGTGTGGACAACAGGGAGATCCCAAAGCGCCCGAGCCAGGCCACTTTGGGATATGCTTTTGCCACCTCACCCAGCACTGGATCCCTTGAGCCTCTCGGCTTTGGCCCAGATCTAGAGATGCACCTGACCTCAAAGGAAGTTTTATGTGTAAGCAAGACAACAAGGGAAGGGCAGAAAAGGGTCAATTTCAGATTGAACCCCTGAAAATCAAGTATTTTCAGCAAGACATAGGATGACAGATTTTTTCATCTCAGAAGAAGGATTTTCTTTTGTTTATTCTCACCAACACAATGCACTGTCCCTGTTCCTACAGTGAAGAGTCTTGAATATGTCTTTTTTCTAAATAAGCACTGTGAAAGGTTGTGGTTTCCCTAGCAACAGATGACTTCTTTCTATATTTTTCTTTTGGAGGGGAAAAAAAAATACTTTGGTTTTATAGAGAGCTTTTCATCTTGGGTAACAAAACATTTTGTGGCCAAATTGTCACCCAGCCCTAGCAAAGTTGGTAAATATCATCCTCCCCACTTTGCAGATCTAGAAAAGGAGGAAAGGCAGCTGGAACTAGTAGCTGCACCAGGAATTTCATCTGTTCTGGGCTATGTTTTTCTAACCTTGGGGAGAGGGGGCCTGCCCATTAGCTCAGGTGTTTAAGTGCCTGCTTAAGCAAAGGCAGTCAGGCTCAGGATACTGCAGTTCGATCCCCAGATCCTCATGCCTTACCAGACCTTCCCTTAAGGCATCCTGAGTCAGCAAAAAAAAAAAAAAAAATCTTTCTGACCTTCATCAGCAACTTGAAACAACTTTGTTAAGAAGGTGTGGTAAGTCACACCCTGCAGGTGACCACTAATCCACATGCTTGTATGTCCCCTCCCCTCAGATGTAGACAGGACCAGTGACTTGCTTCTAACAGAATTTATCACAGGTTACAGGATGCCTTTCCTTTGATCCAGTTACAACATATAAGACACCATCATGGCACATATGGAGAGAGGTTCTTGCTGTCTTACAAAGCCAACAGCTCCTGGGTGTACTTCTATGAAAGTAAACATCCAGGAAGCCTGCAGAAGAGGACGCCCCCTCCAGCCAGCAATGGGTAAGCAGTCAGGAAATTAAGTCATCTAACCAGAGGACACCATGCTCCACAAATCATAGCTGACATCACAACCACATTGTTTGTGACTGTAAGTTCAGAAGCCAGACTCGTGGAAACTGAGATAATCGATGTGTGATGTTTTAGGCCATTCACGTGCTGCTCTGGCTTCTATTTTGCAGCAAAGGAAGACTAATAGAGAAGACTATGCAAATAGTTTTTTTGTCTATTAAGCTGAGGTAAGGAGTTTGAAAATGGTAAAAAAAAAAAAAAAAAAAAAAAAAAAAAAAAGAGAAGAAAAGAAAAGAATCACCTTCACTATGTGAAGGTTGCAGAGAGGAGGAATAGAAGTATCTCCTTGGTATAATATTTGCCTATAATGTGTAAGGTCCTGACTTCAATCCCCACTGATGAGGAAAAAGGGGAAGTTGGAGGGTTAGGAAGACATGGAGATCTATATCCAGATTTTTCTCTTAATGTCTTAGGTTCTCTAAGCTATAATTTCTTCATTTGTAGAATACCAATAATATCTACCTTTACTACTATAAGGATAAAAACTATGGCTTCAATAGTATCTGACATTATTCCATGCACATGGTAAGCAAACACTAAAACATAGCCATCTCTGGTGGATTGCCAGCTGGTGGGCAACTTGTCACACCCAGCTGAACTGAACTAGCATGGTACTGGGTGTGGGAGGCCCACCTGAGGATTGTTGCCAGCAGCATAAAGGGCAGAACTGGAGGAGAAGCAGGAGAGGCTGTTAGAGAAGCTGTTTGGAGAAGCTGTTGGAACTGTTGGAAGCTGCTGGTTCTCTTGGGCTATTCTTCTGGAGGACCTTTTCATGCTGGCTATTCTGAAAAACTTGGCTGTTCTTGTTGGAGAAGGAGCTGGAGTCCTCATTGTCACTGAGAATGGCTATGATTCTCTTTTAGGGAACACACATCCTCACTTTGAGCTTTGCTTTCTGGCTCTGGAGGGGCAGGGGGTGCACTAGTCAGTCTCCTGGGGAAGCTTGTCAGATTGGCCTTCCGGATGGGAACTCCATTTTTCTCATTTTTGGAAGAGCTCAAGATCTCACGGTTGTTGAGGATGGCTGTAGTACTTTGTGGTGGGGGGATACTCTGGTTCTTATCTTGAGCATTGCTTCCTGGCTCCAGTTCAGCTCCTTCAACCTGCTCTCACAGATCCTTCATCCTGCTGGCGTAGCTTCCACCACTGATCTTTGGGCATTTCCAGTGCAACAGAAAATTTGTGGGCTCTTGGTCTCCAGTTGGATTTGTAGGAAGCATTCTTTTGAGCTCTAGGTCTTCTGCTGGATTCATGCAGGACATTGCTATGGAATCCAGACTCCTAGCTGGAGTCTTTGGTCTTTATTGTGCGGACCTATTTCCTGTACTCTTTGTATATGATTCTTTGGATGACTTGTTATAAAACAATCTTATAAAATATGTGTCTTATATTGTATTTTTCCCTTTGCAAAAACCCTAAGCCACAACACTATCAGTAAATGAAGTCATAACACACACACACAGACACACACACACACACACACACACACACAATTTGACCCTACTCCTAATGTTCTAAGAATTACAACATGGACAGAGTGTATTCTTCACCCATTGTTCCTCTAATGAAAAATTCTTGCCAGTGGAGGAGTAAAGTCAATTGAGAGATCCAAAAAGAAGCTACTTTTCATCCCACTGGAATCTTGCCATACCTGGAGCAAAAGCAGTAGGATTTAATGCTTTAATCTATCTGATATCTTCTCAGAAAGACTTGCACTTTCTTGGTGACTTCCTTCCTGGTCCATTTGTCTTAATTCTACTCAGTGACACACAAAGTATGCTTTCTGTAAACACAGTACTATGAGGCATGTAGTACACCTGAAGGATGAGCCAGTTAGTGTTCTTAACCTGGAAAATGTCCAAGCGAATTATCCATCTACAGGTGATCCTGTGTGAGAAAAAAGAAGAGCAGTGGGTAGAGAGGGAACAGTGAATCAAACCATGTGAATTCGAATTCCAGCGACAATGCAAAGGTCCAGTGGCAGATCAGGGATGGGTATAAAACCTCCATAACAGTGGAAAATACAAAACAAGAACAAAAAAGCTGCCATTTTTGTGGACATTTTGCCTTGCGTGGATAAATCTAGCTTTCCTAAACGTGATATGTGAGCTCAGATAGACATGGCAATCTAAAGGAATGTGAAAAAAAAATGTGAAAAATAAATAAATAAATAGATAGATAAAGGAATGTGGCCCAAATAAAAGATTTGCCTAAATTTGAACAGTTCTGTGGTCAAGTAGAAGCCTACTGCCATTGAAATATAAACCTTTCTGGATCTGTTTTTGAGGGAGGTTTGTAGAAAAAATGACACTCGGGGCTGGAGAGATGGCTCAGTGGTCTAAAGCACCTACTTAGAACAAGCTTGGCAAGGCATCAGGGACCGCGGTTCAATCCCCCAGCACCAC
>NW_004524612.1:2636893-2641999 GCF_000260255.1 Octodon degus | reverse complement strand
ATTGAAAAATGAAAATGGCTCAACCTCTTTGAACATACAGAAAACAATGGAGCCAGGCTGGAACTCGCTCCTCGACCAACCATTTACAAATACCTCTGGTAGAATGCTCCTGAGCAGTAATTTGCCAATGCACCTCTTTTGGAAGATCAATTTGTATTTATGAGATTTGAACATAGTTCAATTTGTGAAATTTGCAATTTCTATATGTTTTCCATCCATGCATCCACAAAGACATGCATCACTGAACCAATGAATTTTAAAGGTTCTCTTGCCTAATAATACTGCTTAACATAGATACAGTAACTGCTCATTGTGATCCAAAACAGAAATAAAGTTCAAATCCTAATTTTTCTTCTTGATGGTGATTTAATGTTATTTTTATTTGAAATAGCAAATTCTCCCCCAAAACTTCCTGCCTCTCTTTTCGGATCCACAATTTGCTGGTTACCCAAGTTTATGCTCCAAGACTTCCAACGATGAATTCTAGAAGCAGAGCCTCTGAAAGTGATGCAAGTGAGCACGAGACACTGCTCTCACAAGGAACCTGAGAGGACATGGAAATAGCGGAGTGTGCGCAGGTGCCTTAGTCATTTTCCTAGTTGCTGGGACACAGTGCCTGACACTGGAAGCTTAGAGGTGAAAGGTTTATTTCAGTCCCTCATTTCATTTGTTGTCAGCTGGCCCCAGCACAGAAATGGCACCATAGAAAGGTCTGCTATAAAGGAAAATTGCTAATGTCATGGCAGTTGTGAAGCAGAGAGAGAAGGGCATAACCTGGGAAGAGGACATAGTCTCCCAGGTCACGTCCCCAGTGACTCACTTCCAGCCAGGCCACACTTTCTAACAGAAGTCAGCTACAGCACCGTTGTGATCCAGTCATCTTTCACAAGCCCAACCTCGGGGCTGGGAGATAGCTCAGTAGAATAAGCACTTGCTTGGCAAGTGCAAGAGCCTGCGTTCAATCTGAAATCCCACCAAAAAATTTTAAAAAATAAAAATAAAATAAAATAACAAGAGCCCAATCTCTGAGCACATGAGAGTTTTGAGATTCAGTCTTGATCGCAACCATAACAGAGACAAACTAAGTGGAGATGTGGGTTCAGCTAGGGACCAGCTACAGCCTGAGCCAATGAGGCTTCTTGAGCTGACTGGCACCCTACAGTGTATCCAGCTTCAGGTTAAGTGTCTGGGATGTCAGCTGCCTATCACTCAGCTATGCAGAGGTTAGACTAGCTGCACAAGAATTTTAAAATTGGGTGGCTTCCGTTGGTGAATAGAATTCTCCAGAGAATGGTACAGCTCATAGCAGTAGTACTTAGCAGTCAAGACCATTAAAAAACTGGGGTATTGCTACACCTCTCAGACAAAGATACCAAGATGGGATACCAGGGGCCTATATTTTGTTCAGTGTGCTTACGGGGAATTTGTTGCTATCTACTTTGCAGTAAAACCTTCTTTAAAGATCCACAGTGTAGTACACTACAAATTCCCTGGTTTACAAGGTATGTTGTCCATGCCAGGATTCTGGACATTCAACAGTTCATGTTTCCTGAGGGTCGCTGAATTCATATGGCCTTCACATATGTATGCAATGTGTTCAATATATATGAACGCATAAGTTTACAGTAAATGAAACTTTGCTTGACATTTACTTACTAGTTTTCACTGTGATTAATCCTCCCAAAAAATTCCCCCTAACTTTTCACATGTGCATTCTATCGTTCTAACCATTTTCTAAAAATATGAATTCTACCTTTCTAACCATTTCCTAAAGCAGTTCTAGAAATTCTGTTGTGAGTGTCTCTAGGAGGGATCATTACAAATTTGGTGGCTGCTGTGGCCAAGAACAATCCAACAGAAAGGCAAGCTCATAACAGTACTGCAGTGTGTCCTTCTCCTCTTTATTAACCAAGTCTAGTATTGTGCAATTTCTGCTTTGTCCCTGTGGAAGCATTAGCCAGAGGTATGTATGAGATGGATATGAAGACATAGGAGACTTTTGAAGCCACAGACACAAAACCTCCTGGAACACGTAGAGAGTAAAAGATAAATCACATGGGCCCCAAGTTCAAGTAAGATCCAAATACTTGGCCTTAAAGAATGAGTGCTCTGCCCTCCTCCTCCCCATAGTCCAGTTTATTACCTAGATTGGCCCTGAGCTCAGTCATGTAACAGACCACCCTAAACTTACCCTGTCCTCTTGTCCTACCCCCTTACCCCTATGTGAATTCCCACACCAACATCCTTTATCTTTGCTTCCTGTTTCTCTCAATAAAAAGCCTTGAAAGCTTCAGTTTGGGACTCTCTTGATGAAACTCTCTCACTGACCCTTCTTGGAGTCTGAATTGGACATTGACTTAGCATAGCCTTTCATACCTTATACTGTGCATGGGTGTGAGCTATGACACCTCCCCAAAGTCAAAGTTACTGTGGCAAGTAAATAATTTGAATTAGCTCAGGACATCGAAGCCACAACAATTCAGCTAAAGACACTCACAATGGGGGCTGGTGAGATGGCTCAGTGGTCTAAAGCACCTACTTAGAACAAGCTAAGCCAAGCAAAACACAGGGACCGCAGTTCAATCCCCCAGCACCACATGCCAGACAGCCCCGCCCCCTGGTGGGTTGAGCTGGCCACACACACACACTAAATAAATATTATAAAATAAAATAAAGACACTCACAATAGAGAACTTCCAGAACTGCTTCAGACAGTGGCAAGAACAAAGGGATATGTATGTTACAAATACGAAGTATTTGAAGGAAGATTAATGTCAATATGTCTTTTGGTGAAATAGTTTTTTCTTTTTTATTTAAACATTCATCATATTTTTCCATCAGATTTTGTGTAATGGAAGTTAATCATTAGTATGTGATCCTCTAGAATACAAATTAGCTTTTGAGAAATAAATGCACTTTAGCAAAGTGGCCTTAAATAGCACTGCTTGGGGAAGGGAGAAGGGAGAAGCAGGGGTCGAGGTGGAGGTGGAGGTAAGGGCACCTAAGGGGAAGGGCTTTCAGGACCCCCTGCCTCATGTTCACAGTGTACTTCCGGCTGACCACAGCAATTACTCTACCCTTAACTCCCACAGGCTCAGGTATACTAACACCTACCCATGCTGAGGAATCACGATGTAAACTGTCACCTTCATATGATAAATTACATTAATAAGGCTAAGAAACAATAACATGGAACAAAAGTAGAAAAATTATGTTTGTTTTTTTGTACCAGAAGCAGCAAAACTGTCCACAAATGAAACAGATTTCTGTGTGATTAATGAAGAAAGTAATTCAAAGTCAATGGGTTAAAAAAAAAGAAAAGAAGAATCATAATTTTGACTTTCTTGGAAAGTCAGAATATAAATGGGAAGTCAGGAAAGTATTTAAGAAAGATTTATTTTAAACTCTGATTATATTTCATATTGTTGCTTTCAAATTAGTTGTTCACATTACCAAATATAGCAATTGTTGAATTCTTACTGTTTTGTTTAGTGAAATTCTGTGTCATTTCTAATGGCTGTTTGTTACTTTTTTATTCTCTTTAAAAAATAAAAAAAGAAATCTGAGTATTGCATTCCTCACAAATTATTTTTCCAATAATTTTATTGATAAACAAATAGCAATGAGACAGTTTCAAATCAAATTGGTAGGACAGGGGCTGGTGAGATGGCTCAGTGGTCTAAAGCACCTACTTAGAACAAGTTTAGCAAAGCACAGGGACCATGGTTCAATCCCCTAGCACCACATACCAGCCAGCCCTGCCCCCTGGTGGGCTGAGCTGGCCACACACACACACTAAATAAATAAATAAATAAAAATTAAAAAAAAATAAATAAAAAAAACAAATTGGTAGGACAGTTTCAATAATTAACACATTGCATACATTCTTCCTAATGGCTAATTGCTGGACAAGATGCAGACATGATATCCTATTTCCAAACACCATTAGAACAAATCCCTCTATTCGTTAAGAGAATGTAGCTATATATCTATCCTAACCACTTTGAATACACAGATACAAAATGGACATTCATCTGTATACCCTTTTTTGTTATCCTCACAAATTATAACAGTTACTTTTAAAAATGAATTTTGAAGACATTTGCAAGTAATCAAGTGAATAGAATTAACATACAACATCACAGTATCTTCAATAAACTAACCCTAGAAAACAACGACAACAAAAAGAGAAACTGTTGGAGCAGGAAACTTCGGATGCCTGAACTCTGAACTTTGTGAGACCAGTGTGTGAACAGCTGACTCTGGCCAGAAACCCATAATGTGACAGGGCAGAGCAGGAAGACAAGGCTCTGATCATGTACATTCATGAATGATTTATTTGGTGGGAGACCAAATGCACTTGGGAATTGCACATCTTTCTTAACTTTGCTAGGCATAATGAACTTCTCTGTATGAACTAGTTGTGAATAATGCAACCATGCTGCTGCCTGAGGTCTTATGAGATGGGCCTTCATTTTATTCCAATTTCTTACAAGTAGCAAAAGAAAGGCAGAAAAAAAGATAAAGAACATATTTCTCTTTAACGGGAAACAAGACACTTTTCCTGGTTACACAGAGGAAATGGAGCTTTTCCTAGCACAGGAAAGGTAAGAGTTATATTTCTAGAAGAGCCAGGAAAAGCAATGTAAAAAAAAAGTATTCTAGTATATTTACCTTGCTATCCATACATAGATGCATACTTCTTCAAAATGTTTTAATTTGAATGAGGACATCTGAGGATTTAGTGGAAAACTTGTGTCTACGTTTTATTTGATATTTTTCATGATCACTAAAAGTGTCTGTTATCTGAATGATGGACACCCTTCTTACATAGCTATAAAATAAGTCATTGTTTTCAGTGCAGTGTTAACAAAATAACTGCTTTAAGTAAAAACAATATGAATAGAAGTTAATAAATGTGATAGGTCAGAAAGTGTCCTAATAGTAAATCATTTAAGGTTGACAACATTCTGAGATGATACGATGGCTAATTTTATGTCAAAATTTTTATTTATTTATTTTTTAATTAACTTTATTGAGAAAGAAATAGCAATGAGACATTTTCAAAACAGGTTAGTAGGACAGTTACAGTAATTAATACATTGC
>NW_004524612.1:2614393-2631893 GCF_000260255.1 Octodon degus | reverse complement strand
TTTTTATATGCAAGCTTACATTGTTAACCCTCCAGAACAGAAGCTTATTATTACCCTGCAACATATGCACTTCAGTTTACCCTATCTGTCTAAATATCAAACATCTACTACCCAAAGTGATCTACAGATTCAAACAATCTATATCGAAACACTAGTGACATTCTCCACAAAACTAGAAATACTCTTCTAAAATGTACATGGAATAAAGGGCCAGCCAGATAGCTCAGTGGATTAAAGTGCCTACTCAGACAGATGCAATGGCCGGGGTTCGTTCCCTGGAGTGCTTTCCTGGTGCCACCCCAGGGACATGCTGAGATGGTGAATGAGACGGCATAGTGGGGCACACCTATAATCCCAGATCTTGGGAGGCTGAAAAACAGGAAGTATCACTACAAGTCCGACCTGTGCAGTGAAACCCTATAAACCCTGTACTAAATACATAAAAAAATAAAATACCCATAGAATAAAAAGACCCTGAATATCTAAAGTCATCTTGAGGAAAAGAATAAAGCTCCAGAACATATTTAATGGCATACTACAATGCTATAGCATGCTGAACAATATATGACTTGCACAAAGACATACACAGAGGCCAATGGAACCGGAGAGAGAACACAGAAGGAAGCACACATACTTGCTGCCAACTGATTTTCAGCAAAGACATTGAGACTGTATATCCGCCAAAGGACAGGCTCGTCAATAAGTGATGAGGATGTGCAGAAGGATAAAGTGACTTCTAGCACTCACCACACAAAATAGCAACTCAAAACAGACCAAATACTTGAATGTAAGGCTTGAAACTATAAAACCACTGAACCGAAAAAGAAACAAAATGCTGCAGAACATTTGTCTTGGGGAAGAGTTTTTGAACATGATTCCAAAAGTACAAGATATAAAAATAAAAACCTGACAAACGAGATGACATCCACCTGAAGTTTCTGCCCAGCAAAGCCAGCAATAAGTAGTGAAGACGCAATCTGAAAAGTGAGAGAAAATATCTGGAGACTATTCACTTGATCAGAAATGAATACCCCCCAAAACATGAACATAACAAAAATGCAACAGTAAAGACTATTCATATAACCTGCTTTTAAAATGGGCAAGCAATCTGAATAGACATTTCTCAAAAGTAGTACAAATAGCCAATGAGTATATGGCAAGTTCTTGACATCTCCTGTCATCAGGGAAAGGAAACTCCAAAGCACAATGAAATATCAACTTATCCTAATTAGATGGCTGTTTTCAAAATGACCCCCCCCAATAGCAAATGCAGATAAAAATGCAGAGAAAAGGGAATGCTCATACTAGCTGAGAATGCAAAAATCAACGTGGCCATTGGGAAAAACAGTGCTGAGGACCTCAAAAACTATATAGAGTTACCATATGATCAAGAAATCCCATTAATATACATATACCTAAAGAGAAAATCAGTACATCTCAGAGCTACCTGTGTGCAAATACTTACTGCAGCACTATACACAATAGCCAAGCTGTGAAATCTACTTGGGTATTACCAACAAATCAAAGGGTAAATAAAATGTGGAGCATTACTCAACTGTAAAAAAGAATCGTATTCTCTCATTTGTAACAACATGTATGGAACTGGAAGATACTATCTTATGTGAAATAAGTTAGGCGCAAGAAGCCAGATCCTGCAGTGCTGACTCCGTGGACATAGACCATCGAATAGCGGCTACCAAAAGCAGGGAAGGTTGGGAGTAGGAGACTAGTTAATGGGTGCAACTATGTAAGAGGAATGATGTCTAATGATTTATAGCACTGTAGTATGAACATGGTTGACAATCTGTTGGATATTTCAGAGGCTAACAGGTTTTTGAACATTTTAATATAAAGAAATTGTCAATATTTGAGGAGATAGATGCACCAATTACCCTGATCTGATCTCTTCATACTGGTGAGATACCACAATGTATCCAATAAATATGTACAATTATAGAATTTCAATTAAAAGTAAAGAAATTTATTAAAATAAGGGGGAAAAAGAAATAGTATAGTGCTATGTTTAACATGGCTCATTAAGTGCTTTTAGGTGATTCAAAACATAATTTACTTCCTTTAGCAGATATGGCCACACTCAAAAGAATACAGCTTGGAAGTTGGTCCTGCTATTGGATTTAATATACACAAATGTTTCAATTTTGATTTTTCTCTTTCCTGATTGTGTGACTACAGGCTAATCACTTATCATCTCTGAGCTTGTTTGTTCACCTGCCGCACGTATGTGTCAGTACCTCCCTCATCCTCTTGCCAACCATCGTTTCATCTCTGTGCCTCAGCTTCAGATCAATCCCCCATCACTTCTAGTCCCTCCCCCTTGATTTTGCATGCCAGCTTTCATCCTTGTAATTCCTTCCCCATTTTATTCTAGGTTTATATTTTGAAATAAACAAATGAAAAGTCAGACAGGGTGAATTTGCCTTCATTAAGCCTACTAGAAGCTTTTTCCTGGCTAGTACTTCACGAGCTCCACATTGCTGTCCTAACTTTAAACTTCATTTCCCACATCCTCACCCTTGTCTTCTTATCAGGGCTGCCCGCTCCCACTTCTGTTTCCTAAATTTCTGCTCCTCTCACTCTGACACAGGGAAAGTGAAATTACCTGCTCCTTCACAGAGTAGATTCTTTTATTCCTCTTAACCTTTCTACATTTTGTACTTATTTTATGTGTTCTCTTTCATCTCCATCTACATACACACATCCACAGAGCTAGAGAGAGCACAAAATCCTACATACTTCTATTCAAACACATGGCATTTATTACAGTTGTTTTACATTCACATTTGTTTCTCTGAAGCACTGTGATGGCTTAAGGGCAACAATTGTGCTCTGTTTTTATTTACATCCCCATTGCTTAGAATAGTAAAGTGTATGGCAACAGGAGGGATTGAGAACAACGGAGCCCTAAATCCTGACTCTATAGTAAGCTAATTGATTCATCTTTGGGTTTCTCCTTGTACTTCTTCATGCCTTTGTTTCTTTAGCTTCAGTACAAACAGAGTAGACTAGCTTATTTTAAGGGTCTTCACTTAAAGTTTAACTAGATTTGTGTTTAATTGGCTCATGGCTGCTTGACTATTTCTACACATTGCCAAGTATATGAATGAAAAACACTTATTTGCCTAGATGCTCTAATACATAATGCCAGACAATTAAAAGGGGGAAATGATAATGCAACAAATGCATATGTAAAGTGTTTTGTGTTGCATAGTTTATAAAATGTGTAGCTTCACCACATTGTCAAATGCATTGTTTCATTTTGATTATCATGGCATACTTGATCTTATGGATGAAGCATTCAAGGCTTAGAGATGTTAAGTAACTTATTCAAGGTTGCATAGATAATAAAAAATGATGAAAATGCCAGTTTCCTTATAAGATTATCTTTTTAAAACTCTTCACTTTTCATAAATAACATAGAATTCAAATAGAAATAGCTACGATAGCCCTCAAAATAGTGATCCTCAGCAGAATATTATTTTGTTTTTGAAATGAAAGAATGGAAGAGAGAGAACAGAATATTTGAAATTATTTATTTTGAATGTTTAATTAGAGTGTTATTTTGAAGGAAATTAAAAATGATATTTTTTTCCAAAACCTACTTCTAAGACGCCTGTTCTAAACTTAAATGTCAAAAATTTTATTTCTTATTCATACATAAATTTTGTATGCCAGAGTTCTCCTACATTATTACTCAGTCCTTTGGCAATTGCTCCACTTCCAGGTTGTCAGGTTCATTTATTTTTAGTTATCACAATCTGTTCATATTTTTCTGATTCATCCTTTTATTAAATGAGAAAAGCTATCAAATAAATCTATTTGGGAAATGAGCAGCTAGTCCAAAAAAAGCATCTGCAATGCTTCATAATACCATTCAATGGTGTTTTTATGTCCTGCTGTTCATTCAACATGCTATATCAATTTACTAATTAGCATAAGATAATACATCATTTTTATCAATGACAAAATGTATACTTTCATTGCTTTAATATTCTAGTTAGTTCTAGAAAAGAAAATATCACTACATGAGAGGAAAAAAGTTGAGAATGCAAAATGACTGACTAGCCAATGAAAAATTTTTATACAAGTTAAATGTCTTTCCCTGTAGTTACCTCTTTCCATTTGGCATGAAATTTTCTTGTCCTCTTGTTTCTGTTTATGAATTTTCTCACGAGTATTTTCTGCAGTTATTTTCAAAGACCAACATTATAGGAATAGAATTCATCTAAGATACCAACATCTTTCCAGACTTAGGATCTGCAGTATAATTGTAATTTCTTCAAGGTATACATCCATTTATAGTAAAAATGAATAGTTATATTATCTGGTGATCTCATCCAGCACTTATTGGAAGTCAATATTCTCCTTCCCCCACATTTTTCAGATATCAGACTCAGAGAAAGCAAAGAGAAGAGGGTGCAAAAGTAGGAAGAGGAAACAGCTAGACTGATGCCCAAGGCCAAAGCATGAACTCCTAACAGAAGGGATCTACGCTCTTCCAAGCCTAGAGGGAAAAGGCAGAAATGGGAGCAGGTAAGGCTGTGAGAGACAACTCTCTGGCTGCAGTCCTCCAAAAGGCAGGTCATCAAAGAATGACCTTGAGAGAAATCCATGGAAAAGGGTAGAAAAGGTACAGAGTGGCGGCTATGTAAATCAGAAAGGGCAGGGTAAGCCCTCACACGGGCGCATGTTCATCTCACCTTACCCATGTGCTCTAACTAACCAATATGTTGTTACTATTATTATCTATAACTAACCAATACATTGTCATTATTACTACATATAAATTTTCTTTCATATCATTTAAAAATTAGAAAAACAAACTATTTTACCCTCAAAACAAGGAAAGAAAAGTTATTTAGATGAATTCATTGACTTTCCATAATAGGAATTGATGTGCATTTTTAAAATACAATGAAGACTTCTGCCAACTGGGTTTTCTTCATTAAAATGGATGTCAGAAACAAATGCCTGCTGAAAAAAAAGAAAAGGAAGCTTAAACAACACATTTACATGGACCATTAATGTGGGTATGTAGACTATTTCAACTTACTTCCTTAAATTCCTTGCTTTAATGACCAAATCTTTTACTTTCACTTTGTATTACAAAATATTCCCACTATATAGGAAACTGCAGAGTAATACACATGAATACCAACCCTGTCAACCTTACTCTTTTGCTATATTTGTCCTTAAATGTTAAAGAAATTAGACAATTACTGTTCAGTTTACTATATATCTTAATTCCATTCCTCTTTCCTTCCACAGACAAATCTAGCCACATTTACTAATTTTTGCATATTTTTCAATTTTACTGCAAGTACTTATCCTTAAACACCTTGTTTTACTATCCAGGTTTTTAACTCGCAGCACCAGAATGTACCTGCTACTTCCTTAACCTATAGGAGGAATCTTTAACTCGCAGATACATACTGTGCCTCCTCAATTTGAATCTTAATTCACTCTACACTTTAGGAGCTTTATCAGTGTTAATGAATGCAGTACTACCCATTCATCTTAACAACTAAATGTTATTCTACTGCTTGAAAATACTGTGTATTATTATCTGGTATCCAACTGATAAACAGACAAGTTGATTCCATTTTCTTCCCTCTCAAAAACAATGCTTCAATTAAAATTCTTTCCATGTAGTCAAAATTTCTCATATTGTTTGATCAATCTTCAATATCTATATCTGGTAAATCTGAGCAACTATTTTGAAGATAGTAATGGGCAATATAATTACCATTGTTAATTGTCTATCACCTTGTTTTGAAATTCTGCATCTTTTTAAAATTCTCTTTAAAATAAAAAAAAAATTGAGTCAAAGATTTGAGTCTCTTAAAAATATGATCAAATTATTTTCCAGAATGGTTACATTAAGAATTCTGTGTACTGTTGACTTCTTGTTATACATGAGATTTTCTGGTTCTACCTTTAACACATTTTAATATTTCAGGATTTCATTGTTGGGGGTGTTTTTTCATTCTGTAGGAGTTGTTATTTGGGTCCCTGCTCCTCCTTCATTAATCCCTTTATAATTTTTAAAATTTCTTTGCAAAAATGAGTCTCATTCTTAGCAGTTGATTACATTTCTCTAGTCTGATATCCAAATAGTGTATCCACTTTTTATATTTTTACAGCTTTATCATGAACTTTCATATTTGCTAAGGTGAATACAGATTTTTGTATTCCTTACATTGTTATGGTTATTTTTGACCTTCAATGATATATGAGGATTTTTCAGTATGTTTTCAGTTTCCCGTATAAAACCACCAAAACTCTTTTGATATTTTAAGTGCAACTTTATTAAAACTCAATATTAATTAAGAACTAAGGAACATATTTGTTCTTTGATTTCTAACTCAAAACTACACTTCTTTATATTCACATCTTCTAACATGTTTTTCAATAGTTTTAGAATTAGTGTTGTAAAAGTGTGAAACCTTATTTATTATAGCTTTATCTAGGTATTTATACTTTCTATCTCTTAATAATTACGTTTTAGATTTTCTATTTTGCTGATGTATACAACTGAAATTATCTGTGCTTTTACTGTGTAATCTATAATCATTTTAAATCTCTTTAGTAGATTAAATACTTTTTAGATTCTCTGGGATTTTCTATGTAAACCATTTTATCTGTAAATAACAAAGGTTATATTTGCTTTTTAGAAAATTCTCCCATTTTTTTTTTAATTCTCACTCACTAGAATGTCTAAAACTTCCAGCAAACTTTGATTAGAAGCAAGAATAATGGGCAACTTTGCCTGGTTGTTGACACAAATTTGGACACATTAATAACAAATGTGAAATTTATGATTGATATTTGGTAGATAAACATGATTTCTAGTCTTGATATTTGGTAGGAATATAGTTTATTCCTATTTTGATATTTCTAGTTTTTTATGAGTTTTTATTTTGAATAAAATAAAATGGAAAACTTTATCATATGCTTCTATTTCATAAAGGTGTGTATTATTTTTCTGTCTTTCGATTAATAGTATTAGTAGACTTTCTAATGATAAAAAAAATTATTATATACCTGGCTTAAATCCAACTTTCTTATAATGCTTAAAGTACTTTAATATAAATACAAGATAAATTTTATCTTATTTTCTGATATTTGTGAGAAAATTTAATATATTTTCTCATAAGTAGTGTTTGCACTCTGATTTTTTTGTTTCACATTATATTACCCATCAAATAAATATAATTCTCTTACTTTTAGTTCTCAGAAAATGTTTACCTAAGATTATTACTTGACAGTCACCTATAAAAATATTTAGCTCTGACTTCTGGTTATAGAAAATGGACTGAAAATTCATATTTGTCTCTTTTTTCCCTGAATGGAGAAATTCATAAAGTTGAAAAATAGACAGATAATTGATAACTGTTACACAAGACTTAAGTAACCTGAATCTTTAAAAAGAAAAAAATCTAAGAAGAAAAGCAGATGCTGTCATGGGTAACCAAACTCTAGGAAAGAGGTGACAACAGGTGCATCTAGAAGCAGGCATGAAGGGAAAATAGGGGATAGTGGAACATACAACTAAAGCTAGAAACAAAATCTCAAAGTTGATTTTAAAAAGTTAAGTTGCATAATAGTCTCTCCATACAAGCAGAAGATTAGAAATGTATTCTTTGAAGAGAATAAAGCAAAAATGTAAGGAATCATATGAAAAATGGAGTCATTTAGTTGGAAAGTTATGTAGGAAATGCAACAGCCACGGTCTCCTGCCCAGATAGCTCTAGGAACGCTGGCAGCAGAGTCTCCTCTCTAGGCAGTAGATTAATAAGAGGCTTGTTTATAACAGTGCCAAGCAGAGTCGGAATTTCAGATAAAGAATAATTTCCAACATAAATATGCTCCCTTATGATAACTGGGTTGTAATTATACTAAATAATTTTAAAAGCTCCTGGCTTATCTGAAAATAAAATTTAATTGGCTATACATCTCACTTTTAATTTGTTACATCTGGAACTCTACTTATTTTTGAGAATCTGTCCAAGCTACAAAAAAACATAACTAAAGATACAGTTGGGGTCTCCTCAACCATGCATTTAAAAATCCCCATCCATGTGCAAAGAGCTTCCCATTGGCTTTTTAATGCCCACCAGTAGAAACTGGTGACACTTTGAAATGGCCTGTGCACTTCGCGCGGTGGTGAGGATGCACTACAAACAGCACACCCCTGAGTATCAGTGCTCTATCCTCTCCTTGCTTCTTTCTGTAAATCAATTAGTTCCCATCCTAAACTGATTTCTACAAATCCAAGAAAACAGTAACTGGTCTGGAAGAACATGGAGAAATGCCATGCTACTGCGACAATACTTTATTAGTATTTTGTTCTTTATGGATTACTACAAATCCTGCTTCTGGTTGATTCTTTTTAGGTTGTTTTCTTTTATTTTTAAAAGGAAATTCACATATCATAAAATTAACTATTTTAAGGTGAACAATTAAGTGACATTTAGTGCAGGAGCACTGCTGTGCAAAAATTCATTACCTCTGTTCTGATTTTGGTTTACAATTCAATATTGATTAATTGATTAATTGACTGATTTTATTGGACTAATTACTCCAATTTGGGGCACTGGGCACTTTCAGTTGGCTTCAGTGTTCATTTGCTACACCATTTCATTCAATATGTTTTATTTTTCTTGAGTTTTTGTTTGTTTGTTTGTTTGTTTTGTTTTGTTTTTGTTTTTTTTGGTTGGGGGGTGGTTTTGTTTGGTTGGTTGGTATTTTTTTTTTTGGAGCAATTTTATACTGAATTGACATTTGAGTTATTTTCAGTTATTATTACTACAAATCATGCAGATAGGAGCAAAAAAATTTGAAAACTATGATGGTAGGTAGATTATGGAAAACCTATTTTCATGATAACACTTCAACCAGGTAGCCAGGTCACTGCCCTCCTTAGCTGAAAATGTACACTTGAGAAACCTCAAATGCTTCTGCTGTACATCTGAAAAAGACCATAGAACCAAGCAAGTGAATTTAAAAATATGGAATCCACAAAGAGCAGGGTGGGGCTGGGGAGATCGCTCAGCAGCTTAAGCACCTGCTTAGCAAGCACAAGGTCCTTGCTAAGACCTTTTGGCACTGATCCCAGTGCCAAAAAAAAAGAAAAAAAATGGGGATCAATTGTTCTTAGTCCACCTTTATCATCCCTCTTTAGCCTGCAAGATTAACCAAAATTGTGACTACTTCCTTTGTGTCCTTCATACTTACCACAAAGCTAATAAAAATCTGTTGACCAAAATAATTAAAGAAATAGCACATGTCCTATGGAGGAGCTTAACATTTAAATAGTGAATCTTCAATGAGATATCCTTTAGGTCCTGCCTTTGTCTATTTAAAAAGCACATATTGCAACTTCTACTTTAACTTTTCAGTTATAGCTCTTTCATTTTTTGCAACATGTGTATTCTCTCAAGAGTTGAGTGTGCTCACCTCAGCTTTTCTTTCCTGGTGATTGGTGCTGCCAGTCAGATGCTAACAGTGCTGCCACATTTAGGGCCAGGCTTCCCTACTCAGCTCACCGACTCGCACCCTGATCTCTGGCAACAGCATCACTCACACACAGGGACCCCTCAACCCAATCAAGATGACAACCAAAATTAACTGTCACACTATGCAGCCAGGTAAGATAACTATAAAATTAGTTTTTAAACTCAGAATGTCAGATAATTACTAGTTTCTCAAAGACTAAAGTGAGTAAAGTGTAGAAAGTAGAAACACTCCTTATTAATATTTTGTTTTGACAATGTCATAAATGAATGGTCAAAATAAGCAACAAGGATAAGGGTACGATAAGTACACTGTACGTCTTTTAAGTCAACATACTTTTCTACAAGTTATCTAATGAGGAATGTTAACTATCTATCTATTTCACTCTTTTACCTAACACAAACAAAAATAAATGGATTTCAAGATATCTCAATACTCAAAATCTTTGCTGCAAACTGAGTTACCTCTCTCTGCATTCACCTGGAACCGATGGGAGTATTCTTAACTGTATCTAGTCGCTAGCATTTTATGCAACCAGGTAAGATGACTATAAAATTAGTTTTTAAGTGCATAAAATTACCAGTTTGTTAAAGGTTAAAATGAGAAAAGTATAGAAAGAAATACTCCCTTATTAATATTTTTTGACAAAGTCATAAATGAGTAAGTTGTAAAAAAGTAAACAATAGTGATAACGGGTGTCATAAGTACACTGTGTGTCTTTTAAGTCAATGTACTTTTCAACTCAGTGAAGACGATTTTAAACTTTACACTCTAAAGTTCTATTGTCCAGAATAGCACTCCATTTTAAATCATTATTTGAAGACTTTATCCTCTAAAGTCACTTTTTTCCACAGGATGTTTTCATTTCAATGCCCAGTTGCAAAATTCCACATGACTAAGTCAGTTACATACAGCAAGCAGGATGATAGCTGCTAATAGACACACACTTCTGAACAAGAATGAATATCACTGTGGTCCTGAGGTAAGAACTGCCACAACATGATTCATCCATCTGCTTTGATATCTTTTACTAAAATATATTGTCATAACAGCCAAGACGAAACTTGGTGGATCTTTATAACGCTGCAAGTTTCCCAAAACATTTTTCTCTGCTTGAACGACCATTGGTTCTTTCAGTCCCTGTTTTTAGCCATTTAGCTTTGGTAAAATATTTTGACTCTTTTTTTTTTCTTTTGCTCCTTTGCCTTGGCCTCAGTCAGTGTGGACCTCACAGGAACAGTGCAGAGAAAGTCAAGAGCCTTACAGCACAGAAGCTCCGTAGGTCCTGTGCAGCTCCTTCATAGTGCACTCAGCCTCAGCCCTTGTATCACAGGTTTGGACTCTAGCAGTCAGGAGTCTTGTGCTAGAGGACTGGGCTCCACTGTGCCCTGGATTTATTAGTAGGCTGATCAAATTCGCAGATTGGTTGTTTGTCTACTTTACTTCCAACATACACTTTATTTTTCTGATTCTTTTCTTCTGTAATTGACAAATAAAATGGTATCTATTTATTCTGCACAATGTGATCTTCTAATACAGGTACACATTGTGGAAAGGCTAAATCAAGCCACTTAACTACTGAGCACCTTCAATACTGTATGTGTACTGAGAACACTTAAAATCTACTCTTCAGGTACTTAGCACGTATACAATACACAATCATTAGCTATAGACACTGTGCTGTCACAGCTCTCTTAAACTTCTGCCCCCATCCAGGTGAAATTTTTGTACCCTTTGACCTGGTAGCCACCATTCTACACTGCTTCTGTGAGTCTCATGTGTAAGATTATGGGGCTTGTGTCTTTCTGTGCCTGGCTGATTTTACTCAGCATAATCCTCTGAGAAATCCTTCCCAAGGTTTCTGCTAGCTGGATCTGATGACCAAACCCAACTCAAGAGGCAGCCATTGACACTGTTCCTCCAACCACGCTTCCTCTGTCTTCTCTTCCTTCCTCCTGCTTCCCCACCCCACCCCACTCCTTCGAAATTCACACTTCCTTCCTCACACCTACCAGGCAGGAGCCAAAAGGAGCCCTGTTTGCCCCTGAACTTTGCCTTTGGTAGCCTCAGGTTCACTGAAGCAAAGAGCGATAGTGCTAGAGTAGTGGGCACAGCAGAGGGTCCCCTTTAACTGCCTGCCTCCTGCCAGGCTTAACACCACATCAGGGCAAACCATGCAGCAGTGCCACCAGTCTCCTGCTTCCAATTCACTGCAGCATTTCATGTTGCAGTTCCTACTTTAAGGAAGATATTTAATAATAAGTGACCAAAATTTATATGAGGAATTTTTTTTTAGTACTGGGGTTGAACTCAAGGCCTTCACACTGAACTATACCCCCAGCTTCCTCTTTTTTAAAAATTTTGAGTCAGGGTTTAACCAAGTCACCAAGTTGTCCAGGATAGGCTCAAATTTGCCATCCTACTGCAGTGGCCTCCAGGATAGTGGGTATTATAACCATGTGCCACCATGGCTGGACCTTTGCATTTCTTCATCAATAATCCTTAAAGAATTTGTCAAGACTGAACATGTTTTCAAAGAAGATGCTAGAGCTGAGGTTAGAAAGTCCTCAGACACACTGTTTATTAGAATGTTGTCCAGTGGTGTTGCTTTTCTGTTGGGTCAAGATATACTAAGTTATGAATTAACCATCACTTACATGGCCCAGGTCTTTGCTAAACTATGTTAGGAAGTAGAGGCTGACAGTTTATTTATCCTTAAGTAATTTCTTTTGTGCAGACAAAGGGCAATTCACCTTCTAGGAACTATTTACACCAGGCAGCAGGTTTTCAAAATGTGTTTGTTCTGTTCAGGATGATGATGAGCCTCTTACAGTGAAAAATATTTTTCAAATGTAGTAACTGACCCACCATCCTTTTCATCTCTCTTAGCACTTTGCTTTACTCTCAGCCCCAGCACCAGGACACGGTGTCTCCATTAACTCATTCTCTCTTGTCCTTATGGGCTATTGCAGTTTTCTAAGCATTGTTCTTCAAAGCACATTTTGATCAGACCATCAAGCATGTGCCATATAAAATGTTCTTTGCAGAAACCAAACCCAAGACTAAACACCATGTTCTTATCTACACATTGTTATTTTGTGTGCCTGCCCAGCTTTCCCTAGGTTTTGGTTCCTTTACTTTTGCCATCTTGGTTTAAAGAGCAATAATAACAGATGTATTACTTCACCATAAGAAGAATGAATAAAATACAAAGCAGAAAGGGAAAAATATCTCTTACTGTCTTTGCTAACTTGGCTCTCATCTAGCTGAGTACTCATATTTCATTGAAAAGTCTTTACACTAATCACCAGACATTGGAGAACAATGTAATGTTTCCTATTTCCTCTTCTCTGTGTACCCATCACTGGAGCTTGGCTTCTGCCCTGCCACCCAAATCTCTCCCCAGCTGTACTCACCGTCTTTATTTATCCTACACGAAACCTCCACCAGTGGTCTTAACCCCAGACATGCAGAGCTTTTACATGCTAGTGACATTGGGTTTTTCTCTTCTGCAAAAAAGAAACATGGCATATGAAGAATAATTGAAAATTACACTAA
Source organism: Octodon degus (assembly GCF_000260255.1). Classification (NCBI taxonomy): domain Eukaryota; kingdom Metazoa; phylum Chordata; class Mammalia; order Rodentia; family Octodontidae; genus Octodon; species Octodon degus. Next base: position 2,618,801 of record NW_004524612.1, on the reverse strand, counting down.
AGTGTTATTTTTCACTAGAGAAAAACATACCTTATCATTAACCGTCCTCAGAATACCCACCTACTTACAAACACCCATATCCCATTGTTTTACCACCTTATGAAGTAGCTTCAGAAATGATCTTTCAATAAGAATAAGAACTCAATCGCATCCCAAATTTTCTAATCAGGGAGATTATAGGGCCACAGAGAAAAATGATCAATGATGTAGAGTGTGCCTAAGAATAGTCACATGAAGAGAAAATATTTTCTCAGGCTTTTGCAAAGAGCAATTGGTCAAGCAATGACCGTGACTCATCCACATGGATGACACTGACAAAGGATCTACACATTGCGGTACAGGGTTTCAGGATAAATCCTGAGGGGATTTGACTGACCTTGTCAGATACAAAAGTTACATTTCTTGTATATAGGTCTTGCTTTATCTTGGTCTTAACCATCCAGCAGAAAACTATAAACATGAAGTATAGACAGTAAAGCCATATTAATATGCTGAGCTGTAAAAGGCTCAAGTCAACAACTTCTGACATTGCCAGTCCTATGTATAACCCACTATTATTATGGACTACTGGACTATATTGGAATGTTTTGCTGAATTCACACACCTACAATATTTAAATGACAATGGAATACCCTTCTCTGACAAAACTAAACAAAAAGGGGGGTACAGATGAAGGACCATTTTGTATCTTGTGTATTCAAAGTAATTAGGACAAATATACAGCTAATTTCTCTTAATTCAATGAATAGAAAGATTTGTACTAATAGTGTTTGTGGACAGGATATCATGTCTGCATCCTGTACTATGAATAACCACTAAGACAACAATATGCAATGTATTAATTATTGAAACTGTGCTAGTAATCAGTTTTGAAACTGTCTCATTGCTATTTGTTTCTCAATAAAATTATTTTAAAAAAAGAATAAGAGTTGATGGGGCCAGGGAGATGACTCAGTAGAAAAGGCACTTCCCTGGCAAGCACAAGGGCCTGAGTTCAATCCTTGGTTCTGCAGAAAAGAAAGAAAGAAACAAAGAAAGAAAGAAGGAAAGAAAGAAAGAAAGAAAGAAAGAAAGAAAGAAAGAAAGAAAGAAAGAAAGAAAGAAAAAGAATAAGAGCTGATTTCTATAACTTTTTTTTCCTCTCCCTGCTTGATTCTGTTTAAACTGTGATCAGTAATAACTCTGTGACATCTACTTTTAGGAAAGAAGAGAAGGGATTGTATAGTCAGTGCCCCATCTGATTCTGATTTAAAGCAGGGAAAAGAAATGAAGACTCCTAAGAAGCCCAGCACCACGGCAAAGATCTTACAGGGGACACCCCAAACCCTCTGGAACCATCACTAAGCTCAAAAACTATTAGCTTTGTAATTTTGTCATGTCATACAAAAAAGGGAGTAAACCTTATACTCTGTGTTTGTGTATCATTTATAGAATGAAAAACTATGAAAGAAAACCAGAAATGGTCTTTCATGAGGATGTTTAGTTGAACTGTGCAGGTGGCCAGATTTCCTGAGTCAGTACAGAACATTTACCTTTCATGATCATTTTGATTTAAGGGAAAAGATAGAAGAGCACAGTGCCGGATCTAATAAATATCACAAATGAGGACCCATGAGAAGGCTTTTCTGAGCCTGCCTCTCTGTTGGGTGGCACTTGGCAGCAGCGTTCACTGCATATTTGCCCACACCCCATAAAGATACTCACAAAAGAGGACTCTCAGAATTGCCTCAGAAAGTGACAAGAATAACAGGATAAGTGTATTTGAAGGAGGAGGAAGTATATTGATGGAGGTTAATAGGAATGAATCATTTACTGTAAGAAATATTTTAATGTAAATATTTATCCTATGTTTTGACCACACCTAATAAATGACCATCTATAACATAATTGCATTACGGTACTTTTTTTCTGTATTTAGTGCAGGGTCTACAGAGTGTACAGGGTCTCACCACATAGATCGGACTAGTAGTGATTATTCTTCCAGCCTCCCAAGCACTAGGATTACAGGTGCGCGCCACCACGCACAGTCTCAGTGCGCCCCAGGGGTGGGGCGGGCATGGCACGCCAGAGATCAAACCCCAGCCACTGTGTTCTGCCTGAGTTTTAGTCCATTGAGCCATCAGGCCAGTCCCTGTAATACATTTAAATTAAAGTATGCTTCATCAGTCAAAGTGTATCTAAATGTGTCTTACCAAATGGGTGGTGTGTGTGTGTGTGTGTGTGTGTGTGTGTGTGTGTGTGTGTGTGATGCTCATTACTTCTCCACTGGGAAAAAGAACATACTTTTTCTCTTCATTCCTGTTTCTTCTGCCACGGTAACATGCCAAGCATTTTGCACACATTGCTTACACCACTCCTTCCATCATGGGCTGGTACTGGACTTCGGCAAGAGACACACAGCGGGCAATCTGGGCTCCTCCTCATGCCTGGAGAGAGGAGCCCTGTGCCTGGTGCTACAGCTCTGAGGCTGCACTCTTCACACTGCAGCAGCTGTTCCCTTCACAACGGTGTCAGGGTTGGAATGAAGCCAGAAAACAGCAGAAATCCAAGATTAAAAATGAGAAAATATCTTTCTTTTTTGCATGAGCTGGTTCGGGTTTCTGTTTTAAACTTTCTACCCTGGAGTACAAATTGGCGAAGGAAAAGTCTGAGAAAACTGACTGACCTTTTAAAACAGCAAATTTATTTGTTAAATTATAGACATAAAACAGCAACATAAATAAAAACTCAAAATATCACACAGGAACACACAATTAAAACTGAAATTTTCCCCATGAATAGCCTACTCTTTGTTAGAGATTTCTAAATGTGCTTCTAGAAAAAATGTGAGTGTACACAAAGACAAATGTCATAAAGAAGTTTTTAAAACCTAATTTAAACCAAGAGCATTATGAACTAGATGTTAGTCTATCTTTTGCTCTCATGCTGAAAATATGAATCCATTCCATTTTTAATGAGCTACCAGCATTCCATTGCAAGGATATGCTACAATTTATTTTAACCAGTCTTCTATCAGTTCTTACAAAAATGAGTATGTGGCTGTGTAAACTAAGATTTCACGTAGAAGTTGGAGGTAGAATAGTAGTCACCAGCTGAAGAGGGAAGAGATAGGGTAGGAGAGGAAAAGGTTGACAATAGGTTACTAAGTGACAGATGGGAGAAATAATTTCTACTGATGTGCTGTGTATTATCATAGACAATGATAATGTACTGTATGTTTCAAAAAGTCAGAAGAAAGAATTTTGAATGTTTTAACCACAAAAAAGTAAATGTTTGAGGAGATAGATATGTTTACTCAGATGCGAACACTATGCACCTACATGCTTCAAAATATCACATGATAACCCACAAATGTTTATACCTTTTAACATCAGTTAAAACTTCAATAGAAAAATCAGAGCTCAGTGTTGGAGAATTTAGCTTCAGTGAAAAATTAAGTTATTTTTAATCCATATTGTATAGATGCGACAACTAAGTTTTTATTTCACATGCACTCACAATGAGGATGTTAAGAAATGAATCCTATTCAAATGATGCAGTTGACTATGTTTTAGCTATTTGGCTTTAAGTGTCAGAATTTTAAATTGTAAGGGCTGGCCAGATAGCTCAGCAGATTAAAGCACCTGGTTAGGCAGACACAGGGGCTGGCATTCAATCCCTAGCATGCCATGCTGGCCCCATCCTCAGGGCATTCTGGGACAGCCATTGAGACTGGGCGTGGTGGCACAAGCCTATAATCTTAGTACTTGGGAGGCTGGAAACAGGAGGATCACTACAAGTCTGATCTGTGTAGTGAGACCCTGTAGACCCTGCACTAAATACATTTTAAAAAATTCAAATGTAGTTGAAAAGAATTATCACTTTTTGTACTTAAAAAAAAAATTCAAGTACTTATGTACAATGAATCTTTGTAATTATCCCTCAAAAGTGAATCCATACATTTAAGGAATTTCATTCCTCATTCCATCTATAGACCAGAAAAAAATAGAAACTCAAAGCCTTTCTATGCTTTATAGCAGAGCTAGGAGTCTATAATTGGTTTGCATTTTTAATTAAGCTTATTAGCACACTTTAGGTATTTATAATGATCACATTCATCATTGGAAATTCATGATATACATGATATATCTTGATTCTTTCTTTTCCCATTCCCTTACTGTCCCTTCAACCCCTTTTTCTTTCCTTGTTTACAAAACCTTTGTTTCCATTTCTTTTAATAAGTAGTTCTATGTTTCCATTCCTCTTTTTTAAAATTATTTCAGGTTTTATATTTAATTCTTCAGTTTCTTTAATATGTACAAAACTGATGCTATATTAGAAAGTAATTCAATCAATAGTCTCCTTCAATTCAAGTATGATGCTCTCTCTCTCTCTCTCTCTCTCTCTCTCTCTCTCTCTCTCTCTCTCT
>NW_004524612.1:2607578-2613642 GCF_000260255.1 Octodon degus | reverse complement strand
ATATATCCCACAACTTAAGGGAAAACTTTGGGGGCTCGCATTTTTAAGTTCACAGTGGGTAAAATAGAATGGCAGCAGGAAAGGTGGGGTGTACAGAAACAGAGGGCGAGAGAGGGCTGGGGAGAGAGATCAACCTAGGTCGCGCCCCAGAGAGCCGCCCATCCGACCAGACCCCACTTCCGAACTGTAAGTTGCCTTCCAAACCCCCGTCTAGGAGTGCATGAATCTTTGAGGGCCCTCCAGATATAAATCAGTAAGTGTTAATGCAGACTAAGGCAAGACACTTAACAGGAGTAGGCCTTGCCTGAAAACTTATTTTATATATGCTGTACTTGAAAATAGAAAGAATTAGAATTTTTTGAAAAGACAAAAATGTGGGGCCCGGGAGATAGCTCAGTAGAATAAGCGCTTTCCTGGCAAGCACAAGGTCTTGAGTTCAACCCCCGATTCCGCCAAAAAAAGAAGACAAAACTGTGTCCAAAAATGGGAGTGAATGGAACCAACCTAAGACTTAGTCAATGTTTCTTTTTCTTTTTTATTTTATTTATTTATTTATTTATTTTTGCTCCGAAAGCCTTCAGGGCAGGTTTGGCTGGCTTGAGTTGTGGGGATCAAACCACAGCCACCTGAGCCTGACAGCTTTGTGGAAGCAGCCACTTAAAGAACTGAGCTAGGGCCAGGCCCCCAAAGGCAGAAGGATTTTTTTTTCAATATTTCTTTTTCTTGTAAAACTCAGCTCCAGATTTGTTTCTACATAAGTAATTACTTCTCTTCATTACCAGTGTTTCTGTAGCCCACTATATATATAGAGCCACCTAGTTCAGTTCTTTTCTCTATCCAATAGAAAAAAAAAATAAGATGGTTCAGAAGTGAGGACAATGTGTTTTTCTCAGTTCAATTTATAAACTTCAGAATCCACAATGTTTTGTAAGAGTACAATGATGACGGTAGCACACTTGGAACCATTCACGAGTAATAGTTCTGGAGAAAAGTCAATTGGCGTAGTCACTGCCATTTCAAATATATAATTAGGGTGCTCTTATATCCTCAGCAGTGCTGGAAGTAGAAATATGTTTACGACCACTATTGCAATGCATCACATTCAATTACATGATTTTAATGTTTATATGCACAAAACATGTGCATTTACAAAAATGCTATCATTTTCACTTAACATCCACAATGTGCTTAGAAACCCTAATGGATGGATACTTAATAAGTTCCATGTGGCTACCTGCAGGTACAGCTGGGGAAATTCTCAGAAATATCCAGTCTTGTCCAAAATGTGACTTAAACCAAGTTATCCCCATTTTGACCATTTTGGGCTCCTTGCATTCTCATAAAAAAAAAATCTATCCCTTAGAGATCTAATTCTCTTTTTATTGAATCAATATTCTTTTGATTTTTTGACATCCTCATCTTTTTCCAACTCTTTTAGTCCTAGGAATCCTATCCTACTATGTCCTTCAAATTTAGTTTCCTTAGATATTCATTTGAGAAAAGATATATTACTTGCCCTAAGTTTATAGCTATCAACTTAACCCAAGAAAATGATAATTAAATTATAAACGCTATTAATATATTTTGTTGAGTATCTATTACAGTAGGCATTATTCCAGGCTCTGCGTGTTAGGCATTATCAAGGGATGCTAACTCAGAATGTTATCACCCCTGTGGTATGTACTGACATCAGTACAGACATAGCTCATCACTAATACGTCCTAGAGATTATTAGCTGAATGTCAGCGCACGGATTAGTTGGATAGGACTGCCATAACAAAGTACAACAGGCTAGCTTTCCGTTGGTTGACCAGCAAGGATGTACTCCCTCACAGTTCTGGCTGCTACAAGTGTATAATATCAGGGTGTGGGTAGACTTGGCTTCTTCCCAAGGTCAACAAGGAAGCCCTTGCTCAGGACTATCTTAGGCTTGTAAACCACCATCTTCTGTTTCCTTCCCCTTATCCTTCCCATATCCACATTGTGTCCAAATTTCTTCTTTTTATAAAGATACCAGTCACAATAGGTTAATAGTTACTTAGATGACCTCATGTTAATTGTCTCTTTAAAGATCCTGCCTCCAAATTACCTGGTCACATTTCCAGGTAATGGCAGTTAGGATTTCAATATATGAAGTGAGGATCATTGAACACAACTCAATCTGTACCAAATGGATGATTATATTGCCTCTATTTTAAGAAAAGGCAGTGAACCCAAGTTTAAGTGTCATATTTAAAGTCCTATAGTTAAAAAATAGATTTCAGATCCAGGTTTGTGAGAGTTCATTGCAAATGTGATTAATCATTAAATATTATAAGCAACTGACATAATCCTTTATGCAGTACTGGGGATTGAACCAAAGGGGCATACTACCAATGAGCTACAGCTGCAACTTCTTTATTTTTTGTTTTGGAATAGGGTCTTAGTAAGTTGTCCAGGCTGGACTCAAACTTATAATCCCACTGCAGCCTCTCAAATAGCTGGCATTTAAGGCATACACCACCATACCCACTCCAATATTTTCTGTTCTTAAATAAACTTTTAGTTTTATTTCACACAAGAAATTGCATGCATTTATTGTATACAGTGTGAAACTTTAATACATATATACGATGTATAGTGATCAGATCAGAATATTTCTGTTCTATTATAGCTATCACTTCAAATTCATATATATTTCCTCAAATATATATCATTACTTTTTGCAGGGAGCATTCAAAATTACCTCTGTTATCTGTTTTGAAATAGTTAATTGTTGCCAAATGTAGCTACCCTATTGTATATCAGAGCATTAGAAGTCATTTGTTCTATTTTTAACTATTAACTACCTATCTTGGTCACTTTCTTAGGCACAGGGACACAGTACCCAATATGCACAACTTACAGAGGATCTTGTGGCTTGTGTCTAGATGTTCCTCTTAAGCCTCATGTGGACATAGGTGGGGCTTTTCACAGGTGGCTGAAACTAAGGTATGTGGTTAGGATTAAGTGGGTGATGCTGGCATTAAGAGTGAGTGAATACTAAATTAGTCCACAGATTGGTTTGGCATGGTTCTGGGTGTAGATAGTGGCAAGGCCCACTGTGAGTGTGGCAAGGCCCACTGTGGGTGTGGGTGGCACCACCTGAAGGGTAGGCAGCCTGGCAGGATGAATAGGAGAGGCAGGCTGTGGCTGCTGCTGCTTCATTGCTTACTGCCTTGCTCCCTTGGCCATGCCCTTAACTATTTCTTCTTTGTGATGCCCCTCTGCTATGCCACCCTGCCCCCCTCTGCTATACCACCCTGCCCCCCTTTGCTATGCCACCCTGCCTCGGTGTCACCCAACTGTGAACCGAAACCTCTACAAACTGTGAGCCAAAACAAACCTTTCTTCATTTATTGGGCATTTTGTCTCAGCAAGAAGCAAAAGCAACCAAGACAGAGGAGATGCTTATTTTAGCTGATGTTTTCTGCCATAGTCAGCTGGCTCCAGTTCAGGAAACCATAATATGAGGATCTAGTGGAGAAAAGTGGCTCAGGTCTTGGCCTCTGGAAAACATTAAGTAAAAACATTAGCTGGGGAGGAAGATATGCCTTCCCTGCCCCATACCAGGGACCTCCCTCTTCCAACCACCTCCTGGCAGCACACTCAGCTGTAGCACCTCTAATCACCTTCCAAAAGCTCCCCTCTGAATGCATTAGAGTTTGGGAATCATTCTCCAAGTAAACCATCACATCATCCTCTCCCTCCCCCTGACCCATACATACCTTTCTCCCCATCCCCACTCTTCTTATCTCTGAGAACCATTATTCTATTCTCTACTTCTTTGTGGTCAACTTTTAATTTCCATATATATGAAATATGCACATATACTGGATATTTTAAAATATTATTTCTTCAAATCCATGAACATAGGATGTATTTTCATTTCTCACATCCCCTTCAATTTCTTTCAACAGTGTTTCAAGGTTTTTGTTAAAACCTTGAAAATTGGCTGAATGGATTAAAAATATTAGACACAGTGATACTCTGACTCCAAGCAACTTGTTTCATCAGTAATGATGCTCTTAGATAGTTGGGAGTGTAGGTCAGAGGTGGAGGGTGTGCTTATCCTATGTATGGCTCTGTGTTTAATCCACAGTATATAAAAAAAGAAACAAAAACACACATACACTGAAAATGAGTGGATCTAAAAATACACCATGCCAAAAGAAATCAAAAGCCAGCAGGAATAACTGTATGTATGTCACATAAAATAGACGATATATCTAAAACTTTAAAGAGACAAAGAAGTCACTATACAATGACCAGAGGATGAATTCAAGCGGAGAACATAGTAATTGTGAATATACTAGCATTGACACTGGAACATCCTGATGATATAAAGCAAACATTAGGTAAGAAGGAGATAGAATTGAATAGCTGTTGGAGACTTCAAGTCCTTTCACTGGTGGGTAGATCATCAAGACAAAAATCAACAAGGAAACATTAGAGTGAAACCATATTATGGACCAAACTGATCTAGCACATTTGCCCAGATTCAGGGCATTTTCCTAGAAGCTGCAGAAGAAAATTGCACGCCATGATCAAATAGAATTTATCTTAGAGATGCAAGGATGTCTCAATATGGGCAAAATGATAAATATAATATATGACATGGACAGAATAAAAACAATATGATTATCTAAATAGACACAGAGAATTCAATAGAATTCAATATCACTTCATGATGAAAACTCTGAACAAATTCGATATGGAAAGAGTACGCCTCTACACAGTAGGGGCTATATATAGTAAGCCCTCTTCTACTTTATACTGAAAAGGTAAAAGCTGAAATTATTATCTCTAAGGCCAAAATAAGACAGGTGTGCTCTCTTTCATCACCCTTGTTCAATACAGTATTGGAAATTGTAGCTAGAACAGTGAAACATGAAACCCTCTGAATATGAACAAGTTCAATTTATCTCTATTTTTAGACAGCACATTTTAGGTATAAAACCTAACTACTTCACAAAAAAACCTATTAGAATTGATAAACAATTTTAGTAAGATGCTGGAGTACAAAACTAACTTACAGAGGGCTGTGGAAATAGCTCAGTAGAATAAGAGCTTGCCTGGCAGGTGCGAAGTCCTGAGTTCAATCCCCAGTACTGCCACAAAACAAAACAAAAAAACCTTGCTGCCAAAAAATTCCCCCAAAAACAACAAAAATAAAATAAAAAACTAACTTACAGAAATCAGTAGCATTTCTAGACACTGAAAACAAAATTTCTGAGAAAGAAATGAAGGAAATAATTTCATTCAAAATACCTACAAAAACACCTAGGAATCAATTTAACGCAGCTTCTGGGAAAATGCCCTGAATCTGGGCAAATGTGCTTGGTCAATTTGGTCCATAATATGGTTTCACTCTAATGTTTCCTTGTTGATTTTTGTCTTGATGATCTACCTACCGTGAAAGGAGTTGAAGTCTCCAACAGCTATTCAATTCTATCTCCTTCTTATCTAACGTTTGCTTTATAGGATTGGGATGTTCCGGTGTCAATGCTAGTATATTCACAACTACTATGTTCTCCGCTTGAATTCATCCTCTGGTCATTGTATAGTGACTTCTTTGTCTCTTTAAAGTTTTAGATATATCGTCTATTTTATGTGATATGCATACAGTTATTCCTGCTGGCTTTTGATTTCTTTTGGCATGGTGTATTTTTAGATCCACTCGTTTTCAGTGTATGTGTGTTTTTGCTTCTTTTTTTATATACTGTGGATTAAACACAGAGCCATACACATGATAAGCACACCTTCCACCTCTGAGCTACACTCCCCACCATCTAAGAGCATCATTACTGATGAAACAAGTTGCTTGGAGTCAGAGTATCACTGTGTCTAGTATTTTTAATTCATTCAGCCAGTATATATCTTTTAATTGGGGACTGTAGTGCATTTACATTCAAGGTCATTACTTTTAAGACCTTATAAACAAAATCATACCATGGGCTGACTTCCTTCCTACCCAGTCCTGCTTCCTCCTCCACAAGAGTGGCCCTCAAGAACACTCCCCCAATAAACACTTTAATACCAATCT
>NW_004524612.1:2606120-2607423 GCF_000260255.1 Octodon degus | reverse complement strand
GGTATATACAAATTAGTTAAGTTAGATATACATCTACTTTCTCTTAGTTCAATGAGAAGAAAGATTTGTACTAATAGTGTTTAGACAAGATATCATGTCTGCATCTTGTACTATGAGTAACTACTATGAAGACAACAATATGCAATATATTAATTATTGTAATTGTCTTACTAATTTGTTTGGAAACTGTTTCATTGCTATTTCTTTCTCAATAAAATTAATTTTTAAAAAACAAATGCATAAAAATTACTAGTAGAGGAGCACAATTGCATAGAAAATTATGGGCCAGCCAGATAGCTCAGTGGACTAAAGTACCTGCTTTAGGAGAGTGTAGCAGCCAGGGTTCAATCCCCAGCATGCTGCACTGGCCCCAACCCCAGGGCACACTGAGATGGCCATTGAGACTGGGCATGGTGGCGCATGCCTGTAATCCCAGAGTTTGGGAGGCTGTAAAATAAAGAATCACTACAAGTCCAATCTACATAGTGAGACCCTGTACAACCTGTAGACCTTGTCCTAAATTCATTTAAAAAAAGAAAGAAACAAAGAAAGAAACAAAGAAAGAAACAAAGAAAAGAAATTATAAGAAAGGCAGAATAATTTATGCCCAACTATGTCTTTTTTTTTTTTTTTTTTTTGTCTTTTTTGAAATACAGTGTTGCTGTACAGTTCAGGCTGAACTTGAGCTCACTTTGTAGTCCCAGCTGGTTTTGAATTCACAATAATCCCCCTGCCTCAGCCTCCTTAGTACTGGGATTACAGGTGTGCACCACTATGCCCAGCTCAATTATGCTTTTAAGAGGCAAAATATGAATAATTAGTATCAGAATAGAAACATAAACCAGAACTATAGTGAGCAAACTTGGATTTAGAATCACTCTAATAAGGAGTAAGTGTAGCACATAATCAATATATTTCAGGTATTTTTCAGGAAAAAAAATAAATAAAGGGCTGGGGAGATGGCTCGGTAGAATAAGCTCTTGCCTGGCAAGCATAAGGGCCTGAGTTCAATCCCTGGTTCTGAAAAATAAAATACCATACTTGTAAATGAAACCATACTGCACTGTCTAGATCAGATTCCCATTGAAAAATCTCAGTCCCTAGAAATGGTGTCATCAGGAACAGTTCACTGTAGTAAGCTACCTTACTCAAAACCATACCTTTACATTGAGTCATCCCTGGCCATTGCAGAAAACAATTCCCTCAAGCCATGGGCTGACTTCCTTCCTACCCAGTCCTGCTTCCTCCTCCACAAGAGTGGCCCTCAAGAACACTCCCCCAATAAACACTTTAATACCAATCT
>NW_004524612.1:2598386-2606020 GCF_000260255.1 Octodon degus | reverse complement strand
TATCTCCTTCTTATCTAACATTTGCTTTATAGGATTGGGATGTTCCGGTGTCAATGCTAGTATATTCACAACTACTATGTTCTCCGCTTGAATTCATCCTCTGGTCATTGTATAGTGACTTCTTTGTCTCTTTAAAGTTTTAGATATATCGTCTATTTTATGTGATATGCATACAGTTATTCCTGCTGGCTTTTGATTTCTTTTGGCATGGTGTATTTTTAGATCCACTCGTTTTCAGTGTATGTGTGTTTTTGCTTCTTTTTTTATATACTGTGGATTAAACACAGAGCCATACACATGATAAGCACACCTTCCACCTCTGAGCTACACTCCCCACCATCTAAGAGCATCATTACTGATGAAACAAGTTGCTTGGAGTCAGAGTATCACTGTGTCTAGTATTTTTAATTCATTCAGCCAGTATATATCTTTTAATTGGGGACTGTAGTGCATTTACATTCAAGGTCATTACTTTTAAGACCTTATAAACAAAATCATACCATGGGCTGACTTCCTTCCTACCCAGTCCTGCTTCCTCCTCCACAAGAGTGGCCCTCAAGAACACTCCCCCAATAAACACTTTAATACCAATCTCCATTTCAGAGTCAGAAACCCACTAATATCTGGGACAGAGGTTAACATTGCTATGATAATGGTGTTACATGCCCATAATCCCAGCACTTGGGAAGCTGAGGTACTAGGATCACCATAAGCTTGAGCTTGAGGTCCACCATGCACTACATAGTGAGACCCTGTCTTATAAATAAATAATTATTTCTCAATCCATAAAGATAGGTGTAATGGTTGAAATATTGTGTCAATTTAAGAACTTGGAAATTTAGAAGCTTAACTAACTCAGCAGGGCCCCAGGGTCCTCACGTTGTAAACATCCTGAGTTTGTAGAAGAAGAGGGCACAGAGATGGCAGATAGCCAGAGTTCAAGGAGGAAAAGAGATTTCCTTTCTGCCCTCTTTGTGCGCTTGCTACTTTTTCTGTCTCCTATCAGCTAGAAGTGCTGCCCCTGTGCCATGCTACCCTGTCTTGGACCCAGGTGCTTATGGAATGAAGCCTCCACAAATTGTGAGATACCTAAAACTTTCATTCTTTAATTTTGGGTGTTGAGTGTATTTTGTATCAACAACAAGAGAAGGGTAACTAAGACAGTATGGTAGTTCTCAACTGACTAAGTGAAGGAAGTTAGTATGAATGAACAAATATATTACATGTTTCCAAATATTTTCTATTGGAAGATGACTGTGGACAAGGCATACAGATCAGTGTTGGCCAGGAGATTTGAGGGCTAATAATGGAGAAGGGATGGATGGGTAAATATCAAATTTTGGGAGGTAAAAATATTCAACATTATAACAATGGATACATGACACACATTTGTCAAAACTCACAGAACTGTATTATATAAATTGAATTTTAATGAATGCAATTAAAAACCAACTCAATGGTTGGAAATCTCAAGGAATAAAGGTTATAACTACTGGATTTGTGTTAAGATTTATGTGCTGAAAACATGCATTAATAAAAGGATATTTGAAATAATATTCACTGAAGAGTGCCAGACTAGGGTATGGGAAGTTGCTGTAACTTTATCAATGAGTTGACTCTGCAGGACTAAAAATAAAAGTAATGAAAGATAAAAAAATTGCTATGATAAGCACTATCATCATAACCCACAAACTGTACCTGTAGACTTTGTAACACACACAAAGATAGCCAGGTTAGAACCTGAACTACTATCTATCTTGGCATAGGCAAGTTACTTACTCGTGGTTTCATTTTCTATTAAATATAGGTAGCACCTGCCTGTTTTAGTTACTTTTCTCTTATTGCTAAGACAAAATATCCAACACATAAAGTTAAAGGGGAAAAGGTTTATTTAGCTCATAATGTGTAGAGGTTCCGGTCCATAATCAGCTGATTCTAAAGAAGGCTGGATTAGCAGAGAAGCAACCCAAGAGTGTTCTGTTTATGATAAGCAGAAGATAGCAAAAACAAGCAAGGAAGGGGAAGACAAGCCTCTTTCTGTCTCATACTGTATGCAGCCTCCAGGATTAGGGTGGTGCCAAACCAATCAGTGGGCTGATTTAGTAATCACCATGCCTAATGCCTAATCTCAGCACCGTTAATCCTACCATTGCACCATGAATCAGTCACAACTCTAGATCCAGCCACCTTGGAAAAGCCCCACCTATGACTGCATGAGGATTTGGAGAGACATCTAGACACAAGCCATAACACCACCTCATAGGCTTGCAGTAAATTAATACATATGAAGCAATGCTTAGAATATGGAAAGACCTAGATAAACTTAAGTTGCTATTATTTACATCAATGGTGTTATGTTGAGTCAAAGTAAGAAATAACCTAGCACCTTCATAGCATAGGAATCCAGTAATAGTTTTGGATTAACTGTGTTCACTGTGCCTGGCCCTTTCCCTTGCATTCTAGTTTCCTGACCAAAGCCCTTGGTAGCTGAATTATTGCACTACTTTCCTTTCAGTGACATCACTTTCTTCCTGAGGTCCTGTTTTCCCATAGTCTAGATTTCTGCTTGCTATATCCTAGTTTTCCCACACCCAAGTGCCTGAAGTTGCTTCTGGACCTTCCCAACACTCCGCTGTCCACCAAAACCTCCAATCCTTGGTGGTAGAGCACAGACTAGACTGCCATTCAGACACTTTGCCAACAGCTTACTGATCCTCCTCCATAAGACCTGTTTTCAAGGTTCCAACCTAACTTCAATTCCCACTCAAAACAAGCATCTCTCATCTCCCCCATTAAAAGATTATTAGTGCATGTTTGCAATACACTATAAATTTATTCATCTTGGGAAGTTAGTACATGCACATATCACATGTTCAGCTATCCTGCGTGTCAGCCTACAGCGACTTCAGTCTCATTGTATAATCTGGCCTTTATTAATGTCTCCAAACTTCCAGTCCCAATCAGTGTGATACAAATGAATTCTCCCTTGGCAACATGTCACGAATGACCCAGGAGTATTTAAAATGTAGCTCTGCAGTACCAACCACAGTGAATTTCAGGAGGCTGATGAGGTTTTACAGAACACTTCCCCAAATGACTTACACTGGAGTTCCCAGCACATCAGTTCCTATTGAAGTGATAATCTGTCTTATAATAGCAGGAACTACTTATGCAGTTTAAAAAATGAATATTTCCTTTTGAGATTTTACTCATTTGTTCTAAGTATATCGTTTGTGAGAGCAGAACTTTTTGTCTTGATTTTTCAGTCTCTAAATATGATAGAAATACTGAAGTTTAAATTGTTTGTTTTGTCCCTTGTTTAGTTTTCTGGCTAATTTATTTTGTAAATAAAACGCACCTCTTGTTTCATAAAATTATTTTTAATTTTAAATTTTTTAATAAAATAAACACATTTTATTACTAAAGAAAAATATTTAAAATAAACCTTTTCTAGTTTTATTCATGATAGTTTATCTGAGTGCATTAGTGTTGTGGTAGTGAGCATTCCAATGTTTTAAAACTAATTCATAGATAAAATATCTAATATGTGCAGCTGGCTTCAATAAATTTGAATTCAGATAAATCTTAATACTTTCCAAACCTCTCCAATTCGTTTTGATAAACAAAACAACCACATAAGCATTGTTTCTCCTGTTGAGGTAAGCTGTCTTAGGGAAACAATATCAAAATGAACCCCCAGCTGTGCGAATCTTCCACAGGGAGGCCTTTGTTTGCCATGCAGCGCAGGGCCCACGATGAAGCCACATCAAGGAACAGGAAGGCACCTCCAGTGAGCATTTACATTGTGATGTCAAGATGATGACCGGAAATGACTTGCCTTAAATCATGTCAACCCTTGAAAGTAATAAATGTGGGGGTAGAACTAAACTGACATGAGAAACATTAACAGGAAGAAAGCACAGCATCTCTCATAAAGGAAGGAGGACTCAAAGAAGAAGCTACTCAATTGGGTAAAGAATAATAAACTGTGAAAATATGATAAATTATATGAAATGAGATTAAAATCACACTAACAAGTTTTGTAGAGTATTTTCTGTCTCCACTCTTCAGCCTTGAAGATAAGGATGTTGCCTTTCCTTGTAGCATAGGGAGGATGTCTTTCACATATGAATTTTAGCCTTATGCTTTTAAGAAACAATATGAAGATCTAACCGATCTTGAAACTCCTATTTTTCAAGTGTCCTTGACTTAAATTGTTATTATGCCAGAGTAGTATATTTTTAACTCCCTCATATATATTCACTTCTGTATCTAGTAGTAAAGATTAAATACTCCAAAGTTTCCAATTACCATGACACAGATAAAAAATCATTTCACAACTCCAACAGTTTCTTTGCAGATAGCAACCTACAATCAGAGGTCCTGAGTGGTGAGAAAATGAAGCTATGGTTTCATCCACTCTTAGGGGTCTTGTTCATGCTCCTGATTTTCATTATGAAGCTCTCCTTTAATCACTGCTGCTAGGTCAACCAACTTTCCCTCAGGCAAATGTTTAACCCTGTAGGACACCAAACACTCCTTACTGTTCCTACAGCAAGGACTGACACTAATGTTTAAAGATAGTAACACATCCTATGTTCATGGACTAAGCACCCACTAGTTTGATGCAATTTCTCATG
Organism: Octodon degus; assembly: GCF_000260255.1. Taxonomy (NCBI): domain Eukaryota; kingdom Metazoa; phylum Chordata; class Mammalia; order Rodentia; family Octodontidae; genus Octodon; species Octodon degus. The sequence continues at coordinate 2,601,380 of NW_004524612.1, read as the reverse complement.
TGATGAAGAAGATACAATAGAGTAATTAGTTAAGAAGAAGAAAATTTAGCCTCTTGGAAGAGGAGAGAAGAGGAATGAAGGCAAAACAACAGCTACCCATTAAGTAAAACACAATGGACTCCAATTTCAACTTTCAACAAGTTACTGCTTGTTAAAATATTGCCCAGAAGATACTGCTTATAGTGGTCTTTCAGTATCTATTACTGCAGTCTATGTTAGGTTTAGATATCTTAAACCTGGATCCCAGAATGGCTGACATTTTTGTCCACCACCAACCCAGTCCCATGTCCCAAGCAAAATACCTCCAGAATCTGAATGTAATGCAGTCAGTGCCAGTCTTGCCACACACATGAAGAGATGTGATTTCTCGTGACAAGTCTATTTATTTATTTGGAAAAAATCTGAGACTCACAATAGTTTATCATAAGAATTCCAAGATTCTTTTTTTTTTTTTGTTATAAGCCAAATCACCACCTCATCTTTAATCGTGGCAGAAGCCTTCTACTCCCTTACAATTCCATTAATTTTGAGATGAGGTTTCACCTGGAGCTGTCAGGTATTATGCACCAAAAGACCGGGGTATATGCACATAACTGAGGTGGAATTGAGTCCTTAATTTTGAAAATAATGAATCCTTGGATACTATTTTACATGATGGCATAATGCTAAGGGGGCTTATAAGAAAATTGAAAAAGCAGTACAGGCTATGCAATGAAGCCATCATTTCTTAAAGCATATTATGCTAATTGCTCATTATATAAACTTTTCAAGTGAATATCATTCTGAAAATAGAAGAAGCACATTTTAAGACGATAGCTGTCTCATTTCCAAAATATTCAAATTCCTATTAAGATGCTAAATCACAATGTTTCTAAAGAAATCTGACTCTTTTATTGTCTAGGAGGTGAATAATCACCAGGTTAAGAGTCCCTAACAATTTTATAGACATAATAATATATTATAACTCTTTTTAATAGTAGGTCAAGAATTCTAAACCTTCCATTTTTATTACATATTTCCTTTAAAAGCTATTATAATCCAATTGCATAAAAATTAAATTGACTTTTCTGGAGCTGATAAACAATACTTATTACTGAATCTAGAGCCAGAAATATGACCACAAGAGTAACTCAGTACAAAATAAACAAAATATCAGAACTAAAAACATAACTACTCATAAAAAGGGGGGGAAGGAATTCAAACTATCATACTCCCAAGCCAAACATTCTCATCAATAAAAATTTTTTTCAACAGCACAAAATCAGTTAGTAACAACCAATCTGCAAGATGTGCAGAATGTATGAACTAAATTAAATTCCATACAAATTACTTTTGAGCTTCAGATCCAGCGCAAGCTGACCTTGTGAATGAGAACTTCCACCAAGCTCTCAGGTCCCCTCTGCACCCACCCAAGTCCAAGACCTGCAAGTGTGTGGGAGAGCTTCTGCACTCCCCTGTGCCTGCTGGACCTCTCCAGACCAAGACAAGGCCCGTTGCATGAGTGAGACACTTCACTGTGCTCTGGGGGGACTCCTCCACCCCTTCAGAGCCAGCCCAAGCCTGCCTTGTCAGTGAGAACTTCCTTCTCACTCTCAGGACCCCTCCAGACCCGACCAAGCCCAGACTTGGTAACCATGGGGGAGAGCTTCTGTGCTCTTCAGTGCCCCTTGAAACCCTCCAGACCCAGCCCAGGCCTGGCATAAAGGTGTGGGGTGAAACTCTGCAGCTGAAGTCCCTGCAGAGAGACTAGGGGCCAAAACCACCCAGGAGCAGAACATCTTGCCAGAGGGGCACAGCAGGTTCAACTCTAATGGCTGTAGGAGGAAGGAGCTGAGCACAATAGCCAGAACCAAGGCAGGCACAACTGGATGAACTCAAACTTAGTAGATCTGCACCCAAATTTTAGTAGGTGCTAAGGTTAAAACTGCATCAAAGCTCTACACCAAAGGTCAGAGGAGAGTGCTATACAAAATGACAAAGAGAAAGAGCAAATGCAATCTCAGATCCCAAGCCTACCCAGAACAAGTGCAGAGGACACTACCACAGCTGAAATGTCTGAATTAATAGCATCTGAAGTAAAGAAACAAAAGCAGAAAGGTATAGAGGAACTCAGATCAGAATTAATCTCTGAAATAAAAAAGAAATATCTGAGTTAACAGCATCTGAACTAAAGAATCAAATGCAGAAGTATATAGAGGAAATAAGATCAGAAATGATCTCTGAAATAAAAATTAATAGCTACTTCTCAAGAAAGCACTGATTAAAAAAATAGATATTAGAAGAGCAATGGATTCCTTGAATGAGTAATAGAGTAAAGAAATAGATCACATGAAGCAGAGTCAAAGAGATATAGAGGAACTTAAAATTTCAATCACAAGCTTACAAAACCATTTGATTGAAAGTGAAGACAGAGGTTTGGATCTTGAAGACACTGTCACAGCTAGAGAAAAGGTAAGAAAAGATCTCTTTAAAAAACTGCAGGAAAAAAATAATCCATCACCTGCAAAATGATACAAAGATGAATAATGTCATACTAACAGGCATCAATGAGAAAGAAGAAGTCAATACAAATGATATAAAAAGAATATGGGCAGAGATAATAACAGAAAACTTCCCAAATATGAGGAAACAATCTGACATTCAGGTCAGCAAAGCACACAGAACTCCAGATAACTTCAACCCAATTAAAAATACACCAAGACATATAGTAGTCAAGATTCCAGAAATCCAAAACAAAAGCAATATACCGAAAGCCTCTAGAGAAAAGAAAAAGATCACATTTAAAGGAAAACCCATCAGAATTGTGGCCGACTTCTCTTCACAAACCATGCAGTCAAGGGGGCTGGTGAGATGGCTCAGTGGTCTAAAGCACCTACTTAAAACAAACTTAGTAAAGCACAGGGACCACGGTTCAATCCCCAGCACCACATGCCAGCCAGCCCCGCCCCCTGGTGGGCTGAGCTGGCCACACACACACACACACACACACACACA
>NW_004524612.1:2595669-2596997 GCF_000260255.1 Octodon degus | reverse complement strand
AAGAAATTCAACAATATCTACAATTCAATGAAAACTCAATCACAATTTATCGGAATTTATGGGATGCAATGAAAGCAGTTCTCAGAGGGAAATTCATAGCTGTGAACTCACAAGTTAGGAAAATAGAACGGAAACAAATAAAGACCCTAATGTTGCACCTCCAACATCCAGAAAAGGAAGAGCAAAACAAATCCACAGCCCAAAGATGGAAGAAATCTTAAAGACTAGAGGAGAAATTAATTCAATTGAGATGAAGAAAAGAGCTCAAAGAATTAGCAAAACAAAAATCTGGTTCTCCGAAAGATTAAATAAAAGTGATAAGCCCCTAGCCAATCTCATCAAAAAGAGGAAAGAAAAAATTCAAATGCAAAAAATAAGAAATTAAAAGGGTGTAACCACCACAGACCCAGTGGAAATTCAGAAGATTGTCCATAGCTATTTGAGGACATTTAATCTCACACAATAGAAGACACAGAAGAAATGGACAGATTTCTAGAAAGGTACAAATTACCAAAACTGAATCAAGAAGATATAACAACTCTCAATAACCCAATAACAGCCAATGAAATATGAAATATACTAAAAAAAAGAAAAAACCTACAAACAAAAAAAAAGTCCAGGTCCTGATGGATTCACAGCTGAATTCTACAAGAAATTTACAGATGATATAATTCCTATACTCCTCAAACTCTTCAATGAAATAGAAAAAGAAGTAATCCTCCCAAAATCATTCCTGGAGGCAAGTATTATACTGATATCAAAACCAGGGAAAGACACAACTAAAAAAGAGAACTACAGGCCAATCTCCCTCATGAACACAGATGCCAAAATCCTCAATAAAATACTAGCAAATAGAATACAACAAGTCATCAAGAAGATTATACACCAAGGCCAGGTAAGATTCATCCCCAGGATGCAAGGATGGTTCAATATTCGAAAATCTATAAATGTAATACACTATATCAATAGAGCCCAATCTAAAAACCACATGATCTTCTCAATTGATGTAGAAAAGGCTTTTGACAAAGTCCAACACTCATTCATGTTCAAAGTCCAAAAGAACATTGGAATAGATGGCCTCTACTTCAATCTGATAAAAGTCATCTATGACAATCCAACAGCTAACATAATTCTAAGTGGAGAAAAACTGAAATCTAACTATATATGGTAATAACTGTGAACTGAGCAACTGCACTAAAAATAGCAATGTGTAATATTAAGCTCACGCTTGGAGTGCCTGTCATTCTGGTCTTCTAAATATGTACTGCTTGTCATGACATACCAATTATTGCCATACTGTCTCTTAAGTAAATGTTTGTTTTAAAAAA
>NW_004524612.1:2588806-2593984 GCF_000260255.1 Octodon degus | reverse complement strand
ATGGTGCTGTCCACATACAGGGCAGAAGGTTTTCCCCCTCAGGGTCCCCTCCAACAAGCTGATTATCTGGAAACACCCTCACAGACACATCTCCCCAATACAAGTAAGTTGCCAATTGAGATCAACTATCATAGGTATCAATGTGATAATGTGTACTATATTTTAAAAATACTATAGGGGCCGAGGAGATAGCTCAGTAGAATAAGTGCTTGCCTGGCAAGCACAAGGTCCTGAGTTCAATGCAAGGTACCACAAGAAAAAAATAATAAAAATACTGTGAATCTGTAAAGCACTGAGATTCTTTCTCAGTGGCTAATTGGTGAATGTAGCTCTGGGTTGTTAAGTTTGGTAGACACAAAGAGAGCCAATGTTAATGTACTGGACTGTCCAGGGCCTGTTCATCATAGGTGCTTTCCAACATTGGGGATGCTATTGTTTTATCAGTGACTACCTACCAAAGTGAGAGCAATGATATGTCAGCTCATTCTGTTTCCTTTTAAATAGCTCAGATGTTTCACAAATGAAGAAAATAAATGCTGGTTTGTGATTAAATCAATCCAAGTTTCAAGTCTCAGGGTGAAAAGAAACTGAAATTTCGTTCTGCATTGAGGAAAGCTGATAAAGGTAGAGGTTTTCTTTTGTTTTTTACTTTTTTTTCCATCTCAGGGGGACAGCTGGGAGATAGTTTTACTGCAGCTGATCTGTCGGCATGTTACTTACAAATCACACCTGCCAACCTTGGGAGGGTCTCTTTGTCATTACTTATAACTGCCAATTTACAAGATGGCCCAGTAGGGAATGAAAGAACCAACTGGAACAAATAGAGGTTTTACCACAGATGCTGTCTGCCTACTCAGGTCAGCACAAGTAGTGAATCTTAAATAGGAAGGAACAACCCAAATACTTCTCCTTTCAGATCACCAGATACCATGGCTCTGTGTGATGGACAGTGGCCTCTGGAGCTAACATCCGCGGATTGCTGTGGACCAGCTGTTCAGGTTGAAACCTTGAAACAAAAGCTTGATTTAATCACATTAAGACTTTCTTCACATATTAACTGGTTCAGAACATATCTAAGGTTTTCCTCTATTATTTTACCTTGAGTTCAAATTGCAGGCAAGATGCAACCAATCAATTAGAAGCATTAATGTTAAAGACTCAGTGCAGGAATACAGGAAACATAAGGATAATCTTGATAATCAGACTAACTGAAACAAGAGCAGCAGAAATTGAAGAAGACTTTTCTCAGTATTCCTGCTGTGCCATTTATCTCCCTCTGGTCATGTTTGTGTGTGTAGGCATTTCGGGCTAGAGGTTGTTCTGGGCATTGTATAAGGTTCATCTGTTCACCCTGGTCTTGCTTTGATTTGACCTTTCAGTTAAATTGGCATTTTGTAGTTGTTTGGAAACTATGCCTTAGGGAGGGAGTTTGCAGTGTTGAGCAGGAAGGGTACTGAAGCAAACAAACACAATTTATAACCATTTTGGTAGCCTGTTGACAGTGGAAGGTCATGCTACAACATTTTGAATGCCTTTCTTGGAGCTGCACCAGCCCCCTAATGCGGCTGCAGGTTTGGATGTGGCTTTAAAATAGAATAAAATGACCAAGGGACTTTTAATGATACCCATGCATGGTCTTCATCCCCAGGTATTCTAATTTAATTGGTCTACAAGGGCCAGTGAGATATCTCAGCAGACTAAGTGTCTGCTTAGGCAAGCACAGAGACTGGGGCTCAATCCCCAGCACCACATGCCCTGCCAGCTCTGCTCCCAGGCACACTGAGCCAGCGACCCAGTCCAGGAGTGGTAGCATATGTCTGTAATCCCAGCACTGGGAGGCTTAAAAACAGGAGGATCACTATGAATCCAAGCTGTGTAGGGAGACCTGGCACAAAAATCACAAAATACATTTTTAAAAAAAACTTAATTGGACTACAGTAGGACCCAATCATCAGATTCTTTAAAAAATTCTACAGATATTTTGAATGTGAAGCTACAGCTTAAAACTTCGGCTTCATTTTGAGAAGGAGAAAAGTCATTGACAGAGACATAGTAAGCTGTGTTCAACTAAGAAATGTATACTGCTATTCAGAAAGGACCCATCAAATCTTTATGGCACTGGCTCTACAATTTTATGAGATTCATCAGCCTCAGAAATGCTGGCCTCTGTGGTTCTTTACCAACTACTTCATCTGTCAGAAACCTTTATCTAAATGCATGCAAGTGGAAAACTTAAACACACCTTCCACCAATAGTAATTGTGTGCATACATGCATGCTATGTACATATGTGTGTATACACACACAAACACATACATATACACCTGAAATGGATGTGGTATGTATCTTAGGTACAGTAGTGTCTGGTGAAAATTCAGCCCTGAGTGGATTCTGCTGAGGAATTCCATAGTGGTCTTTATAACACTAATGCCCTTTCAAAAGTATAAATCTTCTCTAATTTGGCCTAAATTTTCTTTTTAAATTTGGCATTAAAAATATCTGCCTGCTTCTAAAATTTAATATTCAACCATAGTAAGGAAGGCTCCAGTTTTTAAATTGACACAATTTCTTTGATAAAGTAAAAGCTGTCAGAATTATATGTAGAAGCCCTAAGGCAGGAAGAAAGAAACTTTCCATCTTGGTGGTAAATAAAGTTCCTGACAGACAGTGTCTGAATGGAGGAGGAGAGTGGCCCAGCTGGCAATCTCCTGATAGTCAATCTTGGGCATGATGAAAGAAGGACCATGGGAGGGGGACATAATTAGTTTTCATCAAAGTGTCAGGACAGAATCTTCCCCTCTGTGGGATTAGCCTCACAGAAAAGATTATTATACCCAATGCCATACTATAAATTGGTTGCATTATGCAGCCTATGATAAAAAATGTTTGACATTCCATGAAGCCTAAATCAAGAGAGCACAGCATATGAATTATTATTTAAGTGGGAGAGCAACCTCGTGGGAAGGGAGCAGTTTGGTCCATGAAAAGCAATTCAGTCTTTGCAATTCCTCTGTGTCCCAAGTTTCAATGGGCTGACAAATAGGAAGTGGTGAATGATTAACTCTGGTGCAGGGTGTACAACATGTGAGAATTAGAATTGATGTTGGATATTACCCATAATTTTCAACAAGCACTTGCCTTTCAACTCAGTGAAGTTACACACAAAATGTGGAATTTAAAATTATGGCTTCTGACCCCAAATTTTCCATGAAGTAAAAGTGAGCAACACAACACAGTATTTCTGGATCTTCTTTCATTGCCTGTGTACAACAGAATTCTGCTTGTTGGTTTATGCAAGAAATATTCATTATTTTCTGTATGCTTCAGCACCTTGTCAGGCACTGAAAACATAGATGAATAAGATATGGACTTTGCAAACTGTTTATAGCCTAGACAAGTAAATATTGACTAATCAGTGTGATAAGCACAATTGTAGAAACATATTAAAGGATATAAAAAAGACTAACTTGGGAAGGGTGGTGGAATTCTCCATGCAGACTTTGAAGAGCCAGAAATTCTTGAGCAAGGCTGTGGGCATAGAACACCACATTGCATTGATATTCTGTAACTTTAAAGTGAAAAAATAATAGTTCAATAATCATGGTGGTTTACATGTTTCCTCTAAAAGCTCAGGTGGTAGAATCTTAAGTCCCAAATTCACATACTAATGGATTTGGAGGAAAGACATCTGGGAGGTAACCAGCACTACATTGCATTCTTGGGAGTCCCATTCTGACACGAAGCGGCTCTGTACGTTGGGGAACTTAGACCCCAGTGAGGACGCTTGCTCAGCTTTGCAGTAGGATGTCCCAGGCTTGCAGTGATGCACGTACCACAAGCAAGCTCACAGGCTACCCAGTCTCTAGAATGATGAGCCAAATAAGCTTCTTTATAAATTACCCAGTTTCAGAAATGTGTTAGAGCAACAGAAAATGAGACTATAGAGAATAAATGGATTTGTACAGGTCAACTGCTACCACTTCCGTATATAATTGGCAAGAGTTTTCCCATAAATCCTCTAGACCTTCTGCACCCTGTAGCACAGCAGCAAAACAACAGAATAATTTTTACATAGGACTTCACTGCCTTTTTGTATTGCTGTACCAGGACATCCTGGAAAACAGAACTGTGATGTTACCATCCGACAATTCAATTCAGTACCATGGGGTAAGTAAAAGTTGCTATGGAAACACAAAAATGGGTCACTTTGTCAGTAGGTATTTTAAAAGAATGGTAACATCACCATTTGTTGATGGAGCTTTTACATTAATTGGACACTTTTCATTATCATTTTAATTCTTTTTATAATCATAGACAGTAAATATTACTTACACCATTTTAAAAGGGAAAAAACTGAGAAAAATTTAGTTATCTAGCCCCAAATCAGTTTTTATTTAACAGAGTAAATTTCTAATTCAAATACACTTGAGATCAATGCCTTTATGGGTAGCTATAATTTGATACTACCTTTCCAAAAGGAAGTTTCTTTGAAAGGAGATTGGATTCATGTCCTAGGACTCATGTAACACATTAGCACAAACTGAGTGCCTTGAAAGAGCAGACATGCCCTGTCTCCATTGTAAAGGCCACAAGTCCACGTAAAGTTATCACAGAGCTCCCTCTAGAAATCCTGGGTGAGAGACTTCCCTGCCTCTCTCGGCCTTCTCTGATTTCAAGCATATCTGGTTTGTGCCGGCATCCTGCCAAGCTCTGCTTCCTTCTTCAAGCAGCTTGTTCTTTGTGTCCCCATGTTTTCCCCCTTTTTGTCCTACAAGGATGGCAGTCACTAGCTATAGGGCATGCATGATTCCATTTTCTCATAAGGCCACATCCACTGGCACAGGAGTTAGAATTCCCGTATCTTGGGAGGACTGCAATTCAACACACTAGGGTGCTATTTTAGTGGAGTTTTAGAATAAAGTTGAAGGTTGTCAGAACAGGAAAGAGCATTGCAAACAGAGCTAAAACTAGGTGCAAAAATCAGGCAAATAAGAGAAAGTCATATTAGAAAATTAGGTGTGCACGTTGTTAAACTACAATCACCAAAATATAAACAGACCAAAGGCAGATGTCGAGAAATGAAGTTTAACAATGCCAGAGTGCAGACTGCAGAGGTGTGCATGCATGGCCCCAGCTAGTGAGGAATCGCACAGTCCCAGGAGTTCAAGTCCAGCATGAA
>NW_004524612.1:2586070-2588076 GCF_000260255.1 Octodon degus | reverse complement strand
ACTGTCCTACCAATTTGATTTGAAACTGTCTCATTGCTATTTATTTATCAATAAAATTATGGGAAAAAATAAAATAAAATAAAATAAAGAGAAATCTAAAAAGACCCAAAACAAAACAAAAAAAAAAAAGAACCTTGTCAACCAAGCTAAGAGATTATGGTTATATTCAAACTTGAAAATCATTGAAGAATTTCTCTGGATATTAAGAACATAATTAATTATGCATGTAATAAAAATCACACAAAGTACGAATATGGAGGAAGCATTAAAGGATGAAAGTCTGTGGGTAGAGAGATCCATTAGGTGGCATTTGTATAAGCCAGATGAAAGAGAATGGATCAAAGGCCCTTAACAAAGAGAGAGGGTTATAAAATGAAGTGATCATGATAGTTTTGATGGGACTTGAAAATCAGATGGATATGAAAAGCTAAAAGAAGGAGAAGTGGAAAATGACTTTTGGTTTGGCAGTGCCATTACCCAAAAGCAAACCAAAAGCAAATAGAGTTTCATAGAGTAAGTTAAGTTATTTTGTTGTGTATATTTTGAGTTTGGAGGCCTTAAGGGTATCCAAATGGACTATATGACCTTTAAATATATGGAAGATTGGTTAGTTTGATTTTTTTTTTGCTCTGAATGCCTTCAGGGCAGGTTTGGCTGGCTTGAGTTGTGGGGATAGAACCACAGCAACCTGAGCCTGACTACTTTGTTGAAGCAGCCACTTAAAGAACTGAGCTAAGGGGCAAGCCCCCTAGTTTGATGTTTTACAACTTTGGCACTTCCTCCAGAATGTGATTCTGAGGAATCATGTCCTATTCAAATTTACATCCCTAACTACTATCAATACACCTTGTTCCTAGTTAATATCATAATGTCTATTGAATTAATTTCAAGCTCCCTCCTATTTACTTCATTAAAAGAAATTAAAATAGTTTATGGGCCAAGGATATAGCTCAGTGGCATAAATGCTTACCTGGAAAGTGTAAGATCCTGAGTTCAATCCCCAGTACTGCAAAACAAAACAAAATAAAACAAAACAAAACAAAAAATAAAATAGTTTACAAAGGAAGATATATTGATTTTCTTGAATGTGTGTTTTATATTAGGTAAAATTATCTTGATATAGGTCTTTGACCAAATTTTCTTCACTTTTGGGAAAGAATTATCTTTTCAGGCTACTGAGTTTAGAAAGGAACTAGACCAAGAGAGCTCTCTCTTCCTCTGAGAAGCCATCTCACCAAACAGGAACTGGGAGGGCAAGTGGAGACAGAGGGTCTGGTGCCACATGTAGCAGATGTGGTTTTCTTGCGATTGCTGTGCACCTAATCCCTGAGAGGAAAGTTCCATCAATAATAGCAGTTAGCTTTTAACGTCCATCTGCCTGAATCCTGCAGTTACTGATTTCTAAAATTCCAGCAGGAATTTTTTAATTTTTATTTTTATTGGTACATGTCTGCAGTACCTAATGACTACATTCTTCATGAGTGGTACAGCAGGCATTTTTGTGCTTCCTATTTTCTGTAGCTAAAACAAAATTGACTTGTTCCTTATGTAGGTCCTTCAAAATTCCTACTCTAAATACAATGCATTTTATCATTTCTACCTGGAAGAGAAAAATTATATTCACTTTATTTCCTAAACATCCATTGTTGGACTGAACAGTATTTGCTTAATTTAAGACATTATTAAACTAATTAAATTGTATATACTATTCAAAACTTTGAAATTATGATGAGCCAAATTAATTTTGTAAAACAAAGCATCTATAGTCTACCAGGAAAAAAACACAATTTTTTGGCAACCATCTTTCCAATCCTTTTGTTTCGCATACCTACCTGCTGTTTCTGTCTATACACAAAAACTAAAGTTTTATCTTTAGTTAATTTATGAAAATTTCTTATGAAATGTAACTCCATCTCATCAGATATATTTTGGTATTACCATATATAACTTAATGTTACTTCCTGAATTGTTCAACCACAATTTAATCAGTTCCTTGCTTTTAGACA
>NW_004524612.1:2569689-2577011 GCF_000260255.1 Octodon degus | reverse complement strand
CTCCTGGAAGAGAAAGTAGGAGGAACTCTTGAAGACATAGGGGTAGGCAAAGAGTTCATGGACAGAAATCAAATCACACGGGAAACAGTTGAAAGAATTAACAACTGCGACCTGCTCTTCCTGAGAAGTTTTTCACATCAAAAGAAATTGCCAACAAAGGGAAAAGGCAACCCGCAAATTTGGAAAAAAACATGACAAATAAGTACTCAGACAAAGGTCTATTCTCTAGAATTTATAAAAAAACTAAAACACAGTAGCACCCCAAAATTTAAAGACCCAATCCAGAAATGGGCATCCGAGATCAACACACACTTTTCAGAGGATGAAATTAAAGAAGTGAATAAATATATGAAAAAATGCTCCACGTCATTAACCATCTGCGAAATGCAAATTAAAACAACATTGATACACCGTCTTACCCCAGAAAGAATGGCTATCATAAAGAAATCAACCAACAACAAATGTTGGAGAGGCTGTAGGGAAACAGGAACCCTTCTCCACTGCTGGTGGGAATGTAGACTGGTGCAACCATTATAAGCGCAAGGGCCTGAGTTCAATCCCTGGTTCCACCAAAAAAAAATTTTTTTTTTGCTCAGTAGAATAAACTCATGTCTGGCAAAATGCCAAAATACAGGAGCAAAACAAAATCATACATCCAGGCCACTCAGATTAAAACCAGGAAACAAAGACACGCCACTTTGAAATCACATACCTGAAATCCCTGAAATGATAGCAACCAAGGTAAATAAACAAGTCCATCAGGCTATAGAAAAAATAAGAGCAGAATTAATCCCTCAGGTCCAAAAAACAAAGAATGAAAATTGTTGAAGAATTGCTCAGCACAGCTAAAGGAATCATAGATAGAAAAATAGAATAAAATACAAAAATGATGGAAACACTGAATGAACAATACAGGAAAAAATTATAATGCATTAAACAGATTCAAACACATGTCCAGGATATTAAGAACTCCACTGAAAGCTGTCAAAACAGCTTCAATGAAAATGAGTGTAGACTTTCAGACCTCAAAGACAGTGATACAGCTAATGAAAGTGAAATAAATGATCTCTTAAAAACTAACAAGGAACCAGGAAATAAAAATAGAGCAGTACAAGATGATACAAAGCAATGTGAGAATAATAAATATCAATAAGTGGGGGACAAAACTAATGATATAAAAAGATTGTTTGTAGTACTAGCACAAATTTTCCAAATACGACAAAAGAAACTGACATACTGGTAAGCAAGGCATATAGAATTCCACACAGTCATAATCACAATAAATCTATACCTAGACACATAATAACCAATATCTCAAAACTTCAGCAAAAGAATAAAATATTAAAAGCTGCTAAAAAGAAAAAACAGATCACCTATAATGGAAAGCCCATCAGAATCATGGCAGATTTCTCAAAACAAACCGTCAAATCAAGAAAAGTTTGGAGTGGAGTTTTTCAGGTTCTGAAAGAAAATAACTCCCAACCCAGACCGGTGTAAACTATCTATCAAATTCAATGGTGACATAAGATCTTTCATGATAAAGAACAAATGAAGAAATTCATGACCACAAAAACAACACTACAAAGAGTACCAACAGATATTCTAGAAAGGGACAGAAGGGATCACAAATTCAAGAACAACACAAAGGAACCACCAAACACAGCAAGTAACGAAAAAGAGAGGAGGGCTGGCCAAATAATTCAGTGGATTAAAGCACCTACAGGCAGGCATAGAGGCTGGGGTTTTGATCCCCAGGCCTGCCATGCCAGCCCCATCCCTAGGGCACACTGAGATGGCAATTGTGACTGGGTGTGGTGGTGCACACCTGTAATCCCAGCTCTTTGGAGCCTGTAAACAGGTGCATCACTGTAAGTCCGATCTAGTAGTGAGATCCTGAACACCCTGTAGGCCCTTCCATAAAAATACAAAAATAAATAAATAAATATAAATAAATAAAAAGAGGGTGGAAGTATAGAACCTATGACAGGAAAATAACGAAGATAAGACAATATGTATCAGTTATAACCATCAACGTAAATGACCCCATATTACCAATCAAAAGAAGCAGAGTAGCAGAGTGGATTAAAAAAGAAATTCCAAGAATATGTTGCATACAAAAAACATATTTAACTCAAATGGAAATTCACAGGCTGAATGTCAAAGGATGTAAAACAATCCCCTATGCCATAGGAATCATAAAATAAAATAAAAAAAACAGGAGTATCTATCCTGGTTGCTGACAATATCAACTTCAAACCAAAAATCAAGCACTTGCCTGGAAAGCACAAGAGCCTGAGTTCAATCCACAGTTCTGCAGAGAGAGAGAGAGAGTTACTACATACTTGTTAAGGAAAAACTGAAAGAGGAAGCTATAACAATAATAAATATATATTCACCCAATGTAGGAGCACCATCCTACACAGGACAAATTTTAACAGACATGAAAAATCAAATGAACAATAATGCAATAGTAATGGGGGACATTAACACTCTACTGTCACAAAGAGATAGATCAACTAGGTAAACAATCAGCTAAGAAATAACAGAGCAAAAACAAACTTATGAAGAAATTGACTCGGTAGACCTTTACAGAGTGTTGGACCCAGCAACAACAGAATACACATTCTTCTCACCTGCATATGGGACATTCTCCAAAATACACCATATATTAGCCACAGAGAACTCTTAAGTAAATACAAAGGAATTGAAATTATCCCAACTACGCTATCTGATCACATTGCAATAAAACTAGAAATTATTGACAAAAAGCTACAAATACACCATAAACACATGGAAATTAACTTCATAAACAACCAGTGAGTCACAGATGAAATTAAAGAAAAAATTATATATTTGAAATCAAATAAAAATGCAGATGCATCTTACTGAAACCTGTGGGATTCGATAAAAACTATCTTATGAGGAAAATTTATAGCAGTATAATTAGGAAAACTGAACAAGTCCAAATAAATGATGTCATACTGCACCTCAGGTCCTAGAAAAAGAAGAGAAAATGAAGCCCAAAGCCCAAAGTAGGCAGGGAATTGTAAAGATTAGAGCAGAAATTAATGCATTAGAGATGAAGAAAACAACACAAAGAATAAATGAATCAAACAACTGGTTCTTTGAAAGAATAAATAAAATTGATAAACCCCTAGCCAACCTAATAAAAAAAGGAAAGAAAAAAATCCAAATTCATGCAATAAAGAATGAAAAGGGTAAAATAACTACAGACCATAGAGAAATTCAGATTATTAATACCTAATTCCAAAATCTTTACTCTCACAGGACGGAAAGCACAGAAGAAATGGATAGTTTCCTAGATACACATGAAATGGTAAAGTTGAGCCAAAAAGATATACAAACTCTGACTAACATATAACAAGAATTGAAATTGAAAGTGTAATTTATTTATTTTTTATGAGTAGAATATATTTATTGAGAGAAAGAAAGCTTTCTTTCTTTCTTGAGGGGGGCCCAAGTGGGTAATTCGTCCTGAAAATGTAATTTTAAAAAGTATAAATACCTACCAACAAAGAAAAGCCCAGTTCCCAATGAATTCACAGCAAAATTCTACAAGAAATTTAAAGATTCAATGCCAAGTTTTCTCAAACTACTCAATGAAATTGAAATGGAAGTAATTATCCCAACCTCATTCCTGGAGAAAAGTATTACTCTAATTCCAAAACCAGAGGAAGATCTAGCTAAAAAAAGAGAACTATAGGCCAATCTCTGTAATGAATATGGATACAAAAATCCTCAATAAAATACTAGCAACAGAATGTAGCAAATAATCAAGAAGAACATACATCATGATCAAGTGGGATTCATTCCAGGAATGCAGGAATGTTTCAGCATACACAAAGCCATAAAGGTAATACACCACATCAATAGAACCAAGAACAAAAACCACATGATGATCTCAGGTGCAGAAAAAGCTTTTGACAAAGTACAGCACTAAATCATGATTTTAAAAACCCTATAGAGAATTGAAATAGATGGTCTATACCTCAACCTGATAAAATTCATCTATGAGAAACCAACAACCAACATCATACTAAGTGGGCAAAAACTGAAGGCCTTCACTTTAAAGTCAGGAAGAGAAAATAAATAAATAAATAATTAAAAAATACAGTCAAGAAGAAGACAAGTATGTTCACTGTCTTCACTCCTGTTTGATACAGTTCTGGAAACATTAGCCAGAACAATTAGACAAGAGAGAGAAATAAAAGGAATAAGGATTGGAAAAGAAGTGAAAATATCATTGTCTACAGATGACATGATACTCTACATAGAGGACTCCAAATACGCCACCAAGAGTCTTGTAGATTTAACCACCAAATTCATCAGTGTAGCAGGATACAAAGTCAACACTCAAAAATCAGTAGCATTTTTATACACAAAGATGAACACACTGAGAGATAAATTAGGGAAAATGTGCTTTTCACAATAACATTCCAAAAAAATGAAATACTTAGGAATCAGTCTCATGAAGGACATAAAATATTTATACAGTGAAAATTATGGAACTCTGAGAAAAGAGATTGAAGAGGACTTATGAAAATGGAAAATATTCCATGCTCCTGGATAGAAAGAATGAACACTGTGAAAATACCCATACTACCAATATTGTTTTAAAAAAATCAGTGCAATGACAATTAAAATATCATTAGTATACCTCACAAAACTAGAGAAAACTTTCCTCAAATTCATTTGGAGCCAGAAGAGACCTAGAATATCAAAAGTAATCCTGGGAAACAAAGGAAAGGCGGGAGGTATCATAATCCTTGACCTGAAATTACACTATAAAGCTACTGTGATAAAAATCAGCACAGTATTGGCATATAGATAGACCTGAGGATCAGGAGAACAGATTAGAAGATGCAGACACAAGTGCAAACACACCCAGTCACCTCTTCTTTGATAAAGGGGCCAAACAGGCTCAGTGAAAGAAAAATAGATAAAAGATTTCAATATTAAAACAGAAACACTAAATCTTCCAGAGGAAATGTAAGTTGAAATCTTAAAGACAGGGATAGGTATAGAGTTCATGAACAAAAACCAATCTGCATGGGATATACTTCAAAAAGCCAAGTACTGGGTTCTCATCCTTTTTAAAAGTCTGCACTCCAAAGCAAATCTTCAATAGAGTAAAAAGAAAACCAACAAACTGGGAAATAATTACAGCTGACTGTCCCTTAGACAAAGCCTTCAGTCTAGAACATACAAAGAAGTAAAAATCATCAGGGCCCCCAAATTTAAAGACCCATTCCAAAAATTCTAAGATGAATATACATTTCTCAGAGGAAGAAATACAAATGGCAAGGAAATATAGGAAAAATGTTCAACATCTTTGGTCATTCAAGAAATGCAAATTAAAACAACACTGAGATTCCCTCTCACCCCAGAAAGAATGGCTAACATCAAGAAGTCAGGCTATAACAAAGGCTAGAGGCTGTGGAGAAAAAGAAACCCTTCTCCATTGTTGGTGGAAGTGCAGACTGGTATAACCACTAGGAAAATAAGTGTGGAGATGCCTCAAAATTTAGGATTGAAGAGCCCATTCAAGCTAGCTATTCCCCTCCTGGGTATTTTTCCAGAACAACTGGAAACTTCATACCACACCAATTATATGTACATATGTTTATAGCAGTGCAACTTGTTATAGATGAACCCTGGAAACAACACACATGCCCATCAACTAAAAAATGGGTAAGGAAGATATAATATCATTACACAATGAACTATTATTCAGCTATAAATCAGGATAAATTTGAGTCTTTTGTCAGTAAATGGATGCAACTAGAGAACATACCCTTAAGTGAAATAAATCAGACCTGGATGTACAAACATCATATTGTCTTCCTAGTGTGAAAGCCTGAAAGAAAAAAATGGAAATTGAAGGGTACAAAGGGAATGATATTATTCAAAAGGAAATATTGAGTTGAGAAGGACAGGAGAGGAAGTGGGGGAAAGATATTTATCTATGTATGCAAGCAGGATAGTTTGGAGAGCTTTACTGTGTATTTCTGCTGGTCTATGGAAAGAAGCAGTTAATGCTTTAATATGTTTCATCTTTTTAATTATTTCTCCTTTCTGTCTTCTTAATTTCTTATAGATTTCTTTCTTTTTTCTTTCTTCTTCCAATTTTACATGCCTATATCTGGTAATATGAATAACTGGTTGAAAGACAACACTATGTATTGCAGCAAATGCTGTGAAATTCATATTACTTTGGTTTTTTTCCCAAAGACAAATTTTGTTGAGCCCCTTAGCTCTAGTTCTCTTTCTCCTGCACTGCTTTGGTTCCACGGAGTCACTGAGTCCTACAAGCAGCAATAAGACCCACTTTGAGCCCTGCAGGGGCATCTCTGTGGATGGCTGAGGGTTTGCCAATGTGCTGGTTACCACCTCCAGCAGGATGCTCCACAGGATTCATGGCCACACCACATATACATGGTCAGTAGTTCCTCTTTGCCTTGTATTTGTGGTAGGCTTGGACAGCCTTCAAGATAGGTTTATCAATTCTACCACCACCAGCTACTACACAAACAACAGCTCTGTTGGCAGATGAGGTGACCTTAGAAATTTAAGGCAGCTTCACTCTGGTCTTCTTGGTTTCAGGGTTGTGGAATATGATTGTGGCTTAGTTCCCAGAGGCATAGGCAAGCTTACTGTGGTCCCCAGGCTTCTCCTCTAGGTAACACACAACGGTACCTTCAGGCATGGTGCCCACAGGAAGAACATTGCCAATGTTGAGTTGGGCCTTCTTGCTGCACTACACGAATTGGCCCATGTGGATGCCCTCACTGGCAATGAACAGTTTGGTGCACTTCTTGAATCGGTACAGATCCCTGAAGACCACCTTAGCGAGGGGTGTGTCATGGCCCAGGTCATGAATAATGTCCTTCATGATGCCCTTGATATAGCTGTGTCATTCTGTGAAGTCCATTGCACATAGACAAGCAGTGCCCTTGTGATGCTTCACGTGTGCACAAAACATGGAACCAGCACCCTTCCTCTGTCCACAGATCATATGGCCCATGACAATGAGTCTGTTCCCAAGAGTAGCCTAAAGATCTCATATTACATTGTTAAGTGAAAATCTGTATCATTTTCAGAATTTTTTCTTTTAATTCTAATTTGAACTTTCTTTAAAAAATAAAAAGGGGGGAAATAAAAAAATAAAATAAAAATTGAAAAAAGGGCTGGGGAGATGGCTCAATGGATTAAGCGCTTCCCTGGCAAGCACAAGGGCCTGAGTGCAATCCTCGGTTCTGCCAAAAAAAAAAAAAAAGTAAAAAAATTTAAAAAAAAACAAA
>NW_004524612.1:2564823-2569290 GCF_000260255.1 Octodon degus | reverse complement strand
TGGCACAGTGGATTAGGAAACAAAATCCAACAATATGCTGTATACAAGAAACACATTTAACTCATAAAGACATTCATAGGCTGAAAGTCAAAGGATGAATACATATTCTTTTCAGCTACACATGGGACATTTTCTACAATAGACCACATACTAGTCCATAGGTCATGCTTAAGTATATGCAGGAAAACAAAAATTATTCCATGCATATTATCAAAGCACAGTGCAATGAAACTAAAAATAAATGAAAAAAGAAATCGCAAAAACCCCATTAATACATGGAAATTAGACAATACCCCCCTCAGAAACCAATGGGTTACACATGAAATTAAACAATATCTACAACTCAAATGAAAATTCAAGCACAACTTGGAATGTATGGGATGAAATGAAAGCAGTTCTTACATTGAAATTTATAGCTGTAAACTCACACATTAGGAAAACAGAACAGGAACAAATAAATACCCTAATGCTACACCTCAAACATCCAGAAAAAGAAGACCAAACCAAACTCAAAGTCAAAAGATCGGAGGAAACTATAAACATTAGAGCAAAAAATGCCTATTCCATGTTATGCCTAAGATGTTTGATATTCAGAAAGATAGTGAGGTTAAGCTTAATAGCTTAGGTTGTATGGTAATAACAATAAGCTTCTCTTCTGGAGGGTTAACAACCTAAGTTTGCAGACCAAAATTAGAGAAAAAGGAGGGCCACAAAGAAAGCCAACAATTTGGCCCTAGTCTTCAGAGGTCAATTAAGACTCAGGACATATGAGAACTTGTACTGTAAGTCATGTAACTCAGTAGTGTCCCAAATTTTCTGATCAAAGACATTATGGGGCCAAAGAGGAAAATGATTGATGATGTAGAGTGTGCCTAAGGAGAGTCACATGGAGAGAAAACATTCTCTCAGCGTTTCATGTGGGGAACACATTGGCCAGGCAATGACTGTGACTCATCCACATGGCTGACACTGACAAAGAATCTACAATCTGAGGTTCAGGATCTCAGGATAAATCCTGAGGGGATTTAATTGACCTTATCAGATCCAAAGGCTACAACACTTGTTGCATAGATCCTGCTTTACCTTGCTCTTAACCACACAGCAGAAAAGTATAAAAACGAAGTACAAGAAGTAAAGCCATGTTGTTATGTTCAGCTTTAGGGGACTCAGGTTAACAATTTCTGACACTGCCAGTCCAGTAGAAGACCTAATACTATTATGTATTACTGGACTCCTTTAGAATATTTTGTTGAGTTAAACACCTATAATATTCAAATGACGGAACTAAACAAAAAAAAGGGGATATATAAATGAATGTCCATTTTGTATCTGTGTATTCAAAGTGGTTAGGATAGATATATACTTACATTCTCTTAATGAATAGAGGGATTTGTTGTTATAATGTTTAGAAATAGGATATCATGTCTGCATCTTATACAGCAAATAACACTAGGAAGACAGTACGCAATGTGTTAATTATTGAAACTTTCCTACCAATTTGATTTGAAACTATCTCATTGCTATTTGTCTGTCAATAAAATTATAGGAAAAAAATAAAATAAAATAAAAGATTAGAGCAGAAATTAATGCAAAAGAGACTAAGAAAGCAATACAAAGAATTAATGAATCAAAAAGCTGGTTCTTTGAAAGATTAAATAAAATTGATAAGCTGCTAGCTAACCTCATCAAAAATGGAAAAGAAAATACTCCAATCCAAGCAATTAGAAGTGAAAAGGGTGAGATTATCACAGACACTTGAAAATTCAGAAGATCATCAATAGCTATTTTGAGGATCGTTATTCGCACAGAATCAGAGACACAGAAGAAATGGACAAATTCCTAGAAAGGTACCAATTGCTAAAAATGAATCCAAAAGATATAAAAACTCTCAATAACACAATAACATACGATGAAATTCAAAATGTAATAAAAAAAAAACCTACCAACAAAGAAAAGTTCAGATCCTGATAGTTTCACAGCTGAATTCTACAAGAAATTTACAGAAGATCCCAGTACTCCTCAAACTCTTCAACGAAATTGAAAAAGAAACAATTTTCCCAAAATCCTTTCTGGAGGCAATTATTAAACTGAGACCAAAACCTGAGAAAGATGCAATTAAAAAAGAACTACAGGCCAATCTTCCACATTACCATAGATGCAAAAATCCTCAATAAAACCCTAGCAAATATAACACATCAAATCATCAAGAAGATTATATACCACGATCAAGCAGGATTCATTGCAGCGATGCAAGGATGATTCAACATGCAAAAATCTATAAATGTAACACACTATGTCAATAGAGCCAAATCCAAAAACCACATGATCATTTCAACTGATGCAGAAAACCCTTTCCAACACTCATTCATGTTCAAAGTCCTACAGAAAATGAGAATAGATGGCCTCTACTTCAAACTGATAAAATCCTTCTATGAAAATCCAACTGCTAACACATTTCTAAATGGGGAAAAACTGAAATCTTTTACTCTCAGATCTGATAAAACACAAAGATGTCCTCGATCACCACTCCTATTCAGTATAGTTCTGGAATCATTAGCTAGAGCCATTAGACAAAAGAGACAAATAAAAGGAATAAGAACAGGTAAAAAAGAAAAACTATCATTATTTGCAGATGAAATGATGCTCTGCTTGGAAGACCCAAAAAACTCCACCAAAAGCTACTAGAATTAATACACAAATTAAGTAGCATAGCAGGATACAAAGCCAATACCCAAAATTCAATAAAATTCCTCTACACAGATATTAAACACACTGAGACAGAAATTGGAGAAACAATATTTTTTACAATAGCACCATGGAAAATGAAATATTTAGGAATTAATCTAACTGAAGATGTAAAAGGCCTATTTAATGAAAATTATAGTACTATGAAAAAATATATCATAGAGAATTTCAGAAAATGGAAAGATATTCCCTGATCCTGGATAGGAAGAAACAAAATTGTGAAAATGGCCATACTCCCAAAATTGGTATGCAGATTTAATGCAATCCCTATCCAAATACCACCAACATACCTCACAGACCTAGAGAAATCATTACTAACATTTACTTGGAACCAGAAAAGGCAGGATACCAAAGGCAATCTAGGCATAAAGACAAGGCCGGAGGCACTACAATTCCTGACTTGAAATTATACTACAAAGCTAGGATGTTATTGGAAAAAATAGACCTGAGTATAAATGGAATAGATTAGAAGATGCACAAACAATTACAAACACACTCAGCCATTTGATCTTCTACAAAGGGGTGAAACATGCTTACTGCAAGAAATATAGCCTCTTTAACAATAGGTGCTAGAAAAACTGACTCTCTACATGCCAAAAACTAAAATTTGACCCAGGTCATCACCATGCACTAAATAAAGTCAAAATGGGCTAAAGATTTTAGATTAAAACAGAAACACTAAATCTCCTGGAAGAGAAAGTAGGAGGAACTCTTGAAGACATAGGGGTAGGCAAAGAGTTCATGACCAAAATCAAATCACACAGGTAACACTTGAAAGAATTAACAACTGGGACCTGATCTTATTGAAAAGTTTTTGCATGTCAAAAGCAATTACCAACAAAGTGAAAAGACACTCACAAATTGGGAAAAAATCAATTAATAAGCCCTCAGACAAAAGTCTTCTCTCTAGAATTTATAAATAACTAAAAAACATTAGGACTCCAAAATTTAAAGACCCAATCCAAAAATGGACAATCAATATGAACACACCTTCTCAGAGGGAGAAATACAAGAAGCAAATAAATACATGAAAAAAATGTTCCACATCACTAGTGAAATGCAAATTAAAACAACATTGAAATATGATCTCACCCTAGAAAGAATGCCTATTATAAAGAAATCAACAACAAATGTTGGAGAGGCAGTTGGGAAAAGAGAACACTTCTCCACTACTGTTGGGAATGTAGACTGGTGCAACCATTATGGAAATCACTGTGGAAATTCCTTAAGAAACTAGGACTGGAAATCCCCTTCAATTCAGCTATCTCTCTTCTGGGAATTTTCCCAAAAGAACTGAAAACATTATATCATAGTGATATATGTGTACCTATGTTTATAGCAGCACAATTTGGGATAGCCAAATCTTGGAAGCAACCAAAGTGCTCGTCACCTGAGGAATGGATGAAAAAGGTGTGGTATTTTTATACAATGGAGTATTACTCAGCTATAAAGAAAGATAAACTTGAAGGCTTCATATATAAGGGGATACCACCCAAAGATATACTCATAAGTGAAATAAACCAGACCCACATGAGTAAATATCATATGGTTTCCCTTGTGTAAGAACTCAAAAGAAGAAATAAAAATTGAAAGATATAACACAACTAAATGGAAAGTAAGAATTTAAGGATTAAACAACAAAGAGAGGGCAAAGAGAAAAGCTATAATACATGGCAGGGGCAAAACCATACATTTATATACTTAAGATGGTTAAGGCAATGG
>NW_004524612.1:2555315-2564723 GCF_000260255.1 Octodon degus | reverse complement strand
CAAAAAAGAAAAAAAAATCCTATATCAGACGTCTGTAATATGTAGTCAATGTACTACAATGTACTAAGGCCAGTAAGTTCACTATAATAATATTTAGAACTGTGATTCCAAATAGCTCCTGAAAACTGACCTCCAGTACCAGGCATCATGGTAAGTAGATGTTCTTGAAAGCTCTTTTTTCTATATGCTCTGCATAGAAACATTTAACTGAGTGGAGCAGAATTAAGCCAAAGCTCTAGAGTTCCACAGCAATACTGAAATCAAAAGCATTGTCCTTAATTTTAATCTCATATGTATGTTTTCCATCTCTTTTTTAATTTGCTTTATTTTTGCTGTTTCTGGAAAGGACAACATGATAACCAACTTACCCTGTTTGTTTCTTTATAACTTTCCAAAGTTGGCTCCTTCTGCTGACACCAACACCTTTCTCCAGCAAGTCGCCTGAATCTAACTAAGATAAATAGATGTCCTCTGGGGTTTACAGCAGGGAGGCTTCTGGGCATTGCCAAGTACCCTCAATTAGGCAGTGTCTTTCTAGGTGGTGACAGTGACAAGGAACTGAATCCTAAGAAAGTGCAAACCAGCTACTTGAATTTCAGGTGACTAATTTGGTTGACTCCAATTGTAAAGTTTGACTGGCCACTGCAGGTGAAAGGATTTGATTGAGCACAGATCAAAAAATCTCCCCAGAACTGAGTGACCTTATTAAGCAACTTTGCAGGATCTTTTATGCAGTGAGCTATGCTCAGCAAAGCACGGATATTTTCCATTAACCTCTGAGGCAACAACAAATTCATCCATTGCTTTTCCCTCCTTACTCAACTCTCTCAAATCCCCAAACAGCATGACCCTCTTTTCTCCCATTTGCCACCTTGCCATGTGGTGTCTGAATTAAGTCCCTAATTAAGACTGCCCTCTGGCTTTTTCACAATGGGTTTGCTGCGAGAGCACAGGTGTAGTGAAAGCCACCACTAAATTGAAGCCAACATGGGAAAGGAAAAGACCCATATTAATATCGTCACCATCGGACACGTGTACTCCAGGAAATCCAGCACCACTGGCCATGTGATCTACAAATGCAGTGGCATCGACAAAAGAACCATTGAAAAATTTGAGAAGGAGGCTGCTGAGATGGGGAAGGGTTCCTTCAAGTATGCCTGGGTGTTGGACAAGCTGAAAGCCAAGCGTGAGCGTGGTATCACCATTGACATCTCCCTGTGGAAATTTGAGGCCAGCAAGTATTACATGACCATCATCGATGCCCCTGGACACAGAGACTTCATCAAAAATATGATTACAGGCACATCTCAGGCTGATTGTGCTGTCCTGATTGTTGCTGCTGGCATTGGTGAATTCGAAGCTGGTATCTCCAAGAACGGGCAGACCCATGAGCATGCCCTTCTGACTTACACACTGGGTGTGAAACAACTAATTGTTGGAGTTAACAAAATGGATTCCACAGAGCCACCCTACAGCCAGAAGAGATATGAGGAAATTGTTCAGGAAGTCAGCACCTACATTAAGAAAATTGGCTACAACCCTGACACCATAGCTTTTGTGCCAATTTCTGGTTGCAATGGTGACAACATGCTGGAGCCAAGTGCTAACATGCCTTGGTTCAAAGGATGGAAGGTCACTCTGTAAGGACGGCAATGCCAGTGGAACAACACTGCTTGAAGCTTTGGATTGCATCCTCCCACCCATTTGCCCCACTGATAAGCTTTTGCGGCTGCCCCTCCAGGATGTCTACAAAATTGGTGGTATTGGCACTGTCCCTATGGGCCGAGTGGAGACTGGTATTCTCAAACCTGGCATAGTGGTCACCTTTGCTCCAGCCAATGTCACAACTGAAATCAAGTCTGTTGAAATGCACCATGAAGCTTTGAGTGAAGCTCTTCCTGGGGACAATGTGGGCTTCAACGTCAAGAACGTGTCCATCAAAGATGTCTGGCGTGGCAATGTGGCTGGTGACAGCAAAAATGACCCACCAATGGAAGCAGCTGGTTTCACTGCTCAGGTGATTATCCTGAACCATCCTGGCCAGATCAGTGCTGGCTATGCCCCTGTCCTGGATTGTCACACAGCTCACATTGCTTGCAAGTTTGCTAAGCTAAAAGATTGATCGCCGGTCTGGTAAGTAGCTGGAAGATGGGCCCAAGTTTCTGAAATCTGGTGATGCTGTCATTGTTGACATGGTTCCAGGCAAGCTCATGTGTGTTGAGAGCTTCTCTGATTATCCACATCTGGGTCATTTTGCTGTTCATGATATGAGACAGACAGTTGCTGTGGGTGTCATCAAAGCTGTGGACAAGAAGGCTGCTGGAGCTTGCAAGATCACCAAGTCTGCCCAGAAAGCTCAGAAGGCTAAATGAATATCATCCCTGACACCTGCTATCCCAGTCTTAATCAGTGGTGGAAGACTGGTCTCAGAACTGTTTCTCCCAATTGGCCATTTAAGTTTAATCATGAAAGACTGGTTAATGATAACAATGCATAGTAAAACCTTCAGAAGGAAAGGAGAATGTTTTGTGGACCATTTTTTTTTGTGTGTGTGGCAGTTTTTAAGTTATTGGTTTTCAAAATCAATACTTTTTAATGGAAACAACTTGACCAAAAATCTGTCACAGAATTTTGAGACCTATTAAAACAAAGTTTAATGAGAAAAAGAAGACTTCCCTCTGTACCACAGCTCCAAAGTTATTGAGTTTAAATGTGTTCCAGATTTGTATACAAGAACTCCAAGTATAATTTCAAAGTGACTAAAGAAACAAGCAGAAATTTATCTTTCATATCTTATGAAGAGATAAACTGAATATCTTTCTTAAGTTGGATCAAATCAGTCCAAACACGTTTATCAGAAGGCTAAAGTGTCAGCATATACAATGATGATGGGTCACTGTCTCTGAAAAGTAAAATGAATCTTATAGAAGAAGTCTTAGGGTCAGATAGACCTGGGCTTTCATCCCATCTCTAACTTTCTCTGATTTTGATAAAATCATTGATTTTCCTGAGCCTTAGTTCTGCAGACACAAAATGGGGATAACAGAATGACCTCACTGGATTTATGATCATTGGATATGATCAGTGATATGTGTTTGCACAGGTGGTGAGTTTAGCTGTTTTTTTGTTTTTGTTGCAGGGGGTAATTTTTGAAAAACCACTATTTGGGGAAGGAATGAATCAAAGAAACAGATATAAAGTAACATCCAGATTATCATACCAGAAGACAGCCATCCTCTGCAGTAGATCTTCAATCATTTCTGGGACTAATGTCTTTCCACAAACCTTCAGTTTAAATGAAATGTAAGAAGTAACATTTATCTTAATAATGTAAAGTACATTGCATGTGTGTGGACATAAATAATAATAAAAATCCTTATGTAAAACTTTAACCTTAAGGCAGCAAGAAAAGAATGCTTTAAAAGGCAGTTTAGTCACCTTCCATTTACTATCATCCCCCTTCCCAATGGATAATTGGTCTAAGCCAGACTTAGTCAGACTTCGGCTCAGTCACTTCCATGTTATAAAGCAGCAGTAGACACACTGTTCTGCAGAACCTGCTGAAGAAGAGTCATTCCTGAAATTGTTGCTATGCTGCTGAAAGGACAGCAAGCGCCTGACATTCCCACAGCAACCTATGTGACATGCACAGGAATCCGTTGGGATTTCATCACAACCCTTAACAGCCACATGGTCATCTGGAAAGTGTAAGAATATCATAATATGGACCTTGGAATAAACATGATTAACAAATGACAAACATCATTGGATTTTGAAGGAAATGTTTTAAAATGTTAAAAATTTTGCTAGATTAAATGTCTTAATTACTCTCATTGGCATTGGTCTACTATGCCATATTCACATTGCCAAAGACAATTCAAACAGGCTTGAATAATAAAGTAGACAGTGGTCATCAGAGACACAAAAACAGGATATTGACTCAAAGGATCTGCAGTTGTTCAACACCTGGGGTATGCTAAGTCCTCACTAATTATCCTAGCTTTACTTCTTCCTCCTTAGAAGTACTTACACTTGTGACAGCCACATACGTGACTAACTATATTCTAAATTACTATCCCACAACCAAGCCAAACACTCAAATCTGCCTGTGAAAGGCTTCCTTGGAGGTCTGCCCCATAACGTGCTACATGATCACAAAAATGTAGTCTTAACATAAAAGAAAAAGAAAACAGATTTGATCCTGTTGGATATTTAAGGAATCCTGAATCAGAATTTGAGTTAGCAGTGCTTGTCATGAGAGAGATGTCTTTCAAGTTAGATTTATCTTTTTATTCTCCCTCCCTAGATCTGATAGATTGTCCTGAAGGCATCAAGCCTCTGGGGTTTTCCCAGTGTACTTTTAGATGGAGCCCATGTGATTTCTATACTTGCTGCTTTTGTTTTCTCTTACTGAAAAATTTTCATTGACTTTAACTAAATTCCTTTTAGTGTTATGAGCTTCTCAGTATCTGATAGAAAGCCTCCACACATTAGAAAAAATTTAGTTGGAAATACAGCAATTCAGCCATAAAAGAGGTATGGAATTTAAGTTACTAAAAGGTCATTTAAATAATCCGATTAAATAGGATAAAATTTGTGTTAAAATGTCCCTCTGTGAGCCATCCCATAGGCATGATAATCCTTAGGAACAGTACTAGGCAGCTGAAGCCCGCTTCGAATTCTAGTAAGACCGGGGCTCTCACAGCCAGCCCAATGTCATATATAACCCCCAAAACTCTTACTTTTAGGAATTAAAGAGCAGAAAGTTCACAATTGTAATTGAAATCAAGAAGAGAAGACTTTAAGAAGGTCCTTCTAAAATTGATTGTCTTGGTTATTCGTAACACAATTTGATTTTTATTGTTATTTTGTTACTTTTGTTCTGTTGTTATTGTTGTTACTGCTTTTAATGTAGTGTCAGATAAAAAAGAGCTTCCAGGATATTGATACACTCAAAGTCACCAAAAAATTTACTCTAATGTCAATAAGCTACACATTCTCTTTCTTTAGCATTTTTGTTTAGTAGATCCTATCACTATTTTCCATAATGTTATCTACACTAGCAAGTTTCACAAGATTTATGTACAGCAAAAATGCTATAAGTGCAAATAAATATCTAATAACTAGTCAGGATTCAAATCCCTGTACCTCATGATAACCATGAGGACCTACTCTACCCTAATTCAAGGCTTGCCTGGAATAAAAGCACTACTTTATTAGTGTTCCCTGACTCTTTTCTCCTGAACCCTGGTCTCATTTCAACATATACTCACAGGCTGGAGAAGACCTGATGCCATTTTAATCAATCAAGCCCATAAAGAAAGCCTACAAAAAGGTACGGTTCATCAAAAAGAACCCAAAACAGACCTTTCTTACTTAAAGATATAGGTTTCTATGTCTTTACCACCCATATCAAAATCACTACTGTAACTAATGCAGACACAAACCATAACAACTATATCTCACCAACTTTGGCTAGAGATGGGAACCTCCAAATTCACTTTTCTGTAACACAGAAGTTCAAGGAGGTGCTTAAATTCTAGGAACTATTGAAATTCTTCGATGCCTTCATGAACTGGCCCCAAAATGCAAAATTTAACACAAAACTTTCACTATGTCATATGAATACTTTGCTCTAGCACCCAGGGACTTATCTAATTCTAAGAGGTAAGAAAAGTTCCATTCTAACCACTGACCCACTGGATAATCTCTCAGCTTCTTATAATGGTTCTATGAGAGAAGTCAGCATGTGACACCATTGGAAGGTTTCCCGAGCAGAGCTATGTGTGAGAAGACCTGAAAAATTGGCTCAGAGTCAGCAACACACACAACATGTACATGTGAGTGAGGGAGAGCACACATACTACATGTCTTTAATTTCTAGTGTAGTCTATTGCAGACTACTTTCAAGAATGAGTGCTTGTTTCTTGAATAGACTTACACTAAGAATATTTAATCACAGAAGTGAAATTCTCAACAGAAATAAATAGATAAATAACAAAAAATATTAACTATGGTCAAAGAGAATGTGGTTAATCTACAGTAAATGAAATCAAGGTAATATTGCAAGAGGCTTGAGGGCATATATCACAAGAAGATATTCAAGGGTCTACATTCATGATTTTCCTAGAGGATCACAGGAGTTTCTAGCTTTTCTGCAAATGTAATGCAAAGCAAATACATTTTCCCACCAACTACTGTCTCAGTTACTCTTCTCTCATTGCTGGGACAAATAGCTGACACCCAAAATAAAGGAAGGAAAGGTTTAATTACTTAACAGTTACCAGAGGTTTCAGTCCATACTCAGCTGGCTCCAAGTCTGAGTAGCACACGGCAGACAGCAACTTTTCATGACAGTGGTAAATATCAAGAGCAAAAAGGAAGAGTAACAGCAACAATGGCTGCAGAGAGCAAGTCTGTCTCCCTTAAGTTGCATACAGGCTATCCACCGCAGGCTGGGTGTAGCACTCACATCCATAAACCCAGCAGCACTCACACTCATAATCCCAGTGGATCATGTGTTAATCACAAGCTCTACAAGTTCTCCCCATGACTACTTGTGGTTTGGGGGGACAATTAGACACAAACCATAACTACATCTCACCAATTTTGGCTAGAGACAGGAACCTCCAAATTCATTTTTCTGTAACACAGAATTTCAAGAAGCTACTTAGATTCTAAGAACTACTGAAACTCTTTGATGCCCAAACTGCAAAATTTAACACAAAACTTTCACTGTGTCATATGAATACTTTGCTCTAGTACCCAGGGACTTATCAAACTCTAAGAGGCAAGAAGAGTTCCATTCTAACCACTAATAAAATGAATTATTATTTGTCTTTTTTTGTGCAGGGTCTTACTACACAGCTCAGACTCATAGTGATCCTCCTGATTTCTGCCTCCCTAGTGCTGGGATTACAAATGTGTGCCACCATGCCCAGACTCCATTGCCAGCTCAGTGCACCCAGGGGTGGGGCCAGTGCAGCATGTGGTGCCAGGGATCAAACCCTGGCCCCTGCACTTACCTGAGCAAGCGCTCAGTCCACTGAGCTATACAGCCAGCCCTTATTTGTCTTTTTCTAAAGAGTTTGTATGAATAACCAAAGACCTTATAATTAACACAGGGGACATTTACAACCAAAACATTCAAATACTTGCTTTTAAACATAGCATATGTTGTACCTGGTGAGGAAAAACCAAGAACCAAAACTAAAAATGACGATCCTCTCTGAGAAACTAACAACAAAATTTAGTGAGACTTAGGTAAACAATAATAGGTGTGTGTGTGTGTGTGTGTGTGTGTGTGTGTGTGTTGTCATACATTTTCCTACCCTTGTGCTTTCTGGTTCTTTAAGGGTCAATGATTTAACATCAACTAAAGGAGAAACAAAATAGAGCACAACCCAACAAAGACACACACCCAGGTAAAGTTATTCCCTCAACTTCTCTCCTATTTAGTCCCCAACGCATGCAGCTTCCTTACCTATAACCTGAAATAATGCATTATGTATAAAATTGTTACTTATAATTAATCATATGAAGAGACGTATACTTGTTTAAAATAATTATCAACCTTCCATCAGCTCGCCAGATCCCTTCCATTTGGAGCCCAGGCTGGCGTGTGTGTGAGATCTTCTGTGCAATCACCAGATCCCTTTCCAGCTAGAGACCAGGCCCAGAGTGTGTGGGGGACCTTCCTCATATTTAGGAGATCCCTGACCAGCAAATGCCCAGGCCTGGTGTCTGCATGTATGGAACCATCAGAAGATTTGCGTGAACCTTCTCGATCAGATAGGACCAGTGTGGAACCATGTGGGAGAAGCCCCTTCACAGAGGTTAAGGGAAAGATCCACCCAGGCAATCCAGGAGCTGAAGATCTTGCCAGAGGAGCTCAGCAGTTTCACTTCCATAGGCTGCAGCAAGAAGAAGCTGAGCACAGCAGCCAGACCCAAGCCAGGCGCATCTGGATTAGTTCAAACTTGGTAGATCAGGACGTGGAAAGGTGAGACACTTTGCTAGACCCTGATCAATGAAAGCATCCTCTTTCTTTCTCTCTTGATCAACAGAGGGAACAATAGGTAACCAGAGTGAACTAGTCTGCCTGGAAGACCCCATGTATATCAAGGGAAGGTGATCAGACAGAACTTAGGGTAACTAATATAAATATAAATTCTCAATTTAATATCTGCTTAGCTACATAGACATAATGTGTGTTCTCATGGTCTAAAATACAAACCCATTAGTTAGAAAAGCTTGTCAACTGATAAATATCACTACCCATTATTAGTATTCTTAATTGTAGTTCTGTGATACAAAACTGCACCTGCCTTAACTATACAGTCTCTCCTTGGTAAGAATATTGGTAAGTGCTAAGGTAATAACTGCACCAAAGCTTCACACCAAAGGTCAGAGGACAGTGCTATACAAAATGACAAAGAGATAGACTAAAATGCACTCTCAGGCCCCAAGTCCACCCAGAACAAATGCAGGAGACACCATCATAGAAGAAATTGGAAATCACACACCAAAAATCTCTGAATTAATAACATCTGAAGCAGAGAAACAACTGCAGAAAGGTATAGAGGAAATGACATCAAAAAAACCACTCTGAAGTAAAAATAAAATGATAACTATAATGAAAGAATTACTAAGTGCTTCTAAAAAAAACACTGATAAAAAATAGAGGCGAATAAAAAAAGATGAAATCCTTGAATGAGTAAGTTAAGAAAGAAATAGAATGCATGAAGCAGATTCAGAGACATACAGGAAATTAAAACCTCAATCACAAGCTGGCAAAACTGTTAGAATGAGAATAAAAATAAACTTGCAGATCTTGAAGACACCCTTGCAGCTAGTTAAAAGGTAAGGAAAGATCTCATAGAAAAACCCAGCATGCAGGAAAAAAATAATTGAACATCTGCAAGACGATGCAAAGATGAACACCCAGGAGAAAACCCACTCGGAAGCCCATTCTATTGCTTTCTCATATAGGAGCTCTCTTTCTCTCAATAAATATATTCTGCTCATAAAAAAGATGAACAACTTAAGACTGACTAATAGGCAACAGTGAGAAAGAAGGAGTCAATACAAATGATATAAAAAGAATATGGATAAAAGTAATAGCAGAAAACTTCCCAAATATGGAGAAACATTCCGACATTCAGGTAATCAAAGCAGACATAACTCCAAATAACATCAATCCAATTAAAAACACACCGAGACATATAATAGTCAAGATCCCAGAAGTCCAGCACATGAACAATATACTGAAAGCCACTAGAGAAAAGAAGCAGATCGTATTTAAAGGAAAACCCATCAAAATAATAGCAGACTACTCTTCACAAACCATAAAGGCAAGAAGAGCATGGAGCAGAGTACTTCAAGTCCTCTATGAAAACAAATTCCAGC
>NW_004524612.1:2546074-2547405 GCF_000260255.1 Octodon degus | reverse complement strand
CAGGTATCAGTATATATAGTTAGTCAGGGTGAGAATCTTTCCAATTAACTCCTAGATTAAAGGATCTTCTGAATATTCTCAGGATCATTGCCTTGCTCATCCATCAGGTTTTTGAAACTAGCAGTTAATTGGTAGGATTCTCACTCTGACCAACTCTATATGCTGATATCTATGAACTAAACAACTACACTAAGGATTGCAACGTGTAGTCCTAAAGCCATGCTTGAAATACCTATCATTTTGGTCTTCTAAATGCATACTCCTTCTATTGTCATATTAATTATGGCTATATCTTTAAAGTAAATGTTTGTTTTAAAAAAGATAATAAAGGAAAACAAGAGACAAGAAATAATGTCATAGGATTGTTCTGCTACAATTTTATATGGTTTGATTTCTAAATTTCTGTGTACAAATATGTAATTATTTTTTCACATTCCATAGGAAATTAAAGATTAGACTATCAGTGGTTGTTGGAAAATAGCAGTTTCATGTTATGTCTAAGGTGTTTGATATTCAGACAGATAGTAATGTTAAGCTTAACTGCCTCTTTTATAGGATAATAATACCAGTAAGCTTCTCTTCTGGATGTTTAATACCTAAAATTTGAAGACCAAAAATTATACAGATAGATGGGCTAAAAAGATAGCCAATATTTTGGCCCTAGCCCATCAAGGCCAGTGAGGACTCAGGACATAAGAGAACCTGTGCTGTGACATCATGTAACTCACTAGTGTCCCAAATTTTCTGATCAAGGAGAATATGG
Organism: Octodon degus; assembly: GCF_000260255.1. Lineage (NCBI taxonomy): Eukaryota > Metazoa > Chordata > Mammalia > Rodentia > Octodontidae > Octodon > Octodon degus. The sequence goes on along the minus strand of NW_004524612.1, from coordinate 2,546,642 downwards.
GGCCACAGAGGACAGTGATCGATGTACAGTGTGCCTAAGGAAAGTCACCTAGAAGGAAAAACTTATCTCAGGCTTCCAAAGAAAGCAAACTTGTCAAGCAATGGCCGTAACTCATCCAGGTGGTTTACAATGACAAAAGATCTACAAAGTTCTGTACATGATTTCACAGTAAATCTTGAGAGGATTTGACTGAACTTGACAGATAGCAAAAGTTACAATTTTAGTTATATATGTGTTGCTTTAACTTGATCTTAACCATCCAGCAGAAAATTATAACCATGAGGTATAAAAATTAATGTCATATTAATATGCTGAGCTGTAAAAAACTCAAGTCAACAACTTCTGGACAATTGCCAGTTCTGCTGGTAACCCACTACTACTATGGACTATTGACCTATATTGAGTTCCTTTGCTGAATTCAAGTGGCTACAATATTTGAACTGACATCAAGTATGAAAAGATTCTTTAAAGACTTCTCCAAATTCAGCTTCTCTAACAGTAATGGAACACCCATCTCTGACAAAACAAACAAAAATGGGGGATATAAATAAAGGACCATTTTGTAGTT
>NW_004524612.1:2541669-2545974 GCF_000260255.1 Octodon degus | reverse complement strand
CTACTTTCTCTTAGTTTAATGAGAAGAAAGGCTTGTACTAATATTGTTTAGACAAGATATCATGTCTGCATCTTGTCTTCTGAATAACTACTACAAAGACAACAACATGCAATATATTAATTATTATAACTGTCCTACTAGCCTGTTTTGAAAGTGTTTCATTCATATTTTTCTCATTAACATGAATTTAAAAATTCAAACCATAAAGATAAAAATAAAATAATGACCAGACAGTGAAAATAAAGACATATACAAATGATATTTTTATAAGAAACAAATGCAGTGGGGCAACAAACAGTGAGAGAATGATGGTGTGCTTTCTGTTTATTCACAATCATAGTAATGCACTAAGATTGATCATAGTGAGTAGCTTTGCCCTTTAAGTAATAATCCACTAGCACGAACTTGTTTCTCATTTTACCAAGGCAAATAATCATAATAAAATGTCATTTGCTTATAAAATATTTTACACCAAAATCTATTTCTCCCAAAATGAAAAATACAAGCATTTATTCCTTTATACTATAATTTCTTAGCTTCATTAAGAACTTTTCAAATTAATTGTACAGATCATAGTGTATCTAGAGAGGTGCCCGTAACTTGGTATTTCCTGGAATAAAAATTATTTTTATTTTATTCTTTAAAATTTTTAAGAACATATATGATCTCCAGATTTCCAGGAAGATGGTAGAGTGGTAAGCAGCAGAGAAATAGATTCCCTGAGATTTGGTGTCCAGACACTAGAATATAATAACATGCAGGGGAAAAGGAAGGAGGAAGTGGGTTTCCTGGACCCAGGAAGGATCTAAAGTGAAAATTGAAGCCCATAGGAAGAGTGAAGAGAAAGACTACAAAGAAGAAGAAGAAGAATCCAGCCTGTGGAGCCTTTTCTTTGAGTTAGGACTCACTGCATAGGAGGAACAGTTAAATCCTGCAGACATATGGTAACCACTGGGGACCCCAGAAGCTTCCAAAGAGAGACACTGCACTGCAGTGGAGCAGTGGATGCCATGGACTGCACTGGCTGGCGAGTGGCACAGTTTCAGTCCTGCCAGGAGCCATCTTGGAGAGGAGCCAAATGAGTTCAGAACTCAGAACAACTATTGACTCCCCTGAGCAGCTCGTAGCTGAGTCCAAGCCCACAGAAGGTGTGCTGACTGTTGCACTCTGCATGGGTCAGGTTCCAGCCTTACAATCAGAAACCAGCCTGAACTTCAGAAGAAATAAATGTGCAGGATCACTGAGATTAATCACTACTTCACTGTAAAGGTGCTGTTGGATTTTAGAGTGTCTCTTTCACACATTATTTCTCAGTGACAGCAGAGACATTCAGTAAAGTGAACTCTCTCTCTCTCCCTCTCTCTCTCTTTCTCTCTCTCTCTCTCCCTCTCTCTCTCTCTTTCTCTCTCCTTGTTTTATTTTGTTTAGTTCTGAATGTTTTTAAGTTTTTTCTTTGGATACAGGGCCTTACTATGCAGTTCAGACTTGTGCCCATCCTCCTGTCTCAGCCTCCCCAGCGTTGGGATTGCAGGCATGTCTCACTGTGCCTGGTTCCAGGGACAGCACAGCACACCTGAGGTTCCAGCACAGGCATGGCATACTGTACTGGGGACCAAACTTGGGACCTTGCACTTGCCAAGCATGTACTAGTGCCATGAAGCTAGCTCCCCAGCCCCTGTATTTTGATTTTTTAAGTTTTTCTTCATTGTTTGATTTTGTTTTGATATTAGTATGAACATGGTTTCTTGCTTTTCTGTGGTCATTGCTCTGTTCTGTTCTACCTTTTATTTCTTCCTTTTCTCTTTCCCTCCTTTCTTCTGTACCAGTTTTCCAAAGTTTGTTTGATCCTCCTTTGTCCTCCAGTCTTTATTCTAATCTCTTCCTCTCCTTCTATTGCTCTACTTTGCCCATCCCCTTCTAAATTGTCTCCCCTAGGGACAAAATTGACATATTGAAGTCTTATTTACTGCATTTTTTTTCTGGTTTGCTTTAGATTTGTATAACCACAATTATATAATTTTACATAACCACAAATCTGGTTCATGTGATTAAAGGTGGCAAATTAATGGTTACTTCATTTTCTAAGTTGCATTTAATGATATTCTTATTGCTGATTGTACCACTTTAGTCAAAGTGATACAACTGTCCTAACAAGCTATTATTCCTGGTATGCCAAGACTATTTAAGGGTCAGCAAATAAACTATAGGCCTTTACTAAAGAACCAGTGACTGAGCCAAGTAGGCAGCAACTTCTGATCCTCAATAAATTGAAGAGATAGTATCTTGCAAAAGACTCAAGATCCAAAATCCAGGGGCTGGGAAGATGGCTCAGTGGAATAAGCACTTCCCTGGCAAGCACAAGGGCCTGAGTTCAATCCCCGGTTCCACAAAAAAAAAAAAAGATCCAAAATTCAGCTACACCTGGAAGACACCTCTGAGAAATAGTCATTTCCTTAAAGTTCTAAATACTAGCAATAAAGCTACTCACCATGGGCAATTTATAAGCACCAACCCAGGAATTAAGAAAGAAAATGAGAAGACATTTAAACAAGATGAAAGCCCAGACCAAAGGCAAACCCAGGGGGCAAAGTGGTAGGAAAAATCAGAAATCCACCCATGGGGTCTCTCTCAATTGGTAACAACAAAGCAAATGAATGAATCTCTAGAAAAAACTCACATCAGAAATAATTTCTCAGATACAGAAATGGTAATCATGATGAAAAAAATTCTTAGTGACTCTACAGCAAATAACAGATACAAAACATAGAGTTTAGGAAAATGATAGAAACCGTGGTCAAAAGTAGTAAAGAAATGGAATCCATAAAACAGATTCAGACAGATATCCAGAAGAATAAAAATTCCATTGAAATTATCCACAGCAGAATGAACCAATGTATGGACAGACTTGAGCTTAGCAAACATGAAAGAAAGATTTCTTAAAAAATAGCAGGGGAAGGGGCCAGGGAGATGGCTCAGTGGAATAAGAGCGTCCCTGGCAAGCACAAGGGTCTGAGTTCAATCCCTGGTTCCACCAAAAAAAAAAAAAAAGCAGGGGACTGTAATAAATCAATCCCAGAGCTTCTAGACGATGCAAATGAGAATAACATGAGATTCCTTTGAGAGGACCTGAATCTGTAACCCTGAGTAGCAGCTCCATGGTGGGGGAAAATTTAAATTGCTGCTGTTTTACAAAGCTAAACTGAGAAACCAAGAAAGCAGGCAATTGAGAGGTTTGCTGAAATATTGACTCTAATACTTCAAGAAAAATACAAAACCCATTGGTATCCTGAAAACCCATCAAAAGGACAGGCCTACAGATGTATCTGTATCAATAAGTTCCAGAGACTTGATCCTGATGGTTAAAAAGCCTGAGAGAACAGCTGCATCTTGCAGAGTGACCTGGGCTTGCCCAAGGAGCTCCCTTTCTGAGTGCACTCATGGGAGGTGCACTGTTAGTATAGAGAGAAAAGCAATGCATTCATTGTTGCCAGCTTTGAAAATAAAGATAAGAGCAATTATGATATCTCCAAAAATGTTTCCATAGCCCTTGATAAGGTCACCTCTGACTGTCATTCAGGACCTTTTGCTTCAGATGAAAAAAAACAAGTAAGGAAATAAAAATGAAGCCCAGTTCACTGACTGCAATCTCAAGCCCTGTGTGCTAGATTTCAGAACTGATATTCCCATCTCTTCCAATGTGGCATCCTTTGCCTAGGAAAAAGCCAGGAATGTACTGAGGAAATGGCTGTCAGAGTCACTGCCCTCCTCCAGTTCCATTTGGATATCCCAGTGAGGAAAGGCAGAATAAACCCTATCCCTTATTTCCAGTGATATGGATACCTCCTCCTGGAATGCATTGTGACTAGAATCACTGGATTAATCATCACATGTTAGCACCACTCTAGCTTCTTTTGATTCTCTTGTTGTCATGTTGATCATAATAGTGAAGTTAGATGAACTAAACCATCAAACTTATTTTTATAGAGAAGTTATTGAAAATAATCTTTCTTTCTTTATACATACAAATATATTAGATATGTTGATATAGTTTAAGAAATTTTATTAGTTAAGTGCCTGAGTTTTTAGTATTGGACTTGAGTATGTATATATTGTGCATCAACTCTTTTGGATACAAAAACACTTCAAAAGTAGATGACCTGTTCTAGCACCTTTGAGGATTTACTTTGTGGACCGTGTATAAGTTACTTATATTACAAGGAAATCTATTTTATGTTGTTTAGAAAAATTGTATGCAATCATGTAGTTGCAACTAAACAGTACTTTGAGGCATGAAAAAATTGATAG
>NW_004524612.1:2525190-2529088 GCF_000260255.1 Octodon degus | reverse complement strand
GGTCGTCTCAGTCACTCGCCAGGCCTGCGCTCTGGGTCTGTTCAGGATCCTGCAACCTGGGTCATCTCACTCACTCAGTAGAACATTTCATATGCTGATGACAAGTCCATTTCTGAGAATGATGACTAAATTTTTAGGGCTTCACTGCCATCTCAGTGCATTCTGGGGGCAAGGCCAGCACTGCAGGCTTGGGGCTTGAACCCCCAGCTCTGTGCCTGCTTGCAGGCACTTTAATCTGCTGAGCTATTTGGTCAACCTTTCTGATTTTCTATAAACCCAGAGGTCTATAATTTGATAGCTGCCATCTGAAGATGTACCTTGCTCATGGGAGCTGGCTTATTAGCATTCCACCCATAGCCAGGACACATACAGACTTCCATATACTGTTCTGTTCCTAAAGCAAGGTCACACCAACCTAGGGACTGCAGAGCTGAAGCCACACACTTTGGCCCTTCGTGATCTGTCTCCTAGCCTGATCCCTAATTGCAAGAATGAGTGGTGCAGAGATTATGATGGAAGTATGGGAAAGTTGAAATTTTACTGAATTCTTAGAAGAAAATAATGTACATGATCAGCTGTGTCAAGGGATGTTATATGGGGAGAAAAGGAGAAGAAAAGGGACAAGAGTTAGGCTAAACATGTCATTTTGGAGGAGAGCAAACTGTAGAAGTATGTAAAGCTAACCAGAGTTTACTAGCCAGTGGAGATCTGTGGCCATGGTTATATCATAACAGGTGATTAACATAAGCCTATGTCTTAGTTTTCTCTCATTCAGAAAAACCATCTGATACCCAAATTTAAAGGGGAAAAGATTTATTTAGCTCACAGTATGTAGAAGTTTTAGTCCATAATCAGCTGGCTCCAGGGAAGCATGACACGGTAGGCAAGTATCCCAGAAAAGAAAAAGTTCATGGTGGGCAGAAGGTGGCAAAGCAAGCAAGAGACCTTATCACCTTCTCTCTTCACCTCTTTACATTTTACCTAGGGTAGTGGGACAAGGTGGTATTAAACCATTCAATGAAATGATATAGTAATCACACATCTTTAATCCCAGCATCGCATAATCTAGATTCAGTCACCTCTGAGAAAGCCCCACCTGTGATCGCATGAGGATTTGGGGGAACATATAGATACAAATCACTAATTTTTACCCTTTTTTGTTTTTAAGACAAAATATATCAAAGATAGAATAACCAAATAAAATCAAGGAACATTCAAACAAAGCTTTAATGATTAATGTAAAGCTGTGTCCACCCCCAATGACTGGTGTCCTATGATATGTAGTGCTCAACAAATTCACAAAGAGTGCAATATTTACAAGCACATATTTTGAAGTCACACAGCTCTATCATGATGTAGCCACAGGATCTCAACCCTTATAAACCTCAGTTTTCATAAGTATGGAGCAGAAATTTTTACCTCAAAGAATTGTTGAGATTAAATGTGTGCTAATGTGGGTTAAGCAATCACTATGGAGACTGATATATAGCATTTAACCAATAATTAGTTGTTGTAAGGGTCGAGTCACCGCGAAGGAAGACCCCAAGAGTCGGTCTCTCATGCAAATCACAAAGGGAAAGTTTTATTATCTACCTATACGTAGGGTAGTCTGCACACGCAGGAGCAGAGTGCACCTCTAGTGAAACAGGCATAGTTTTTTAAAGGCAAAAACCACAAAATGGGGGGGGGGCAAGCAAGTTACAGAAGCAAATCGCATTGGTTAGTGTAGGTTGACCTTTACAATAATTGGTGAGTTACAATACTGGACGACCAAATGGAGTAAGTCCGGGGGTAGCTGGGGGGGTCTAACCTTGTGGTTGTCATATTCCAGGAACATTTTTAAGAAATCGAGGCATTGTGACCTGGGACATTCTGTTGTTATGGCTTTCTAATAGTGAGGCCTTGGGTTTGGGAACGTATGTCTCTTGCAAGAATTCGAACAAGGGGAGGGCCAAGGGCAACTTCTTGGCTGACTCAGTTGTTTTCCAAGTAACAGGACCCCATCCAAGGTTTTCTTATGTCCTCTTTGTTTTAGGAACATGGCTTGCTCAAGCTCTAGGGCCGTAAACCAGTGAGAGGGTCCTTTTAATTGAAACACATTTTATCTATTTATTTCTATATGTGATCTTAAAATTATTTGGGCTTTACATTGTTATTCTTATTAGTTGCAAAATGAGTGATTGAGGTCACACAGCTGTTTACATTGTAAATGCTCTTTACCTGATTATTTCTGACCTGTAAACTGATCAGAAATCAGAAATCGAGCAGGAAAAATTATAGCTACTTGGATAATCAGCAAATGCATTGTTAAAGACTTCTCTCTTATCATTTCATATCTTTAATAATCATTCCTTTGATTTTAACTTTCTAACTCAAGCTATAATGTAAATGTTTAATCTTTTCTTTTTCAGGATTAATTGTATTGCTGTGAAGCAAACTCTTATTATCATTACTCTGATGACAGTTTCACTTCCAATGAAGCAAGAATCCATCTTGATTTATGGCAAAAAAAAAAATTATAAGGTTCGGAAATAAAAAGAAGTTATCAAAGTGCAGTTAATATTCAACTATGTTAATGAAGGGAGAAAGAACTTACATTTCACACATTGATAAATGTGTGAGCTACAATAGGAAAGCCAGTTTCTAAAGTCCTGGAACAGTAGAGAAAGTGCAAAGGGTATATCATGCAGAAGAAAATAAGGAAGCCCAGTTCAAAGACATGTCCAGAAATAAAAGAGCAGACATCTCCTTTACCAGAGGTAGGAAATTACTGTATTTTCAACTGTTGAAGTTAATATGCTTTTTCTCCATAAAATCGATCATTTATTTTATGTATCCGTTAAAAATATAAAGAAACTTAAAAGTTAAGAAAAGTTGGGGGCTGGCCAGATAGCTCAGGGGATTAAAGTGCCTGCTTAAGCAGATGCAGGAACCAGGGTTCTAGCACCAGCCTTCCATGCCAGCCCAGCCCCAAGGGTGTGCTAAGCGGGCGATTGAGCCTGGGCATAGTGGCACACATCTGTAATTCAAACACTTGAGAGGCTAAAACAGGAGAATCACTATGAGTGTGATCTGTGTAGTGAGAACGTATAGATCCTGTACTAAATACAGAAAATAAAGAAAAACATTCATATTAATTTATTCAATCATTCCATCATCAATTTGGGCAATATGGAGAGGTGGCACATGCCTGTAACCCCAGAACTCCTATAGACTGAGGAAGGAGGATCACAATTTCAAGCCCAGCCCGAGTAATTTAATAAAACTTTTTTCTCAAAACTAAAATATGTTTTAAAAAGAGCTAAGGTTATAGTTCAGTGATTTCCATAGGCCAGCATTGTTCCTATAGAAACAGAAAACATTGGTTTTCTTCTTGACAAATACCTTCTATATAAAACAACCACCATCGTCTAGGGACACCCATCCATGACTTTAAAGGAAGTACTGTAAATTGATATCAGGGCCTCACACATGCTACATAAACATTCTACTGCTGAGCTCTACCCTCATGTATTTTTTATTTTATGTCAAGTCAGATTCTCACTAAGTTGACAAGGCTTACCTCAAACTTGCAATCCAATGATTTAAACTCCCAAGTAGCTGGGATTACAAGCATGCACCACTATGCTCAGGCTCAAATAAATTTTCAGTGTTCATAGAAAGTGATAAGTATATATTTTGACATTTATTTGATTTACTTAGAATAAGCTCTAGTCATTGTGGTAAAACAACTTTTGAAATATCAGAGGATTTTAAAAATATTTTTAGTAAAATTTTTAAATTACCTCTATTAGTCAGCCACTTAGCCAATTTGTTTTTGTTCATTTTATTTTGATTTGAATTAAATCTACCATTAATATGATTTTTTCCCAGTAGCATTTTGTTATATAAGGCCCAA
>NW_004524612.1:2523736-2525090 GCF_000260255.1 Octodon degus | reverse complement strand
TTTTTTTTAGGAAAGGGTCTAAGGGTGTTCAGGGTCCCACTACTAGATAAGACTCATAGTGATCCACCTGTTTACAGCCTCCCAAGAGCTGGGATTACAGGCACATGCCACCACGCCCAGTCTCAATTGCTGTCTCAGTGAGACCTGATGGCAGGGCCAGCACAGCAGGCCCAGGTATCAAACCCCAGCCCTAGGACCTACGTTCAGGCCCTTTAAACTGCTAAGCTATTTGGCCAGCTCAAGATTACATTATATTAAGGGACAATTTACATCAGAATAAAAGCACCTCAAACTATACAGTAAGTAGATTTACTTATAATTTACTTATTCATTATAAAATATTCTGTTATAATAAAGATATGTGCACCTAAGATTTTATAGTAATCCTTTTTAGATAATGAAAAATACTAAATCGACATGATAACCTTTTAGAGAAAAATTACATTTTATAGTTTATTATTTTTGTTTTTCAAAAATGCCATAAAATAACTCACATGGGAAAATGTAGCATACATTACTTCTAAATCACCATAAACTCTGAATATAGTACATGTGCCTGACTCTCCCTTTAAATAGATGCATTACACTTTTCTTTAATAAATCTTGGTGCACTGCAAGTAGATTTAACTAGATGAACTTATTCTGTCAGACCTAATAAATAGGATTATAGCAGAAAATCTATGTGTTTTCTAATTTATGGCTTCACTCTTAGTATTTAAAAGAAAGGAAAGAAATTGGATTGGAGTGTTTAGAAAGGCTAACACTTGTGCTGCAGTCACGTCATCACTAATAAGAGATTTCCCTTGTTTAAAAGTTATTTAGCTCAGGATAAAAGATGAAAAGCAGCTGCAAAAAGTTTAGAGTGGGTATATGAGGAATGACAGTGTATTCACTGTTTAAAATTGCTAATCTTCCTTTTTCCTCTTCCTGACAATAAGTTTTTCAAAGTAGATGCATTAATTGCAAGCTGTGAAGAGGCTCTTCTGAGGATTCTGGGACTGCTTTGTTGCTCAGCAATTAATCATTCTGGAAAGTAGTTTGAGGTCCTGCTCTCATATGCTACTCCATATGTATGAATTTGAAGAAAAAAAAACTGAAGATTTGCAAAACTCTTTTAATAATCAAGATGCCTTTTTCTGTTGATTATATGCTCTATGTTAGGTGAAGGACTTAAATGTGTGGCCATAACTTACTCAATTAAGATACTAAGTCATTCAAAGGGAACAACCAACTCTTGACTCAAGTCCATTTTGCCCATTTAGAAATAACTTCACACTGCATGCCACACACCCTGGATGTCACAGGTGGCGCAACTTTTCCTCCACCCTACTCCTCTCCCATCCTGTTCCTGTTT
>NW_004524612.1:2509299-2522686 GCF_000260255.1 Octodon degus | reverse complement strand
TATAACTCTCCTACTAAACTGTTCTGAAACTGTTTCATTGCTATTTTATCTTTTTTTTCTCATTAAAATGAAAAAATAGAAGCCTTTGGAATTGGTTTGGGGGGCAGTTCAGAAAAGTTTGGAGATGATTGCTAGTGAAGCCATAGGATGCTGTAAGAAGTGCTGGTCAACGCTCAGAGGTCCAAAATGCTGATAGATACACAGACAGTAAAGGTTGTCTCAGTTAGGAACAATGATTCCACTGGCATTGAGTTCATGTGTGTTACGTTCTGCAGAAAATGTACCCATATTTTTCCTCTGTCTGAACTTTTTATAGGGTTGTGATTAACAGTAGTATACTAATTAATTTAACAGAGAAAGTTTCAAAGCATCCCAACATTCAGGCTGTTGCCATGAACACTCCTGGCTGCCTTTAGCCATATCTACAAGGAAAATCAGGAGAACATAGTAGAGCTCTATGTTTTTAAAAATTTAGAATTTCACCAGAAAAAAAATATCTACAAAGCTGAAACAATGAGGAACATGGTTTTTGGAAAATTAACATTTTTTTAAAAGCCAAGTATTCTCCCTCAAAACAATAGAAGAAATTTGAGGACATTTTAGGAATCAGGAAGCCATCATCTTCATGGGCTCAAAACCACAGAAGTTGGGGCTGGAGAGATAGTTCAGTAGAATAAGCACTTGCCTGGCAAGCACAAGGGCCTGAGTTCAATCCCTGGTTCCTCAAAAAGAAAAAAAAAAAAAAAAAAAAAAAAGCGCAGAAGCGTAAGATTTTCATTTGAGAAAAGAACCACTGGAGCACATATGACAAAAATGTCACCTGGGAATTGGTTCCCCAGGATTCACTTCATAGTACACTGCCATCTATCCAGGCACTTGGAGGCTGCTGGAGCCATAATGAGTTGATGCCAGCCTACTATTCAAGCTAACAGTAGACTTACATCATCCATTACGTGTTGGTTTTATAGGTTTTATGGAACCTTCCAACAAGGCTTCAGAGGAAAGCCTGGAGGCCAGGAAGTGTGCTTCTGAAAGAGCAATATGTGAGGATATGAGAGTAAAGCCAAAATATAATGGAAGTCTCAGGAAAACACCCTAACCCATTTATAGATCCTGGGTACCCGCATCTTGTGCTGAGAAAAGCCCAAGGCAATGAGTGGAGCCATCCCAAGAGAGAGGCCATGAAATCTGCAACCAGCAATACCTAACAGTAAAGTCACCTAAGCCCTTTGGAGCTCACTCATAACCCCTCCTTGCTTCTGGTGTTAGATATAGAATTATAGGATGTAACATTTGCCTATGAGTTTTGGACTTGTTTTGCTCTCATTTATTCTTCTTAATTTTTTTTGTCTCATTTCTTTCTGTTCCCCTATTTCTCCCTTCTCGAATGGGAATACTCACCCTGTGCCACTGTACGCTGGAACTATTTAACTTTCTTCGGATTTTTGCAGCAGACATCTTGAACTTTTACTTTTTAGCAAGACTTGAACTGTTAAGGTTGTCATGTACTAAATATATTTTGCATAGTGAGATTGGCCATAGTTGGAATGTTAGAAATGTAAAATATCTACAATATTTCCCCAAGTTACATAGCTGCTCTCCTCTCTCTGTCCCTTGGCTGTCATGGGCTGAGCGTCATGCATCCGGGTCATCCTGTTTCTGTCTGGGAGCCATCTAACCATGAACTGAATCTGTGAGCCAAAATAAACCTCTCTTCTCTCTTCTTTTTTAAGTTGTGAGTATTGGATATTTTGTCTCAGCAGTAAGACAGTGAATGACAGTGTTTCAGTGAAGGTGGCAACCAACTGGGATTGTAAAATTATCCTTTATTCATTTTTTGAAGTTGTCAACTAAAGTACAAAAAATGCAAGAATAGTGTAAATGTCGCTATGACTACTGTCCTCATGAAGAATTATTTCTTGTCAAAGAATTATACCCAAATGGTAAGGCTACACAGAATTAAAAATGGGTTCTCCCATAAAAAGACTTCAGTTCTTATTTAAATTCTTTTAAAAAGAGGTTAATGATTGTTTTACCTACTAATGTATCATCACATTTCTGGACAATCATTCACAATTATTTTCCCTACAATAAGGGAATAATATGCTTTTGTTTAAAATATGCAATACTCCAGCTTCAGAAAAACCTTGTTTATACCACATTCCTCAGAAGGTAAAACAGATAGCATGACTGTAGTGAGCCCTGATTTTTCTGTTATCTATACAGGCAAAAATCAAAACCACTATTAAATTTTAAATTCATTTCCATGTAGCATGCCTAAATACCTCTCAAACACACTAACAATGCAATTAAGACACTTATGAAGTCATTATAAACTACTCAAAGCCCCAAAGGTCATCTGCTTCACATTCACCTATTGGCTCTTAGCTGATGTGCTGTTAGGAGGCAGGGCCTGGTTGGTGGAATCAGCTACTGAGATTGCAGCCTGGAAGAGTCTCTGTCCTTCCAGGCTCCTCCCTTCACTGTATGATTTCTAGCTATCACAGGAAAAGCAGCTTTCTTTCTCCCAGACCCTTCCAGCATGCTGTTCCTGCCTGGGAATGAACTGACCAGGAACTGAAAGTATAAACCAAAATAAACCAGCCTCTTTAAACTCTGTGTGGTAAGTATTTTAACACAGTGAGGACAAAATAACTAAGACAACCTGCATGTGCATGCACAGAGACTATGGGAATCTAGTATCTTAGACAATAAGCTCTTTGAGGTTACAGTCCATGTCTCAATTCATCATTGACTTTCTACCTTGTAGAGTAATGTGTAGGATCCATGTACTGAACAATGTGGCACAACACGTTGACCAAATATCTGGCCCCTAGTGACTGGTAGAAAACACTGACTGGATGGAGTCAAATCATGATTTTCTTCTAGACTAATGGAGGATCCTCTTCTTGGTCCTAATCATTCTAGATTGGATGACCTGCCCTTGTCTCTTCCAGTAAAGGTCTGCTGATAGTTGTTTGGTTTAAATAGTACAACAATAAAATCCTCATGAACTGACTTCTAAGGAACTTCTGCCTTTGTTCAATAGGGTTCTACAGATTGACATGAACTTATTATGACTTCTCTTTTGAGTCCTGTGGAACCATAGCATTCTCTCTTTTTCCTTTGATAGAGATTTACTCCCTTATTTTAAATAAGAAAGAGATATGCCTTGCTTGTTTTGTTTCTGAAAAGAGACTTTCAAGCTGGAGTTTAAACTAAAAATTAATTTTGGTATTGAACAAAAACAACAGCATTATAAAACTTCTTGAGAAATATTGTTAAATCTATTTCCTAGATGACATTACTAAAAACAAAACAAAAACACTAGCAAACTTATAAAGCTTTCTTTTCTTGCTAATTGCTTGCTGCCTTGAATTAACCACTAGCAGAATATTTCTTTTGCCAGTGGTTCAGCAGTAGAGCTATAACCACTTAACTGAAAAAATTAACTACCTCAGAGTCTCTAAAGCAGACATGGCTTCCCTCACCAATTTTTTAAAGCTGCAAATATTAAAATTTATCTCTGATCATACAAACACCTTTTTCAAAGTTCGAAAAGAAAAAGATTGAAACGCATTTTTCCTTAAGTACAACTATAACTTGATTTCTGTCTTCATCCATTTCTAATGCCTGAAACAGCTCTTTGCTCATAGAACCAAACACAAAATTGGGCCAATTTGCTACAGGGGCATTGATCATGTATAAACATTACCTATCATTTTTTTTCTTCTTACTTCAGGTCTTCTTGTCATGGTCTTCTGAGATTTAATGGCATTCACAACAAAAACTTCATATTTCTCTTTTACTTCCTTGGAGCTATAATTTTAGTTTTTTTTGTTGTCTACAGAATTTAGTCAAAATGATGTCTTTTTGCTCTCTAGGAAGTTGTACTTTTCCTTTGTAACCATGTTTTCTACAACATTTGAATTATAATGTTCCTAAAGCAAATTTTATTTCTCTTTCTTTCATATCTCTATCTTTGTGGGATCATACTTATAATCAATATTCTGCATACAGTATTGATGGTGGTTAGATTGGCTTGGGAGCCTTCATATGATATATTTTCTATATTTTCTCAAATGTGGGGTCTTTGGGCTTCCACCAGGCTTTTGTGGTCTAGGGTGATAAATCTTAAGTACAGTAATAGCCTATCAAAGGGTTCAATGTAAGCATAGGCAGCAACTTACCAATCATCCTATACATGCCCTTTGCAAAAATATCTTAATTCATCACCATGATGCTACTTCAGTACCATTATTTGTACTTTATAGGAAAGATAAAATTAAGTGACTTGTCCAAAGTATTAGCTAGTCAAATCCTAGGCTATTTTACTAAGTCCATTTTAGAACCACAACATCCTGCCCAATGACTTGTAGATATTTCCTGGTCATCCTTCTCCCACCCTGTAATACTAGTCACATCTATCCATTAACTTTGAAACCACAGTGAAATAGGAGTATTATACACTAGAGTCCTCAAGCCTCAAAACATAAGAATTACCAAAAGTGCAGATTAAACATACAGATGTATGGACTGGCCAAATAGATCAGCTGGTTAAAGCACCTACAAGCAGGCACAGGGGCTAGGGGTTCAATCCCCTCACCTGCTGTGCCAGCCCCAGCCCTGGAGCACACTGAGACAGCAATTGAGACTGGGTATGGTGGAGCATGCCTGTAATCCCAGCTCTTGAGAGGCTGAAAACAGGTGGATCACTACAAGTCTGATCTAGTACTGAAACCCTGAACACTCTGTAGACCCTTCCCTAAAATACAGAAAAAAAAAACATATGGATGCTTGAGCACTCTCCCAGAAACTCTGATTTCATACTTCACAATGGAGCTTACAAATCTGTATGTTAACAAACATACCACAAGATCATGACATAGGTGGTCAGAACATCATACTTTTCAGAAAAGCCTAATTTCTCTCTAAGTTTCACTAGACAGCAGTTAAACTTGCTTCACATTAAAATGCTTTTTCCCTTTTCCATTAATTTAAGGAATACAGTTTTGGAATTTGGTGAGAGGTTTATTTGTTCTGTGGTTTGTGGAGAGTTTGATGAATGAAATATCTTGTTTATTAAAAACATGTTGCCATCAGAGTATGAATCAAAATCAAAATATTTTATCATAATTTGTTACCTATTGTGCAAATCTATAATGCCTGACTTGCTTTTTAAATTCCAACTGCTTTGTTCAGTTTTCCCAACTCATGTTAGTACCTTGTCCCTTCCATATGTGGGTTTGCTCATACTATTTGAAATTTATTATCACTATTGCTTAGTTAGTGTTGCAATCAATCAGCATAACCATCCTGACCTTTGCAAGGTTCTGTGAGGGGCGGAGTGGAAAACTTGACAGATCTTTGCCTGGAAACACAATTTTATCTTGTAGAAACAATAGGAAAACACATAAATTTACATTCAGAGGAACTTAACTATAGCTACAAATTGATACCTATTTGTGGTTGAAACTATTTGCAAATACTTAAACAGTAATTTTGTTTACCTCAATAATCATTTGGGGCTCTCTTTCCCTTAAAACTTTACATTTGAATTAAACAATTAATACCATGGCATCAAAAGTTCAGAATTCCCTCTCTGTGATTTCTCTTATTGATCTTTTTCCTCAGGTTTTATCTCAGAAATGAAGTTCTGTCCCATTCATTAGTCCACAAAATATCCAATCACGTGACTTTTCAGACTGTGGTAAATTTACTGAGGATTATAAGCATTATGGGGGAAAATGAGACTATGTTCTTTGCAGCCTCCTGTCATGTAGGGCTTCTGGCCTTCGGGCCCTCTTCTGCCTGGTTCTATTCTAGAGCCTACCCTCTCCCCATGTCATCACCACACATACTGCCACACCCCTTGAAAAGGATAGTGCTACTTACTCCCAAGGTGCTTGTTACAGCTAGGTAGGGACAACCAATGAAATTCTAAGCATAAAATGTCTCAGTTCCAATCACATAAACTGCACCCAATAAAGGATGCAATGGTAAACTATCTAAAGTGTAACTACAAATCCAGAGATCATTAATCAATAAATATTATTTATATATCTATAATTTAATTAAGCCAAGAAGCAATAGCAACTACATGATCAATTTTAGTGTGTACTATCTGGTACAAGTTATTTATTAATATTTGTCCATGTGAGCTTTTCAGCACCACAAACTGATGACATATTTGTCCTTTAATAGTCAAGTAGTCACTCAAGAAAGGACCCTTAGGACACTCACAACAGATCTACATTTAACTAGTTTTTCTTTTATTTTGTTTTGTTTTGTTTTTGTATTTTAGAGAAGGGTCTACAGGGTGTTCAGGGTCTCACTACTAGATCTAGTAGTGATTCTCCTGTTTACAGTCTCCCAAGTGCTGGGATTACAGACAGGCGTCACCAAGCCCAGTCTCAATTGCCCTCTCAGTGCACCCTGGGGGCAGGCCGGAATGGCAGGCTCTGAGATCAAACCCCCAGCCCCTGCACCTACTTGCAGACACTTTAATCCACTGAGCTATTTGGCCAACCCCCACATTTAACTACTTTATGTAGTTAATTTACAGATTCAATTTTATTATATACATGCATAAGAGCTCTTCAAAACTTTATAGGTAGAGAAAACAGTTGCTTAGAGGAGAATCTATACCCCAAGACAAATAAAACCAGGAGCATGACAGCAAGAAGGTTGGAAGTAGAAAGTTTGAAAACACGGTAAACTCTGACTATAAAACATAAACAAGTCCCAAAACTACTTGTATTATACTGTGCTATCTCTTCAGAGTTTAGCTTTCTTAATTTCTACAACACACTCCACAAACAAAATGAATAATTTAGTATTTGGTGTCAATTGATCTGATGATGTTAATTGTGAATCAACAAAAATATTTGATTGACACTGAATATTTTTAGTTGAAGACAATAATTAAATATATAATACACTTGAGAATAACAAAGTAATTTTTATACTCAAAAAAGTAAGTCCTTCCCTATTTGGAAAACAGCTCTCTATAATAGTGCCACTTTTAAGAATCCTGAACATGATAAGAAATTAGACATATAGAAAAAATAAATATGGTTTAAAATTAGTATTTACTTATCAATTAATGCATGCCAATTTGTACAAAGTAAAAATCAAACATTACTGGTATTGTGTCCAGCTCCTTAATATTATTTCTTCACTTGAAATTTAATTGTGTCTTGAATTTTGTCTACATTTTAACATGATAGATCAAGAATAATTTGTCCGTTTTATAAAATAATTACTTTTCTCTTATGCTCTTTATTTGCAAAGCTGATCTTCTTTGTTAAAATTTTGAAAAGGCTTTAAAGTTGCTAATACAGGATGGTGGCAGCCAGCCAAATCAGTACACCTCTTGTATAAAAACTAATGTGTATCTTCTGACATCCTGACAAGAATAATTGACTTACAGGTTGGCACATGTTAGTTACAGCTGCTTGGAGGGAGTGACTCATGTGATAGGAACTTGATTAAGGTTAGTCTAAGAAGTCTTCAGGTGGAAATGAAGGTGAAAATGGATTGGAAAAGAAACCATCTACTCAACTGCATGTGATAGGTGCAGAATGGGAGAGAGATGAAGGTTTCTTTATCCAAGAAACAAGATGAAAGAACACATTATACAAAAAGAGAAAGAGAAGGTGAATCTAGATGCCCATAATCCAGAGTCTCAATTTAATTCTAATCATTGTCAGCCATTATAAACAAGACAATATAATTTTAACGGCATCTCATATTACAAGGGTCTCTCTCAGACCCTGCAGTAATGCAGAACTCTTCAATACTGCAATAAGTGACTATTTCTACTCTAACTGGTCTTGGGATAACAATTTCCTTCCTGCTAAGACCATTCCTATTTTAGGAGTCCATAAATATTAAAATATTCCTGCTCTTGGTAATATTCACTCATCATTTACAATTGTGACATATGACACTGCACAGAACACCCCAGTTGACACCTATTGGCCCTTAGAGTACTAAAAACAAAACAAAGCAAAAAAAAAAATAAATAAAAATAAAAAAAGTCTCACAAGTTCTTACTTCACAGAATTACGTATCATCACCTTTTCATCATTTTGGCTGTATTTAAGGCTAAAAAATGTCTACACTTTTTTTTTTCATTTTCCTTTTATTCCACAATGGTGTAAAATCTGATTTCAGATATTTTTCTCATCACTGTCTTTATCTCCATAATTTGGCATTATCCTAAAAAATAAAGATAATAGAATGTGCTAATTCTCCAACTAGTGGATGCTATGGTTTGTGTCTAGGCACCCTCCCAAAGCCTCTGCAGTCATGAGGTGGCTTCTAGAGTTCATGATTGATTCATGATCCAATGCTGGGATTATGGGTGTGAGTTCTACCCCCGTCCTGGGGCTAGGAGCCCACATATAATATGAGGGAAGGAAAGAGGCTTGCTCTTTGCTGCTCCTCCCTTTTTGCTCTCACTGTTTTGCTGCTTTCTGCCACCCTCTGCCACGTGCCACTCTGCCTTGGAGCCAGCTGATGATGGCCTGAAACCTCCTCAGACTGAGCTCAATAAACACATCCTTCCTTAATTCTGGTATTTTGTCTCAGCTACAAGAAAAGTAACAAAGACAGTGGACAAAACTAAATCTTTATACTATCTATCTTTTCATTTATCACCTTTTCTCAGATCAGTCCCCTTCACTGGCCCCTTCGCTCTCCCCTTGCTCTGTAGCAGCTTCATGCTTCCATTCATCTTGTTCTCCTTCCAGCCCCTCATATGCTGGTATTTCTGGCTGTTCTGTATTTCTCTTCCTCTTTTCTTCTCCCTTTACCTCTTCTGGGTTATCTCACTTTTTCTCATGACTCTATTTACCATTCTTAGATGCACTTTAATAATTATAATTCCTAAGGACGCACCATATTCTCTCAACTTCTGGAAGTCTGTTTATTGGGTATCTCCACCTAAACTGTTTCAGAGGCCTTTCCAAAATAAGACATGTGAAACTGAACCGCCGTCTCCAAGCCTGCTTCTCACTCAGGGCTCACACAGGGCACCAGCGACGCCACCATCAGCACGGGTCATGAGTCTAGGGCTCACCTTCAAATGTTCATGCTCTTCTTCCACCCCTCCTCTGCCTTTGGCCAACTGCACCTGCAGTTCACTTCATCTGTCCTATAGACCCTGAATCTTTTCCATTCTGCAGCCACACTCCCATTCCCTACTTCAAAAGTGTAACTCTCATGTTAAACTCGTAACTGATTTCCTTCTTCTGGGTCTCTCAGGCAATCTTCTGCATTCTCATCAGAACAACTGCACTAAAAAATAAATCAGTCTTTTTTTGTTTTTTTTTTTTTTGCCAACTGCCTGAAACTCTTCACTTATTGTTTCTTATTTAACAGACTGTTTTTCTTTTTTAAAAAATTTAGTAGATTGCCTTTTACAATCTGGCTCTTTTTCTCCTGGCAATCTATTTTGTATTGTGCATGCTGAATACTTTATGGAGAAAACAGAAGCCTGAAGATGGGAATGCCCACGCTTTTCAAATGTAAAACGTATATATCCATCTTGGACTGAATGCCTTTCGCCTTCTCTTGTTACTGTAAAAGAATCATTTCTTCTCCTGTCTGAGCTTTATTCTTCCATTTCAGGGCACAGCTCACTGCCTGTGCTCCAAATCTCTTCTGAGGTTTGTGCCTCTCCCTGGTCACTAAATCACTTGTTTTTGATGATGGTCCCATATGCCCTTCTTTCCTGTTCTCATGATTCTTTTCTCCTTTCCTCCTTTCTTTGTTGAGCTTCTTCAAAATGCAACTGCTATTTATATTTCTTTTTAAATTACTTTTTAATTGCACAAAAGTATATGACACGACATGATAATTCAACACAGGCATATAGTGAGCCATGATCAGATCACATTTGTTGACATTTCCAATCTTTCAAATTTTTATTAATATGTAATCACTGTATATATTTATGAGGTACAGGGCAACATTCTGATACACCTGCACAGCAAGTGTGGATCAAGTCATGACAACCAACATTTCCATCTATTTGTCTTTGTATCTCGTATCCCTATTTCTTCATCCTCTGGTCTGCCTCTGTTTTCCTCCCCATCAGCCCTCAAAACTTTCACTTGTTAAGAACACTGATGAAGCTCATTTCATTTCAGGAATGAAAAGACACTTATCATTCTCTGTTCTTCTAAGCCGGCATCAGCACTTGACAGGGTTCTTGTGCTATGAAACCTAAAGAGCAAAGTGTTCCTGTTTGAAACACTTTGCTCTTTAGGTTTCATAGCACAAGAACCCTGTGGTTTGCATCCGCTTATTCTTTGGGATTCATCACAGGATTAATATCCTTCTGATCATTCTATCTCCCTCTCCTTTTTGAACCTGTTCTCTATGAACTGACCATTAAATAAGAGAATTTCTTATTTTATGAGAATTTCTTAAAGCATGTATATCAGTCCACTTTCCCTTCCTGTGACAAATACCTATGTTAGAGCAACTTATAAAGGGGAAAATTCATTTTGGCTTACTATTGCACAGGTTTCAGTCCATGGTAACTTGTCCCCATGGGATTTTTGACTTGTAAGGAGACATCAGAGAAAGGTATTCACTCCACAGCAGCCAGGAAGCAAAGAAAAGAAGGGGCCAGAGTTCAATATCCACTTCAGGTGCATGCCAATTCTGACAAATAGACTTCCAACGGGTCTCCACCTCTTAACAGGTCCACCAATAGCACCACAGGCTCGGAACCAACCCCTTAACACAGGTCCTTTAGGGCCATTTAATCAAACTGCTGCAACATGACATGAAGCCTTGTTTTCTTTTTACACAATAATAATTTCTTAAGTAATCCCACCTGCAATTTATGCCGTCAAAAAAGCCAACTACATGGATAAACTAAATATGGCATATCCACATAGTTCCACTATTAAAAATGAACCAAGTAGTAATACATGCAATGAAATGGATGAATCTTGAAAACATTGCACTGATACACTTATTAGACAAAGTAATATAAAAGGCCTCATATTGTATGATTCCATTCATATGAAATATTCAGACGTGGGAAATACATAGGAAACAGAGTAGACTACTGCTTGCCTCAGACTCATGAGTGAAGAGCAATAGAGGATAAGAAAAGTGTATAGATATTCTTTGTGGAGAATAAGATTCTAAAATTGCCCGTGATGACAACTGCATATATCTGTGAATATACTGAAAACCATGAAATTGCATGCTTTATATGCATGAATTGTACATTTTAACTATGTCTTGATACTT
Source organism: Octodon degus (assembly GCF_000260255.1). NCBI lineage: Eukaryota > Metazoa > Chordata > Mammalia > Rodentia > Octodontidae > Octodon > Octodon degus. The sequence goes on along the minus strand of NW_004524612.1, from coordinate 2,511,409 downwards.
TTTTAAGTTAGCAACAACAAAAGAGCAACTATTATAGAACTGGCTTCAAATTTTGTCTCTAATTTAGACTTCTCTGGGCCAGTGAGTTAGCTCAGCAGACTAAAGCACCTGCTTACGCAAGCTTAGGCAAGCACAGAGACAGCATTTCGATCCCCAGCATCACATGCCATGCCAGCCTTGCCCCAGGGCAGGCTGAGCCAACTAGAGTCCCGGGGTATAGTGGCATATGCCTGTAATCCCAGCACTGGGGAGAGTGAAAGCAAGAGGATCACCACAAGTCCAAGCTGCATAGTGAGACCCTGCAACAACTTAGACTTCTGACCTCCCACCATACTCGTCTATTCTTAATGTATCCCTAGATCAACTTAAACACAAACACACACAAAAAAAAATACACACTTCCTTCTCCCCACAGCCTCCGTACTCTTCTCTCTCTCTCTCTCTCTCTCTCTCTCTCTCTTTCTTTCTCTCTCTCTCTCTCTCTCACCCTCTCTGAAAGGTTTCACCTGCTTTCATTCTGCTTAGGGAAATGCCTATGCATCCTCTGAACTTGCCATAAGTAGGATTTGCCAGGGTTAAGGACAAGAGTGGTTGAAATCTCCAAAAGGTGCACTTCTGTCCTCAGAGAACCTTTTTAAGTTTCAGTGACACAGACTTTCACTTGGCTAACTGGAATAATCAAAGTAGAGTTGGGTGGACAAGCAGAGATGATTTGGAAGATGCAGTTGTGCCTGGGGGTTCTGAGGAGATGTGGGGTGGAAAGAAGAAAGAGATGAATCAGTTAAAAGTAAGAGAGAAAACATGGGGGAGAACATATAGTGGAAACTTTTTATGAGACATTGCCCTATGGTGTACAATGCAAATACTTTTCCCTATACCCCATTAAGACTTTAGTAACATCTAATTAGCTTGCTAATGGGCAGTGAAATCATATCTAGTCTTGGCAGAAGCATGCCCGAAGAGGATGAAACAAGTTGCTGAGCTCTGTATTGAGGAAGCCACAGGATGAAGGTAAGGCAAATCTCTGTAATTCAAACACATCCAAGAGTAAGTCCAAATGACATCTTCTTGCTCAGTTCTTAGGGAGAAGGTCAATACAGGTTGGCACTTCTCTTTGGCTTTCCAACTACCTCATGTTGTCACAAATTGGTACTCTGATGTAAGTGAAGAATTTCAAATAAAGTGACTTGACCATGTAAATATGGTGTTGATTTGCTCCCAATAATCAGTGAGCATTTCCAGAAATGTTCTGTAAACACCACTTAGCTTGTATTGTTTCAGTTTTTTTTCTCATAGCAGTGAATAATTAGGGACCACGGGTTTGTGAATCCTCTAGGTTTATGAAAATGTTAAGCAGTGGAGTTGACAAATGTACAATGAAGATGCAACTGATTGCTTTTGATTCTGCAGACTCTGAACTGTTTCAGAAAATAAGAGCACTTTGATGGGGTAAATGGGCAGGAAAATTATCTCTGTACTAAAACCATTGCATGATTTAGATTCATGAATACATTAATTCTGGAGGCTATGCTTGGAAGGTAGAAATATAATACTGTTGTGTAGCATTTACGATGTCTTTTGTGATTTTCATAAACAGAAATTCCTTTTTATTGGCTACGCTTCATAGCAGTACTATGAGTCAATCTCCTTATCATGACAGTGTATTTGAGCCCCCTGATCACCTGAGAGGAGAAATAAACTGCATCACCGAGTGAGATAACTAGAATAAGCACATTTTATCTGGCTTCCCAGATATGTTTAATATTTTCCACTGCATCAGAAGTTTTATAGGACACACAAATGCTTGCTCATCAAGTGAAGATCTTCATCTATCAGAAAAGATCCACGTAGTACAAAGCATTTTTTACCGGTTACATCATCTTATAGCCAGAGAAATCCTGCAAATCAAGCAAGTTTGGTTTCCAGTGTTGCCAATCTTGAAAACATGATTCTGAGAGATGAAATGATGCTGAAGACCAAGCAACAGAAAGAACTGAGGCTAGAACCTCACTATCCACTTCACTGAGTGGCAGATCTGTTTGTGCTCCTTGCAACAGAGAGACAGTGCAAGGGTCTCAGCCTGACATCCAACAGATGGAAAAAAAATTCT
>NW_004524612.1:2506137-2506634 GCF_000260255.1 Octodon degus | reverse complement strand
ATGCCAGTTACTGCTAAGATGTCTCTCAGGTAGGTGGATATTCAAGAAGAAGGGGGTGGTGAATGAAAGCAAGAGACAGGAAAAGGAATATTGTGTGACTGTCCTACTTCAAGGTTGTATATGGTGAGATTTTTGGACTTATGTGCAAACATGAGGAGTATAGAATTCTTTATCCTATTTTTAAAATATAAACTAATTTTTAAATGTTTTTATCATATTACATAGACACTTAAAGTTCAACATATCAATACTTGATGAAAAATACCTGTTCCTTATTATGCTTAAGATGTTTCATATGCAGACAGATAGTGAGGTTAAGCTTGATAGCTTAAATCATGTAATAATAACAATAAGCGTGTCTTCTGGATGGTTAACAACCTAAGTTTGCAGACCAAAATTAGAGAAAAAGGAGGGGTACAAGGAAAGCCAACATTTTGGCCCTTCTAAGGTCAGTTAAGACTCAGGACATATGAGAACTTGTACTGTAACGTCATGTA
>NW_004524612.1:2500254-2506037 GCF_000260255.1 Octodon degus | reverse complement strand
ATGAAAAAAATGTATGTTCTCAAGTGCAGCAACTACCAACTCAATAAAGACATTTACCAACAAAAAAAAGAAACTTGCAAGAGGAATCACATCACCTCAAGCACAGGATGTTTCCCAGAAAAGCAAAATAAATATTTCAACAAATATTTAGCAAAGCAACGCATAATTATTTTAAATATTCCAAGTGTTTGCAATTTAAAGTGCAAAGAGAAATCCTATAGACAATGAGAAATACGTCTCCTCAGTTCCAAAACGTTATTTCTCTTCGTTCACACTCAATTAAAATTTGCTGTACATATGATTGCATACTTTCAGAGAAACAATTCTCGCCTTTCCTTTTCCTACATAATGGAACAATGCTTGCAGAGTCAGTTGAAGATTTCTAGCAGGACGGTTTGTAAAGCTTCCAACTCCATTAAAATGAAAAATGGCATTAAAATGGATAGTTCCTGACACTGAAGATGTTTTATAGTTATCACCCATCCAAATAGATGCCAGCTAGAATTGTTTAAAGGAGCTGCAGAGTTACTTCTTGGATAAAGCAGAGTGACAGCTGATACAAATAACTCCATTATTTACATATCTCTCTACATTGCACCAAAAATGAACCACTAAGAATTGCGTGTTATTCTGTTTGTGTTGGCTTTTTTTCCTCCGATAAAGACTTTTCACCAGCCCTGTTAATGTCTTTCACCTGAAGAAGTAATTCACATCCCATGTCAATTAGTAGGTTAATCTTCAGCAACGTAATTGAAAAGATAATTCTGACTTTTGATAAGAACCATGTCAGCAGGTGAATAATAGCATTGCAATGTCTTGTGGCAGCAAATATGTGCTAATAAAAAATAAGTAAATAAATAAATAAATGGAAACTAACTTCAAGACAGTGCTACAAGGATAAAGGTAGAAAAGAGCTCATAGACCAGGTGAAAGCCAATAAAGAAAAATTTGTTTTTCTTTATATAGAGTATAACAGAGAAAGAGATAAAATGTAATGGAGTAGGACTGCAAAGGGGAAAATAAAATAAATGGAGAAGATTAGCAATATATTGTGGCACTTCTCACTCTGCAATAGTGCTACAAGAAATTTATGTTCTTGACTAGATTTTTTTCTATTTGCAATTTCAATATGTGAATTGCCCACGATGAGGCCCCCGTGGAAGACCAACCCCCACGAAGAGGTCTTTTGCAAGGAGCCTTCCATAAGGAACTTGCTTACCAGTGACCCTGATTTGGACATCAGGAACTTGCCAACAGATAGTACATTGGCCAATGCATTCAATCTCTTTCCCCCACAAAAGTTGAATAAGAGTTCTTAAATTATTTTAATGAATACAATAATTGTGTGTATCTCTGGGATACACTGTGATATTGCCATACATGTGCATGAAATGTAATGACCAGGCCAGGGTAACCACCAGCCATACCATAAACATTATTCTTTCTGGGCTGCTGGTAACATTCAAAATCCTCTCTCCAATTTTGATATGCATAATTAATTGTTTTCAGGCACACATATGCTGCTGGGCTACAGAACACTAGAAGTTACTCCTCCTACCCACCTATTTCACCACATCCAACAATCATCCACCCTTCATCTCCATCCTCACCCTTCCCAATCTCTGGTAACCACCATTTTCACTTCTACTTCTATGAGACAAATAGGTTTGCTTCCACATGTAAGTGAAAATATGTACTATTTCTTTTGCATGCCTGCCTTACTTCACATATCCTGATGACCTCTGGATTCAGCCATTTTACCATGCATCAAACAACTTTATTATTTGTTATAGCTAAGTAGTATTACATTGAGAATGTAGAGCACATCTTCATTCATTCATTGATGGATATCTAGATTAATTCTGAGTTTTGACTATTGTTGAATAGTGCTGTAAGAAATATATGAGTGCAGGTATCTCTTCGACATACTGATTTTCCTTTCCCTTAGATGGTGTAATTGCCAGATTGAGTCATATTTCTATGTCTAGATTTTTTTAAGAAACTGCATATGGTTTTCCATAAGAAGTGTACTAATTTACACCCCAACAGCAGCATATGAGAATTACCTTTTCTCTACATACTTGCCATCACTTTTTTCTCTTTGATAATATTTTTCTATTCTATACTACTTCATTGGGGTTTTATGGGATACTGATTTATGTTTCCAAGATGAGATATTGATTTTCTGAATTACTTGTTAGCCATTGGTATCTCATCTTTTGAGAAATGTCTGCTTATTTTTAATTAATTTTATTGGTACATTTTGATTTGTATAGTGATCATATTCATAGGGAATTTGTACCTGTACATAACATATCTTCATTCTTCTTCCAAGTGTCTACTTAGATCACTTGCCTATTTTAATTAAATTATTATTATTACTGAATAACTTAAGCTCTTTGCCAGATTCTAAATCTTAATAGTCTAGATACTAATCTCTTGTTCTTTTAATAATTTGCAGATATTTTCTCCTAACAGGTAATTATTTAAAACAAAGCTTTCAAAAGACAGACAGATGCCAGACGTGGTGGCACATGTCTTTAACTCTAGCACTCAGGAGGCTGAAGCAAGAGGATAACTGCATTCAAGACAAGCCTGGGTTACAAAATGAGTTCAAGGCCATCCTGAACTGCATAATGAAACCCTGTCTCAAAAAAAGACAAACAAAGCAAAGCAAAAGATAGAGGATATGAGGTACATAGAGTTGAATCAAGGATGATATTGCCACAGACCTAAGAATCATACTAGCATTTCTAAGCATAGAGAGCAATGTTGTTTGCATCTTTTTTATTTGCTAAAGTACCTTGAAGGGTAAATACATCGATGTACAAAGTGTGGTTTATTTCCAATTATATAGTCCTGAATGTCTGTGCCTACTCAGAAATTTTTTCTGCTCTGATTCCTCACTTGCCTTTGAAAAGAAGGATACTTCCAGGACAGATCCAGGTATTCAGCCTGCTCTCCAGCAGGGAATGGTATGGAGGTAAGTGGACTTCTGGGTAACTAGTTTAGCCAGAGGAATTCAGGTGAAAGTTCCATCAGTCTATACAAAGGGAATCACCTGAAACATAACAACTGGGATGAGGAACACAGGGTAAAGACACGCTAACAAGGAAAAATACTTTGCATACAAGCTCAAAATGTATGTTCTGTTTTATTATATAACTATAGTCTTTGTTCCTCTAGTCTAAAACACAAAACCATTAATTACTGAAGTATTTAAATTTCTAAATTTTGCTTGATATTATTATTGCTGATTGTACTGCTGTCATATCTCTTTTAACCACTTGTTCTTTCTTGGGTAATAATTTTGGAAAGTGCTGGGGTAATAACCTCACCAAAGCCCTACCCCTAAAGATAGAGGACAATGCCAAACAAAAAAACAACATCCCATTCTCAATTAATTGGGAAGGCAGGACCTCAGGACATACAAAAACCAAGAACCTCTGACACACAGACAATATCCCTGAAGAAAAGACTCTTCCTACAGTCGCTCTGAGCATAGTGAAAAAGCTACCTACTATAAATATTCATAAGAATTATCACAGAAATCGAAATAAAGATTTTTCTTCTAATTTTTTGGTCTGAAAACTTAAGTTGTTATAAAGATAGCCAACATTTTGGCCCTAGCCCTTCAAAGTCAGTGAGGACTTAGGACATGAGAGAACCTATACTGTAGCATCCTCCAACTCAGTGGTGTTCCAAATTTTCTGATCAAGGAGATTATGGGGCCACAGAGGAAAGTGACTGATGATGTAGAGTGTGCCTAAGGAGAGTCACCTGGAGAGAAAACACTCAGGCTTTCACAGAGAGCAAATTGCTCAAGCAATGGCTGTGATTCATCCACATGGCTGACACTGACAACAAATCTACAAACTGCTGTATAGGGTCTCAGGGTAAATCCTGAGGGGATTTGACTGACCTTATCAGATATAAAAGTTACATTTTCAATTATATAGGTCTTGCTTTATCTTGGTCTTAACCATCCAGCAGAAAAGTATAAACACCAAGTATAAAAAGTAGAGCCACGTTAATATGCTGAGCTCTAAAAGGCTTAAGTCAATAATTTCTGACATTTCCAGTCCTATGAATAACCCACTACTATCAAGGACTACTGAAATATATTGGATTATTTTGCCGAGATATATGTTTTATAATATAGATATTGTAAGATATTATTTTGTAAGATAGGTTTATATTGTAAGATAGGTATACAGCTACTTTCTCTTAGTTCAGTGAGAAGATTTGTACCAATAGTGTTTAAACAAGATATCATGTCTGTACCTTGAACTATGAAGACAACAATATACAGTATATTAATTATTGTAACTGTCCTACTACCCTGCTTTGAAACTGTCTCATTATTATTTCTTTCTCAATAAAATTAATTTAAAAAAGAGTTCTTTCTGAAGTAGAAAATGGCAAAGCACTTGAAAACAGGAGGATCATTGAGTTCAAGCTGCATAGTGAGACCCTGTATAAAATACATTTTTTAAAAAACTATAACATATAAAATGACAAAACAAGGAGCAAAATGCAATCTCAGAGCCTCACCCCACCCCAAACACATCCAGAAGACATGATCATAGAAGAAACTGAAAGTCAAACATCTGAAATCTATGAAATGATTGCAATTGAATCAAAGAAACAACTCAAATGGGTATATAGGAAATCAGATAAAAAGTCATCTCTCAGGTAAAAAGAAATTTGTAACTATAATGAAAGAATTGCTGAGTACATCTAAAGAAAACACTGATTAAAAATATAGAGGAATATAGGAAAATGATGGATGCTAAGGAGATAGCTCAGCAGTCTAAGCACCTGCCTGGCAAGCATGAAGCCCCAGGTTTGATCCCTAGTACCCCATGCCATGCCAGCCCCAGAGCCCTGAGCAAGAGGTGCTGGCTACCAAAACTGGGCATGGTGGTGCATGCCTATAATCCCAAGGCTGGGGAGGCTGATTCAGGAAGATCACTACAAGTCTGAGCTGCATAGCAAAGCCCTATACCAAATAAATAAATAAATAAATAAATAAATAAATAAATAAATCATTAAAAGTTCCATTAAAAGATGGCGATACCATATAGATGAAACTGAAGATAGACTTTCAGACCTTGAAGACATCATTGCAGCTAGCAATCAGAAAAGGAAAGATCTCTTAAAAGCAACAAGAAATGAGGAAATAAAATTCAAAAGCTACAGGATGACACAAAGATTAACAACATAAGACTTACAGTGCCAATGTAAAAGGAATCAACAAAAATGACATAAAGATTATTTGTAGGAGTAATAGCAGAAAATTTCTCAAACATGGGAAAAGAAACTGACATACTGTTAAGTGAGGACATAGAATTCCAGTTAGCTTCAAACAAAATAAATCTATACCCATTCATACAATAATCAAGATCCCAGAAAGATGAACAGTGTAAGACTAATAGGCATTAATTAGAAAGAAGGAGTGAATACAAATGATATAAAAAGAATATGGACAGAAGTAATAGGAGACAACTTCCTAAATATGGTGAAACAATCTGACATTCAGGTAACCAAAGGACATAGAACTCCAAATAACATCAACCCAATTAAAAACACACCCAAGGGCCGGTGGTATAGCTCAGCGGACTAAGCACTTGCTTAGCTAAGCACAGGGGCCAGGGTTCAATTCCTGGCTCCGCTTGCCACACCGGCCTCACCTTCAGGTGCGCTGAGCTGATGATGGAGTCCAGGCATGGTGGCGCCCACCTGTAATCCCAGCACTTGGGAGGCAGAAATCAGGAGGATCG
>NW_004524612.1:2498220-2500154 GCF_000260255.1 Octodon degus | reverse complement strand
TAAATAGGATCACAAGTCTGCATCTTGTACAGCAATTAACCACTAAGAATATATGCAGTGTATTATTTGTTGAAACTGTACTCTCGATTTGATTTGAAACTGTCTCATTGCTGTATGTTTATCAATAAAACTTTGAAAAGAAAAAAAAAACATTAAACTAATTGACAGAGCTCACGTAGGTTCCTAGGTACCTATTTATAGATTGATCTCATTAACCTTTAACAGCCCAGGTATTTTGGGGTACAGAAGCCTATGGATCTGCAACAGTTTATCCAGATATAGTTCCATGGATTTAAAGTACAATCAAACATATGAAGGAATATATGTAATTGTTTCTGTAGGAAATAGATTTAAATTAATCATTGTAAAACATTTTAACTTACAAGAGTCAATATGCTATGACAATTGCATAAATAATTAAAATTGTAATTTTCCTTTAAAGCACTCAAAAAAAGGGGGGATACGAATGAAGGACCATTTTGTATCTGTATATTCAAAATAGGATAGATATACAGCTACTGTCTCTTCAATGAATAGAAAGATTTTATTAATAGTGTCTGTGGACAGGATATCATGTCTGCATCTTGTACTATGAATATCCACTAAGAAGACAATATGCAATGCATTAATGATTGAAACTGTCCTACTAATCAGTTTTGAAGTTGTCTCATTGCCATTGTTTCTCAATAAAATTACTTAAAAAATAAAAATAGAAAATAAAAAGAGCCATACCAAGATAAAAAATGAAAAATAATTAAATAAAGCACTCAATCAGAAAACTTATCTGGTTAAGTTAAAAAGGTTATATTTCTCAGTATTATTCCCCTAATATAATAAATTGAGTTAAGTTCTTCATTTTTAATTGCATTTTAACTAGTCATTATGGACAAACTAGGCATAATTTATCATTTTACAGGGAAGAATAAAATATGCAAGCTTGTATTCAATGACAACATATTCCATTTAGTATTGGGGTGTTATTTAACTTTTTCATTAGTAATTTTTTACAGAAAATTTGAATTTTAGAGCTTAACTCACCAAGCAACTCAGCTGTGTGGGGAAATGTCATATTCCCTCTCTTGAAGGCCTTCCTAGCCTATGTAATGAATGTATTATTCTATTTTCTTAGTCATTTTTTAATATCCAAAAACATTTCATCTTACTCCAAAAATAAGGAACATTTAATGAGGATCACCAAGACATTTCAAAAATGGGCTTCAAGTGGTAAGAATGTCTCGCTGTCTCCCGAAAGTCCCATTTCCTGACTCACACATTTCGCTTTGTCTTTGATTCCAGCTTTCTCTTGGCCATAATTGGCTTATGTTTTTAATTAAGTCTTTATAACTAAAACAAAAATTATTTTCATTTCTTTTCATCTTCTTTCAAAATTCTTTGACTTTGCTCAACTCTGGGCCATTTAAATTTATAATTATATGGGGAAGAAACAGCAGGATGGTTCATTGAACAGACACTTCTGACAGCATCCAAAGCCTCTTCATGAAGCACCCTAGTTATATATATACAAGTTTTATAGCTTAACAAACTAGAATCCACTGAGCTGAGACACTAACTTCCCCCTACTTCCACCAAGGAGACAATGGCACAATACGACATTTCTGAAATGTAAATGAAAATGACAGAATAGAATAGTTCCAAATTTCTGTGTGTATCAGGATACCTCTTAAAAGCAGCATAACCTTAGAAAAAAGCCCTCCAAGAGCTGTCTTAAAAAGCATAAGATCATGTGTGGAATGTATACCATAATAATTACTGAACATTCTTTATCTTGAAAATACAGGTAAGGGGTTGGGGAGATAGCTCAGAAGAATAAGCGCTGTCTATGGCCATACCACCCTGAACGCGCCCAATTTCGGATGATCTCGGCAGCTAAGCAGGGTCGAGCCTGGTTAGTACATGGATGGGAGAAGAATAAG
>NW_004524612.1:2497389-2497965 GCF_000260255.1 Octodon degus | reverse complement strand
GAAAAAGAAAATACAGTTAAGAGCCTACAGATTGACTATATTTTGTCATTGTATGTGCAAACAAGATGCTAAAGTGTTCACTGTGGCATGATCACCACATTGTCATTTTCCCTATGCAGCAGCAATACTCTTCTAAAATGTTAGCTGTAGGGGCTGGCCAGATAGATCAGCAGATTAAAGCACCCACTTATGTAGACACCGGAAGCCAGGTTTGACCCCCAGCATGCATTGCTGGATCTGCCCCCCAGGGCATGCTGAGACTGCAGTTGAGACTAGGCATGATAGCACATACCTGTAATCCCAGCACTTGAGAGGCTGAAAAACAAGAGGATCACTATGAGTCTGATCTATGTAGTGAGACCCTGTAGACCCTGTACTAAATACATTTTTTAAAATAAATAAATAAAATGTTGGTGCTATGCTCCTGCCCTCTGGTCTGTTTCCAGCTCAGAAGAATAAAAACCAGAGGGTGGCCGCAACGCCGGGTGCTCGCAGAGGGGTGGTTGTACGCGAAAGGAGCTCACAGTTCTGCGTCTTTGGAGCTTTTAGATTTGTTCTGAGGGAGAGCCATTGAAC
>NW_004524612.1:2489502-2497289 GCF_000260255.1 Octodon degus | reverse complement strand
AAAGTATGAAGACGAAATATAGGAAATAAAGCCATGCTGTTATGTTGAGCTGTGGGGGACTCAGGTCAATAATTTCTGACATTGCCAGTTAAAGAGAAGATCCAATGCTATTATGGGCTACTGGACTCTTTTAGAATATTTTGCTGAGTTTACACACCTATAATATTCAGTAACGGAACTTAGAAACAATGGGGTATACCGATGAATGTCCATTTTGTATCTGTGTATTCAAAGTGGTTATGATGGATATATAGTTGCGTTCTCTTTTTTTTTTGGGGGGTGGGGGGAACCGGGGATCGAACTCAGGCCCTTGCGCTTGCCAGGGAAGCGCTTATTCCACTGAGCCATCTCCCCGGCCCCGAGTTGCATTCTCTTAATGAATAGAATGATTTGTTCTAATGGTGTTTGTAAATAGGATCACAAATCCGCATCTTATACAGCAATTAACGACTACGAAGAATATATGCAGTGTATTATTTGTTGAAAGTGTACTTCCGATTTGATTTGACACTGTCTCATTGCTATCTGTTTATCAATAAAACTTTGGAAAAAAAAAAAAAAGGAAAGAACTATTGGGCAGGCCAGATAGCACAGCTTATTAAAGTGCCTGCAAGCAAGCACAGAGCCCTGGGGCTAGATCCCCGGGCCTACCTTGCCATCACCCACCACCCCAGGCACACAGAGAGATGGCAATTGAGATTGGTTGTGGTGATGCATGCCTGTAATTCCAACTCTTGAGAGGCTGTAAACAGGCGGATCACTAGGAGTCCTATCTACTAATGAGATCCAAACACCTTGTAGACCCTTCCCTAAAATGCAAAAAAAAAAAAACCTCTTATTTTGATTTCTGTGCTAATCCTTGTGGAATTTTAATAGTTGGTAGCTATATCATTACTATCAAAACTACCCTAGAAAGAGTCTGTTCTTCAGGGATATCTTCTGTGTGTCAGAGATTCTTGGTTTTTGTCTGTCCTGAGATCCTTCCTTTCCAATTAATTGAGAGCAAGATGTTGGGTTTTGTTTGGCGCTGTTCTCCATCTTTAGAGGTAGGGCATTTGTGAGGTTATTATCCCAGTGCTTCCTAATATTGCACCCAAGGGATAACAAGTGGTTAAAACAAATATGATATCCTAGTTACAGCAGTACAATTAATGATAATAGCATCAAGCAAAATTTAAAAATTGACATATTTTTGTAACCATTGGTTTTGCACTTTAGACCATAGGAGCAAAGCCTATAATTATATAACAAAACAAATCATAAATTGTGAGTCTGTATGCAAAATATTCCCCTTTATTAGAGTTGATTTATCCTGCATTCTTCTGACAAGACCAATTCCCAGGTTCAAGGAACTTCCCTTCATGTAGGGTGATGGGCCAGGTACCTGGGTTCCTCTGGCCATGCTATATCCCCGGTGTTGGGAGCACCTCCCCACCCACCATTCCTCAGCCAAGCTTTCATGCCATTAAAAGACAAAGTTCACAAGTTAGTGAAAACATGTAATGCTTGTCTTTCTGTATCCAGCATTTTGCTTAATATGAAGGTCTCCCATTAAATCCATTTTCTGCAAATGACAATTTCATTCTCTTTAACAGCCAAATAACTTTCACTGTGTACATATGCCACATTGTCTTCATTCATCTGTTACTGGGTGCCAAGACTATCTTGGCTATTGTGAACTGTGCTACAGTAAACATAAGTATGCAACATCCCTATACAGTGTGATAACTATAATTCCTTTGGATCTATACCAAGAAGTAGTATGCCTGGGTCACATGGTAATTTTATTTTTCATTTTTTGAAAAACTCTAACACTGACTTCAATAGTGGTTCTACTGACTTCCTGTGTCCTAAGCCAAATTGCACACCCTGTATTGTTGTGAGCCCCCAGCTGACTAGACCATCTTTTTGTGTGATGTCTATTTACTGAGGGCTGCATTCAAAGAATCCTCAGAGGCTGGGGAGATGACTATGTAGAATAAGTGCTTCCCTGGCAAGTGCAAGGGCCTGAGTTCAATCCCCAGTTCTGGAAAAAAAAAATCCTCAGAGGCCTTAAATCTGTACAATGGAGGCAGCAACCTTTGAGGATGTGGCTGTGGAGTTCACAATAGAGGAATGGGATTTGCTGAATTCATTCCAAAAGAAGCTGTAGAGAGATGTTATGTGGGAAACATTTACAAATATGAATGCTATAGGAAGAACAACAAATCGAACAAGACTACAAAAATTGCTAAAGGAATCTAAGAAATTAAGAAGTAGAAAAATGTTATCAATATAAAGCTTGGAAGCAATAGGAAGAAATGTTTGCTGTGACTCCAAATATTAATGTAGAAATGCAATAAGCTGCTTTAAAACTAACTGAAGGCCCTTCTTTGTAGAAAGCCCTTGATGGTCATTTATAACTAACTGTGCCCATCATAGCTCACACTGAATTAAAGCCAAATGATTATTTTGGTGTTTCTTTTGTCACTAATTTCCAGTTCCATTGTACTATGGTCAGATAAAATGCATGGGTTTTTTTTTTCTGAATTTCTGGGATCTTTATTATTATGCATTTGGGTGTAGATTTATTTTTGTTATGGTTAACTGGAGTTCTACATGCCTCACTTAACTGTAGATTAAGTGAGATTAATTGTCAGATTCTTTTTCCACTCTTAGGAAGTTTTCTGCTACTCTTCTGTAAACAGTTTTTATGTCATTTGTGTTGACTCAAACTGTTTCATTGATATCTATTAGTCTTACATTATTTCTTTTGCATCACCTTGCATCTGTTGCATTGTTATTTGCTGGTTCCTTATTAGTTTAAAGAGATGTTTCCTTTAGTGTTCACTAGCTGCAATGTTATCATCAGGGTCTGAAAATCTTTCTTCAGCTTCATTAAGATGGTTTTTCCAACTTTCAGTGGAATTCTTAATGTCCTGGAGATCTGTTAGAATCTGGTTCATGCATCCTAATTCTTTCCTGTATAGTTCATTTAATGTTTCCATCATTTTCCTAGTCCCCTCTATTATTTTATCTATGTCTTCTTTTGATGTGGTGAGCAATACTTTCATGATTGTTCCTATTTCTTTTTTTACCTATGAAATTATTTTCATATGATTTCCTCCATACCTTGATGAAATTATTTTTTTTCTTCAGTTTCTATCATTTCAGGATTTTCATGTGTGTAACTTTAAAGTTCTATGACTTTAGCTCCTGGACTTGTTCTGGGTGTGCTGAACACCTGAGATTGCCATTTGTTCCTTTGTTTTGACATTTTTGAAGCTCCCAATGTTCATCCTGACTCTACCCCAATAGTAGTGGGACAGAGACTGGTGAGCAAGGCTCCCATGAACATGAAAGGGGGTTGTAGGCCCATTAAAGCTTTCACTGTGTGGGGTTCAGTGTAGCTTCCCCCTTGGTAGGGTGGAGAAAAGCCACAGCTCAAGAAGGATCCAATGATGATGAGGGAAGGCTGAAGTTCCACAAGGCTTTCTCAATGGTGTGTGGGGTGTTACAGTGTAGGGCACACCAAGGTTACTGCTACCAGTGGGACAGGCAGCAGCAGTTCATCAGAGCTACACTGATGGTGATGAGAGAGATGGTCACAGCTCATCTTAACTCTGGCAACGGTGGGTAAAGGATGTGGGAGAGGGCTCACCAGGTCCCTGAACCTGTACTGGGATCAACTGAACTCTATGACTTTGGGAGAAGTGACTACAACTCAGCCAAGCTCCAGCAAATGTGACAAAGTGTGTGGCAGGGCTCACCAGAGTGTCTTATCTGTCCTGGGACTGCCTGCCTTATACAACAGTGAGAAAAACAGCCACTGTTCAGCTCCCCAAATGATTATTTTGCATTTGAAGAGAAGCTCTATAATTGTAATCAACATGGGAAAAACCTAAAGCAATTTTCAGTTCTTTCAGATGCATGAAATGAGGACTGGAGAGAAACCCTATCAATATAAGCAATGTAGAAAAATCCACTGTGATTTTTGTGAACAAACTCACCCTGGAGAGAAGACTTTTTTGAGAATACATTTTTAGGTAAGAAAAATATGAAAGCCTCCAGCATACCCAGTGGTATTCAAATCATGAAAGAAATCATAGTGAGGGTAAATTCATATTTATGCAAACAATATTGGAAAATTTTTATTTCTTCATAACATATTCAAATGCACAAAAGAAAACATGGTAGAGACAAGGCCTACATAGCTGAGGAATATATGAAAGCATTAAATCATAGTGATTCCTTTCATGGACATAAAAGAATTCACATTGGGTTGAAACTATGTATGCAAGCAATGTGATAAAATACTTACTACACATAGTTACTGTAAAATACATAAAAGTCACACTTGGGGAAAATTATGTATGTCAGCCATGTGGTAAAGCATTAATTACACAGAGATCTTATGAAACACATGAAAGTAATCATGTTGTTGAAAAACCTATGTATTTAAGCAATGAAGAAAAGAATTTACTGATAAGTCCACATATCATAGACATAAAAGATCACACATTGGTGATAAACCTTATGTATATAAGCAATGTGGGAAAACATTCAGCACACACAGTCCCTGTCAAATACATGAAAGTATTTACACTTGGGTGAACCCATGACCCTGACTAAGGCACACATCATGGACAGGCGGAACTATAAGTGTGGAAATCACCCTTGCAGCTTTAGCAATATGGGCCAACAGGTGTTCTCTAACATTTCTTTTTGTTTTATTCTACTCACCCTCTTCCTGTCTTTCATCAGCTATCTCACTTGACTTTATGATACTTTCATGCAACTAAACATTGTCGCATTTCTTTCTGATTCACTTCAAAACTCCTAGACCTTCTCTTCCAATCCATCCTTCCTGTGTTCTAAAATGCACCCCAACATTGCTCCTACTATATTGAACCTCATTCATCTCTCTCCATCCTACTCCCATACTCTTGAACCCACCCCCACAACAGGGTAAAAATCACTCTACTAAGAGGAATTTCATTGCATACAAGTTGGATTACATTATACTTCTGTAGACTTTTCTCCTATGGTTATAGATATCAAGTTAATAGTTACTAGAGTTTTTCATTAGTCATATTGTTCTTGAGTCCATTGTTATTACCAAACAAACTACTTTCACCAGGATGTCATACATGCTATAGCCAGATTTCCTCTCTGTGATAACACTACAATTGTAGGGATCATATCCATGACCATAGTCCAGTACCAAAGAAATGGGCCCTAATTCAAATAGAGAGAAACTCCCCAGTCAATTGGTAAGGTAAGTTCTTGGGATAGACATAAAAAAAGAACCAACCACACTTAGAAGACATTTGACAAATGAACACCTCCTAATAAAACCCCAAAACCAGTGATAAGGCTAATATCTATGTATCTATGTTTCTCTCTTTTTCTCTCTATCTACCTATATATAGATATATACACACACAAGATAGTAATGTGCAATATAACAACCACTATTGAATACCTATCATCTTTTTTTAAACTGTGCATCATTTTTAATGTCATATATATTATGTTTCTACTCTCTTTAGAATAAATAAATATAGATAGATGATAGATAGATAGATAGATAGATAGATAGATAGATAGAATTGCATGAAAGTAGCAAGGAGACTATTATTGGACAAGAATAAAGGGATAAGGGGGGAAAAGATATAAGGAAAGGCAATGGCAGGATATATGTGATCAAACTACATTATGTGAAAAATATGAAATATTTATGAAAATATCAGATTGAAATCCAAAATTTTATTTTAAAAAGTAAAGGCACTAAGAGGGAGAGAAAACAAGAATTAAGGTGTGTGATGGCCACGTACCAACTCCCCATGAGGAATGTAATCATTATCTACTGCAGACATGTACTAATGAAAACAAAAGATTTTAAATACACATTAATAAATAATACATGAAAGGACGAACAGATTAAATCACAAATAAATAAATCAGAAAGCAACAAAAGCAAATATGTAACCCAGATTTCAAAAACTAAAGCAGTATTTTGAGAAACTTTGCCAATAAATCTCAATATTCATACAAAGTGCAAAAATCCTCAGAGTAATATAACTTACCAAAATTATATCAAGAAGAAACAGATTACTTAATTTATTATACACTGAGGAAGGAATTTAAACCCATGTTTTAAATTTTTCCATTGATGAACTTGTCACTTTAAATGATATTGTAAGCAAATATATTAGAACTTTCAAAAAACAGATAAATCCAGTTTTAACAATCTCTTCCAGAGGATAGAAAATAGGAGTTGCATGAGTTAGGATGATGATAGTGTTGTATTAAAGAATCAGTATTACTTTTATGGCCTACAGAAGATAGAGGTTTACTTTTCTGTTACATAAAAATGCAAGGTTAGTGTTCCCAATCAGAAAGTGGTTATCATTTGGGGCACAGGTTCCTTCGCTCTTATTTATGCCGTGTCTAGGAGTGGGGGTTTTTTGGTTAGCTGGTTAGTTAATGGGTATTCTAGTTTGTGATTTTTTATATTTTAGTTTATCTGATTTCAACTACACTGCCATCATATTCACAACCTGGATCACTGGAAGAAGAGAGGAGAGTAGGTAGCGGGTGAGTGGCCCAATGTTTTAAATTTCAGGATTGGAAGATGTAGTGTGTCGCTTCTATACACATCTATTAGTACAAGCTTAGTAGGTACCAAGCACTCAACTTCCAAGGAGTCTGGTAGGAAAACACAACTTTACACACACAGGTATGTTTGAACAGGTAGTAATTCACTTTTTTGAGTCAGCACATAAGGTAGGGTGACCTCCAACCCCCGCTAGGCAGGTTGTAAAAGTAAATCCTGTGTCTGGATAATGATTTCTCTCTTTCAATACAACAGTCTTTCATACTCCAAGATTCAGGGATCTGTAAAATAGGTATAGCAGAAAACAAAGTGAAGGGTGGAAAATTAGCAGAAGAGAAAAATGAGTATAAGACAAGAAGACTGAAGGTGCCAAAACAGTTATTCACTTCAGAATTTGCCTATGCAGGGCTGGGGAGATCATTCAACAGCTAAGCACCTGCTTAGACAAGTGCAGGGACTTCAGCACCACACTGAGCCAGCCACCTGGACCAGCTGTGGTGGTGCACACCTGTAATTCCAACATGGGGGAGCATAGTGAGACCCTGAACCAAATACACTAAATAAATAAGTAAATTTGCCTATGCCTGGAACTGGCACAGTACCACATGCTGGTTGTGTGATCACCAACCAAGGAACAGACAGTGGTTTAGTCCCCAGTTGCCTAAAGACTACAGTGAGAAAATTCATCAGCAATATTCTACCTTTATATTTTACTTATGACTGCCAGCATTTCATCCTTGAATCAGTTCACTAGGTAATAAATGAAGAGGACTCAAATTTTACCTGCCATCTATGATATTAGGTGTTTATACCTTATCATCACCTTTTCACAGCTAAGGAAAATTAGAATTAAAAACATTAAACTAGAGTCCCAGCCCAGGCACAGTGTGGGCTGGACCCTCTCCCACCCCCTCGGGCCGCCCCCCCACCACTCCGCCGTACCTCTCCCACCCCTCCCACCCAGTAGGAATTTCTGCCGACTTCCTGGAACCCCCAGACCCAATCCTAGCCCAGGTCCGGTGAGTGTGTGGAGAGCTTCCTGCTAACCTGCGCCGGCGGGACCAGTTCCAGCCCAGGCGCAGCGTGAGCCGGACCCTCTCCCACCCCCTCGGGCTGCCCCCCACCACTCCGCCGTACCTCCCCCACCCCTCCCGCCCAGTAGGAATTTCTGCCGAGTTCCAGGAACACC
>NW_004524612.1:2488300-2489402 GCF_000260255.1 Octodon degus | reverse complement strand
GCTAAGCTTGTTCTAAGTAGGTGCTTTAGACCACTGAGCCATCTCTCCAGCCCAGAAATTTTAAATCTTTAAATTTATATTGCCTAACTCTTTCTACTTTGAGATTTCTAATTATGTGAATATAAGTTTCTTGATTTTGGCACAGAATGAACTGTTAGATGACTGATCTGTAAATTCTTCATTTTTATTTTGGACAATTTTTATTCTTATATTCATTTAAGCTTATAAATAATTTATTTACAATGTGCAAGCTATTATTAATCTCATGCTATGTATTCATTTCATAAATGTTTCTCTAAAATTCACTCTATATACATCTTATATCTTTCATATTTCAATATTTGTCTACAAATTTTAATATCCTATATAATTATTAATTCTCAATAAAGTTAATGAGAAAAGAATTTTAAAAATTCCAGGAAATTGTTTGAATTTTTGTTGTATTGTAATATTGTTCAGTTTCTTCTTAAATTTCATTTGTGATCTATTGGTTGCTGAGGAGTGTGTTATTTAATTTCCATGTGTTTAGGGAGTTTTCACAGATTGTTTTGTCATTAATTTCCAGTTTCAAGGCACTATGATCAGATAATATGCTTGGGATAGTTTTAATTCTCCTGCATTTACTTAAGCATGTTCTATGGACTAGAATATAGTGTATCTTACAGAACATTCCATGTTCAGCTGAAAAGAATGAGTGTTCAGATGTTGTTCAGTAGAACAGTCTATCATTGTCTGTTAAGTCCATTTGTGCAAAGGTTTAATTCAGTTCTGCTACCTCTTTATTAATTCTTTGTCTAGTTGACCTATCTATCTGAGATAATGGGGTATTCAGGTCTCCCATTAAAATTGTGTTATTGACTATTTGATTTTTCATGTCCTTTAAAATTTTTCTTATATAGTTGGGTTCTCTGTATTTCATGCATACATATTTACATTTGTTATATCTTCCTCTTGAATTTTCCCCTGACCAGTATGTACTGACTTGCTTTACATCATTTCATCATTCTTGCTTTTCTCCTTCATCTTGTCATTTTCTACTTAGGAAAGAACTGAGACCCAGTCCTAGCCCCGGTCCGGAGAGTGTGTGGAGAGCTTCCTGCTA
>NW_004524612.1:2480063-2480649 GCF_000260255.1 Octodon degus | reverse complement strand
GTCTATCTCAAGGCACTGTTCAAATATCCCTTCCTCTGTCACTCCATCATTTATCTTGTTTGTCTTTTCTGCATGAGAGCTGTAGGATACAAATAATGGTTTAATTGGACCTTTCCACTAGCATGCAAACTTCACAATAGCAGAAACTTTGTGTGCTTGTTTGTACTACAGATATGTTAGTGACACCCAGAAGAGTATCTGGAACAAAGCCATCAGTCAGTAACTTGCAATAATTAAGTAGTGGAAACATCCTAGATGCCTATCACAGAGGAATGAATATAGAAGATGCGGTGTTTATGTACAATGAAATAATTGCTCTGCCCTACATAAGGATAAATTTGAGATATTTTAAGCAAATTGACGCAACATGAGGCCATGCTTTTAAATTGTTTTCCTTGTTTCAATTAAATTAATTTCTGCTCTAATCTTTATGATTTCCTCCCATCTTTGGGCTCTGGGTTTGGTTTGTGCTTCCTTTTCTCGTTGTTGAGGGTGCAGCATTAGGGTGTTTATTTGTTCCCTTTCTGTTTTCCTAATGTGTGAGTTCACAGCTATGAATTTCCCTCTGAGAACTGCTTTCATCATA
>NW_004524612.1:2464127-2478473 GCF_000260255.1 Octodon degus | reverse complement strand
CATCTGCTATGAGTTCTGAGAGTTCTTTTTTTATTTCAGAAAAGAATTGCGCTCTGATTTCCTCTATATCTTTCTGCTGTTGCTTATTTACTATCGACACTATTAATTCATGCATTTGAACCGAGCTAGTGTCCTCCGCAGTTTTTCTGGGTGGGCACTGGGTTTCTTCCATATGTTTCTGCGTTTGCTTCTTTAGTGCAGATGTTATTAATTCAGGGATTTCTTTTTTTATTTCCAATCTGAGGTCTTCTATATCTTTCTGCAGCTGTTTCTTTTTTTCAGAAGCAGTTGATTCATTGCTTTCAGCTGTGTGATTTCCAATTTGTTCTGTGATAGTGTCCTCTGTACTTATTATGGGTGGGCTTGGGTTCTGAGGTTGCATTTTATTCCTTCTTGTCATTTTGTGTAGCACTGTCTTCTGACCTTTGTTGTAGAGCTTTGCTGTAGTTACAACCTTTGCATGTACTGAAGTTCAGGTGGAGCTCTACAAAGTTTGGACTTATCCAGCTGCGTCTGGCTTGGATATCCAGCTGCTGTGCTCAGCTCCTTCCTGCTGCTGCCCTTGAGGGTGAACCTCTTGTGCCCCTGTGGCAAGATGTTCTGCTCCTGGACTAGCTGGGTGGATCTATCCTCTACACTCTCTGCAGGGATTGCAGCTGCAGGGTTCCACCCCAGATGTGTTTGCCAGGCCTGAACTGTGCCTGGAGGAGGCAAGGTGAAGTAGGGAGAAGAGGAAGCTCTCCCACACACTCACTGGACCTGGGCTAGGACTGGGTCTGGGGTTCCCGGAACGCAGCAGAAATTCCTACTCGGCGGGCGGGGTGGGGGGTGTACTGCGGAGTGATGTGGGGCGGCCCAAGATGGTGGGAGAGGGTCCGCCCCACGCTGCTCCTGGGCTGGGACTGGAGGCCATGCTTTTAAATAAATCAGATGCACATGCATAAATGTCACACTGTTTCTTTTGTGTAGGATACTGAAAGTATAAATAAAAATCTAAATGAATGATAAAAGTTGTGGAAGAGGAAACAATGTTGAAATGGTAAGTGAAACAAGGTAGGGGAGGGAAATGGGAAGGAAGGGAAAAAAATAGGAGAATGAAAGGAAAAAATATGGAAGCAAACCTTTTGTAAAAAGAAGAGGGGAGGAAGGGTTAAATGGAGGGAAGAGGAATGGGAAAAAACTATCAAGATACATTATTTACAGGTAAAATTCTCTAAGATGAATGTGATCATTGTGTATATCAAAAGTATACTAATAAGTATTTTTTAAAGAAATTTAAAGGTGAATTTAATACATCCTTTGACTCACATGTATTTTTCAGACAATATTTTTAACTGTTGATTTAATGAGGCCAAGATTGCTGATTGCTGATAACACAGAAATTTAAAACAAAGGCTACATTCCAGCCCCACTGGTGTCTCTTAAATGTAACCTGCAGGCAAGTGCTCACAAGGCTATGGAATAAAAAAGAGTGGGCAGATTTCAAAAAAGTACCATTTAGAGCATAATACTGAGTTCCACAAACAAATACCTTACCTTTGTACTATAAATTTTACTTGACCATAATAGCTAGCTGTGTATCTCAGTTCCATTGTCTGGAGGACAAAGGAAGCAGTCTTTGTATGTACCTACTTGTTACAATGAAAAGCAAGGTGTGTGCATGTGTGGGAAAGTGTCAAACCAGTATTATCACCAACTTGGTGCTCCATCCAACAGGTTTGGAGTATGTTTACCCAAGCATCACAGAGGGTATAATATACCCACAGCACTCTAGGATTTTTGGTTTGTTTTTTGGTTTTGGGTTTTGGGTATTTTGTTTTGTTTTGTTTTGTTTTGTTTTGTTTTGTTTTGTTTTGTTTTTTGGCAATACTGGGGATTGAACTCAGGACCTTGCACTTGCCAGGCAAGTGCTTATTCTACTGGGCTATCTCCCTGGCCCTTGGATTTTTTTTAAGTTTTCTTTTGATTTTTCTGGTAAAAGTAGCCCAACTCAAAATATGGCATATGAA
The DNA here is from genome assembly GCF_000260255.1 of Octodon degus. Taxonomy (NCBI): domain Eukaryota; kingdom Metazoa; phylum Chordata; class Mammalia; order Rodentia; family Octodontidae; genus Octodon; species Octodon degus. Next base: position 2,476,464 of record NW_004524612.1, on the reverse strand, counting down.
AAAACAGACTTTTAAGTTTTGAAGAACAATAAAAGTGAATTATCCAAGTACTTAGTAGCATGTATTCATAACACAAGAGTGGTGTGGGTGGCTGATGATGGTGACGACAACTTTGACATTGGCCATGTGAGCCAAAATTCTTGTGACAGTTAAATGGAGCAAGAATAGACTGACACTGATACAGGGAATGTAGACCTCCTTGATTCAGATGATAAAGAAAAGAGCAAGGTGAACAAATAATAAATGCTACAAAATGTTGTGAAATACACTTAGGCTAAGATACAAGTAAAACATGCTGCATTCGCTAATAGCCATATTCAAAAATGTATTTATTATGACATCTCACTAGCTGAACTGAAAGCATTCATGGTGCTGCTGTACTTTGTGAGTATTTCCCATGATATTCACAGGAATGCAAGAGATTTAGGGAAGAGAAATGGATCAAAATATGGCATAAAAATGTATACCCTTGTAGATGCAAAAACTTATTATGCTTTCAATTTAGAAAGATATCTTGGAACTGAGTCATCAGGTCCTTATCCATATAGTAATAAACGAAATGATGTTGTGAACAGACTTGTTGCCCCCACTTCCTAAACTACTTAGAATGTGATATCCAACAACTAGTTTACCATTTTCAAACTGATGTTACATTTGTTAAAAGAGTACAAGTTGATCAGCACAGGGACTGTATACAGGAAGAAAGCAGAAATTCCAAATGAAATGTTGCAATTTCAAAACAGTGAACTGTAAAGTAAAATCTTTGGGTTACAGAAAGATAATGTTGTCTTCATCTGTTACACCCTGTCAAAACTGACTCCATTTTGTTGCCCTTCTAACCTTGCCGAGTTCCTGTCCTGTATGCGCCTACCCCTCCCAACTCCTCACCCCTGTGACCCAAGTTTTATGACATCTATACCCCAAACTTTATCTCAATGAACTCCGTGAGACTGCCAACTCAGCACCCCCACCCAACAGGACCACCCCATGAACTAGTGACCCACTGTACTCCATGATTGTTGACCTCAGCACCCCACCCAATGGGACCACCCAATGAACTAATGACCCTACCACTTCTTCCTCTCCACCCCTTCCCTGTTTTTGCGGGTTTTCAAGCTTCAATACTGATCCTTGTCAATTCTGGGTGCGCCTCTTTGCACTTTGCATAGAGACTGCCGCTGGGTACCAGCTAAAATAAAGCGCTTCTTTAATTTTTGGACTTGCCTCGTTGTCATTTGACTTTTGAGCTACATCATCTATGGTAAAGTAAAACAAAGTGGGCTACAGGTATAAACATTGCACCATGTTGGAAATATTGACATGGAAACCTCAATAAAATGAAAGCCTGAGATGGAAACTGTCTATAATGAAACCAGAGATGGAGTAGGTTTTTTTTTGTTTTGTTTTGGTTTGGTTTGGTTTGGTTTGGTTTTTGGTTTTTTGGGGGGTTTTTTTGTTTGTCTGTTTTTGTTTTTTTGGTTTGGTTTTTTTTTTTTTTTTGTTTTTTGGTTTTTGGTTTTTGGGGTTTTTTTGGTGGAACTGGGGATTGAACTCAGGCCCCTGAACTTGCCAGGCAAGCGCTTATTCTACTGAGCTATTTCACTGGCCCCTGGAGTAGATATCATTGATGAATTATACAGCAACTCAATTTATAGGGCGGTGGCCTATGATTGTGCTTTACATGATCCTACACATGTGTGGCACAAATAGTTTGATAGTTCACAAAGAAAATAACAAGAGTAAAATATCACAGAGATATTTTCATAGAGAATTGAGACTAGAATTCAGAAGAGGGAGACAAAAATGTTTCTTCCCAGGGAACTACACAAAAATTGTGGACCACACTGGTGAGTTGACAGGAGAACAAGCAGATGTAGCATCCCAACGGGTGACCACCACAACAGGGAAACCAAAAAATGATGTCAGCTGTGCCCTACAAGAATGGACAGGAAAAATCAAATACATGTGCTATTAGTGTAAGTGATACTCATGTACGGAGCTTGCAGTTGTCATGTGTGAACACTGCCTGGAGTGTGACACTTGAGGCAAAGATTATTTTTCTTATAGAATTCTGTTAGTATTTTCATCATAGTTCATATGGGTTTTTATTTCTGATGTTATCTGTTAGGTTTTGCAGGCTGATGTGCAAATGTTAATGTCTATTCTGAGCTCTCATTACACATTTGATATTTTTTAATATTTTATTTATTTATTTACTTGGTACAAGGTCTTGCTATGCAGCTTGGATCCTCCTGTCTCAGCCTCCCCAGAACTGGGATTACAGGCATGTGACACCACATCCAGTTTTGGTGGCTGGCACAATGCACAGCCACCTGGGTCCTTGCCCTTGCCAGGCAAGAACTTAGGCCATTGAGCTATTTATATTTTATATTTTACTTTATTGATATTTTAGTTATCTGCTGGATGCACACTATACAAGATGGTAGGAATTTCCCAAGAAAACAGAAAGATAAAAGAAGTGACAAGAACAGCCTTTCGGGAGGGCCAGATAGCTCAGCAGACTAAAGCACACGCTTATGCAGAGTGCAGTGGCCCAGGTTAAATCCCAGGCATGCCATGGCCACCCCACCCCCAGGGCATGCTGAGAGCCAGTTGAGACTGGGTGTGATGGTGCACACCTATAATCCCAGTGCTTGGGAGGCTGAGAACAGGAGGATAACTAGGAGTCTGATCTATGTAGTGAGAACCTGTGCTGTAGACCCTGTACTAAACACATTAAAAAAAAAAACAGCCTTTCACATGGGAAAAGAAAGCAAATTACATACGCTGTCAGGCAAGAGAGATATGTGGACAGAAAATGCAGTTGTCATGTATGAAGACTGTCTTACATGTGGCAGTTAAAGTAAAGATTATTTCTGTGGTAGATTTGTGTTTACATTATAACTTACAAAAGTTTTTATTTCTGATGCGTTATCTCTTAGGTTTTGTTGGCAAGTACAGTTGATGTGAAAATGTTGATATTTACTGTACACATACAATACATGCTAAGAACTTAATACTTTATTTTATTGGTGCTTTATGTTCCTATTATATAAACACTGCATAATTTAACAAGAGCCTCCTGACAAAACAGCAAGACCAGTGAGATATCAAATATGTCCTACCAAAAGGCCAGGAAAGCGAGATGCAAGTACTGTCAGTACACGTGATACATGTGTATGGAAGCTGCTCTTTTCATGCGTGAAGAACATCATAGCTGTGATAACTGAAGCAAAGATTGTTTTTGTTGTAGAGTACTTGTAGTTCATATAGGAACTTAAAGGGATTTTCCCTGACGTTAATATTGGAGTTTTCACAGTAGCTCATATTGGAATTTATTTGTTATTCTTTTGTAGACTTTGTACATCAAAATCCAGTCATGTTAAAAATTTTGATGCCCTCTTTTTTTTTTTTTTCTTTGCAGAACCGGGGATTGAACTCAGGCCCTTGTGCTTGCCATGGAAGCTCTTATGCTACTGAGCCATCTCCCTGGCTCTTGATGCCGTTTTATAAAAATTTAATAAATTTTAAAAATTCAATAATTTATTTTTGTGATTTTTTCATTCATTATTTGATATAAAACTGATAAAATTAAAATTAATAATTCAACAATAAAAATATTCTAAAGAATAAATGTAGGTCTGACATACTCACATTTATGTGGCTTTAGCACAAAATAAATGTCCTGCATAGTAAATACAAAAGCACAACAGGGAAAAGGATTCACAGAATATGTGCGGCATGATTAATTGAATAACAAAACATCAGATATGGGCTACTTGAAGTTTACTTTTTAAATTATATATATATTTTTTTTTTAATTTTTTTTTTTTCCCCAACCACTCTCATCTTGGAAAATCTACTCTGTCCATTGCCATTTTTCCAGGTCAATCCAAAAAAATTTATCTCCTTACAATTCAAACCTTATCTTCTTCTTTCTATTTTAAAGAGAAAAAATAATGATAACAAGAACAAATACCAGAAAAACAACATAAAACAATACAAATGGTACAGAATTTCAAAACAAGAACAGACAATGGTTTTTATTTTATGTATTTCTATCATCAAATTTGTTGCTCAGATTACCAGATATAGGTATGCAAGACAGACAAAACAATTAAACATTAACTTTTCCTTTCAATAAACCTTAATTGTTTTCCTTGTCCTTTTTATTTTTTAATTTATTTTTTTAAGGGCCTACCAAATAGCTCAGTGGATTAAAATACCTGCAAGTAGGCACAGGGGCTGGGAGTTCAATCCCAGGGGCCCTGCTGCACTGGCCCTGCCCCTGGGGCACATTGAGACTAGGCATGGTGGTACATGCCTGTAATCCCAGCTCTTGGGAGGCTGAAAACAGGTGGATCACTATGAGTCTGATCCAGTAGTGAGACCCTGAACACCCTGCAGACCCTTCCCAAAAATAAAATTTTTTTCTTTTATTGTAATTTTTTGGATGTATTTAGTCCAGGGTCTTGTAATGACCCTCCTGTTTTCAGCACCCCCAGAACTGAGGTTACAGGCGTTCCTCACTATACCCAGTCTTGGTGGCCAGTTCAGCATGCCCCAGGGGCGTGGCTGGTGCAGCATGTGGTACCAGGGATCAAACTGCAGTCCCTGGGCTTGCCTAAGCAGGTACTTTAGTCTGCTGAGCTATCTCACTGGCCCCTTATTTTTTAATTTATTTTAAAGAAAGTATAATAATAATTGATATGACATTAGACATGGTACACATTTAAAAAAACAAGATGAGCAACAGTGGATGTTATATTGCACATTGCTGTCCTCAATACAGTTGCTCAGACTACAGATACTAGCACCTAGAGTTAGTCCAAGTAAAACTTCTAAACATTAGCTGCTATTTTCAAAACTCTGATAGAAGTTAGTAGTACAATCATCTTAGCTATCCTGTGTATGTACATACATACATACATGATTCTTTTCTCTTTCCTCTTTGTCTTATCGTTTCTCCTTTCCTTCATCCCAAGTGCTTATTCCTTATGTTCAGTTTCTTTCTTCTACAATGATGTATGTGTACCCATGTTTATAGCAGAACAATTTGTCATTGCTAAATCTTGGAAACAACCCAAATGTCCTTCACCTGAAGACTGGATTAAAAAAGATTTGCTTTTTGTGCAATGGAACATTATTCAACTATAAATAAAGATAAACCTGATGCTTTTATAGGCAAACCTTATCTTCTTTTTTAATTTAATTTTATTTTATTTTGAAGAGTTAAAACAGAAGCAAAATCAAATAGGAAAAAAGACAGAAACAGGGTAACATACAACAATATATGCTATAGATTTTCAAACTAGAAATAGATAATTAATAACAGTTGTTATATTGTCCATTTTTATAATCAAATCTGTTGCTCAGATTAACATACAATTATGCAAGATTTGGGAAATAATTGAATATTGACACTTTTAAGAATTCTAAATTTTTCTTGGTTTTTGTCTTAATTTATTTTAAAGAAAGTATAATACTTGATAATTAGAAAATGTACACATTTAGAAGACCAAGATGAGAGGTAGTCAGCCATGGGTTCTGTATTACACACTGCCGTCCTCATGTAGTTGCTCAGATCGCAGTAAAACCTTGCCTTCTTACACACTGTATTTAGATATAAGTGCCTTACCAGATGCATGGTTTTCAAATATATCCTTTGTTGCATATATTGTCTCTTCATTTACTTCATTGTTTCCTTTATAGTGCAGAAACGTTTATTTTCTTGCTCATCTTTTAATTTTAGTTTAATATTAGTATTACAGCAATTGAATAGGTTTAGTCAATTGAAAGCAGTATGCTTTTTACAAATAGTGAAATGCCATGTAAGAAACCATAACCATATTCAAAAGAATGGTTTAACTTCACTTTTTCTTAAAAAGTTATAAAGGGAAACAAACAAAAAATGAGTATCAGTAAGAACGAGGTGGGGTCAGGGAGATAGCTCAGTGGTCTAAGCACCCGCTTGGCAAGTGCAAGGAACATTATTCAACTATAAATAAAGATAAACCTGATGCTTTTATAGGCAAACCTTATCTTCTTTTTTAATTTAATTTTATTTTATTTTGAAGAGTTAAAACAGAAGCAAAACTCTGATAGAAGTTAGTAGGACAATCATCTTAGCTATTCTGTGTATGTACATACATACATACATGATTCTTTTCTCTTTCCTCTCAGATTCAAACCCTGGTACCACAGGATGTGCTGGCCCCATGCAGTGCTGGTCACCGAAACCAGGCATGGTGTTGCACACCTGTAATCTCAGTGCTTGGAGGCTGAGACAGGAGGATCACTGCAAGTCCAAGTTGCATAGTGAGACCCTGCACCAAATAAATAAAAGATTAAAAAGAAGAAGAACAAGGAAAGAAAAAGAAATACATCCATACCTGTAAGCGACAAAGTGACATATTGAACTTTGGCTTAAACGAAATATTTCTTATAGCGCTTCTCTTATTATCTTTATTAATTTAAATTTTTATAACTTTGTACTCTTTTATAATCTAAATATCATTGTTGTTTCATCTTTAAATGCGGCTAACAACATGACCACAAAATAAGCATCACTATTTGTACATGTGTATAAATTGTAAAAGTAATAGTTATTGTAAAAAATGTGGAAAGTACAGAAAAAGTTGAAGAAACCACCAAAAAAGACCCTCTAATCCCACCACTTAGAGATAGGCTTAAAAAGAAAACATATGAGTATATTTTTATATACATGATATTTTAATTTAGATCATGATAAATATATAGTTTTGTGTCTGGCTTTTTTCATTTAGATAATAACCAGCATACAAACAGCATTGTGGTGAGTGGGGGAGGTGGTGCTTATGTTTCTGTACTAATATACCATAAAATATTTAGCCATTCTTGCTGTTGTTCTTAGAGGTTTTCCTAGCTGCTTCCATTTTTTACTATTATAAACAATTATGATAAACATATTTGTACATTCAACTTTTTATGTATTTCACAAAATATCCTTTTAATAGACTCCCAGAAGTGGAATTACAGGGTTAAAGCATATGAGCATTTTAAAGATTCTTGATATGTGTTACCAATTACTTTCCAAAAAGATTATACTGTTATACTTCTGCCAGTAGTGTATGAGAATACCTGCATTACTGCACTCTCGAGCCCTGAGTGTTCTCATTTAAAAATATGTACTAATTGAATAAGCAGTAAGCAATACCTTGCTTTAATTTTCATGTCTGAACATTAGATTTTCTCAAATGCTCAATGGCCATTGGAGATATGTAGATAGATATAGATATATAGATATAGATAGATATAGATAGAGATAGAGATAGAGATAGAGATAGAGATAGAGATAGAGATAGAGATGATAGAGATAGAGATATAGACATAGATATTTGTTCCTGTCTTTGGTTGTTGTAACTGTTACCTATTGGAACTTAATATTTTCCTCATTGATTTGTTTTAATTCTCTATACTTATAGTATTAGCTTGTATCTGGCATGTTTACCATAAACATTAGCACAGAATTTAAAACATAGAACTCAAGAAGTTAAGCAAAGTTGCTACCATTTCCATTAGCAAAATGAAGTGTTATCTTCACATGAGATTTTCCTTTTTAAAATAATTCAAAATCAGGAAACAAAAGATGGGGGGAAGAGCCAGGGATGCTGACACATGCCTGCAATCCAGCCCTTTGGAAGGCTGATGCAGGAGAGTCACAAATTGTAGCCTACTCTGGGCAACAAGTTGACTTAGTGAAAACTAGTCTCAAAATGAAAATAAAAAGTGTTGGTAATGTAGTTCAGTGTAAGGGCTATTGGTTCAATCACCAGGACTGGAAAAGGGAATACAGCACAAGGAATTATAGTATTATATTCTAGCTAATAATCTGGTTGAACACTCTGTATAGATCTACTAAGTCCATATCTTCATGAGTTTGGTTTATTGCTGTTATTTCTTTGCTAATTTTTTTTGCATAGTTGATCTATCTCTTTGTGAAAGTGGAGTGTTAAATTCCCCCTTATAATTGTGCTATTGCTCATTTGATTTTTCATGTCTGTTAAATTTTATCTTATATACTTGGGAGCTGTTATTTGGGTGTATATATTTATGATTATTATCTCTTCTTCTTGAACTTTACCTTTAACAAGTATGTAGTGACCTTCTTTATCTCTTTCGGTCATTCTTGGTTTTAAGTTCAACTGTGTGTTAACAGAATAACTACCTCTGCTTTTTGTTCTGGGTTCCTGCCACATGAAGCACTGTTTTCCATACTTTGACTTTCAATCTATGAGTTTCATTTTGAGTTAAATGTATTTTTTCCATACTGTAGGATTTTGTTTGTTGATCCACTCTGCCAGTTTACTTCTTTTGATTGGTGAATTGAGTCCATTTACATTGATGGTTATAACCGACATCTATTGACTTACCTTTGTCATAATTTTCCTGCTGTATGCACCCTATTTTTCCCCTATATTTAATTTCTTGCTCTTATTGGTGGCTGCTTTCCATTGCTGTTCTTGAAGTCCTGGTCAGTTCTGTCTCACTCAAGACTATCTGGCAGGGTACAACCCACTTGGGCTCCTCTCCTGTCCTTCTCTCAGACAGGCACTTTCTTTCCCTCAATAAATATATTCTGCTCATTAAAAAAGGCTGTCAGTATTCTTTATAGGGTTGGTTCGGTAGCCATGAATTTATTCATTTGTTCTTTATCATGGGAGTATCTTATCTCTCCATTAATTTTTGTTTGGTACTGGGGAATCTCTCCATTAAATTTGATAGATAGTTTTTTAGGGTATGTGAGTGTGGGCTGGGAGTTGTTCTCTTTCAGGACCTGAAATACTTCACCCCAAGCTCATCTTGACTTGATGGTTTGTGTTGAGAAATCTGCCAAGATTCTGATGGGCTTTCCATTATAGGTGATCTGTTTGTTTTCTCTAACAGATTTTAAGGTTCTGTTCTTTTGCTCAATTTCTGCAATATTGTTTATTACATGCCTGGATATAGATTTGTTTTTCTTATGTCTAATTGGAGTTCTATACACCTTCACCTAACTGTATATCAATTTTTCCCCATGCTTGGGAAATTTTCTGCTACTACTTCTGCAAATAATCTGTTCGTGTCATTTGTGATGACCCCTGCTGCTTCATGGACATCTACCAATCTTATATTGTTTTCCTTTGCCTCATCTTGCAGCTGTTGCATTGTTATTTCCTGGTTGTTTGTTAGTTTTAAGAGATTTTTCCTTTTGTGTTCACTAGCTACAGGGCTATCTTCAAGTTCTCAAATTCTATCTTCAATTCTAGCTTTTGTTAAAGTGATTTTTCTAGATTTCAATAGAATTCTTAATTTCCTGGATATCTGTTTGGATCTGTTTCATGCATTATAGTTCTTTCTTATATTATTCATTTGATGTTTCCATCATGTTTTATTCCTAATTTTTATCTATGTCTTCTTTTGATGTGCTGAGCAATTCTTTCATGATTATTCTCATTTCTTTTTTACCTGAGAGATTAATTATGATGTGATTTTTTTCTATAGCTCTTTATTTCAGTTGCTATCATCTCAGAAATTTCAGGCATATGCCTTCCATGTTCTTCTATGACCTTGTCTCCTGGACTTGTTCAGAGTGGGCTGGAGGTCTGACATTGCCTTTTGCACCTTCATATTAACATTTTTGAATCTTCCAATGTTCGTCTGGGTTCAGCAGTGATGGTGGGGGGGCACAGGGTAGGCTCACCAAGGCTCCCCCTGTCTGGGGTTCAGCATGGCTTCTGCAATGATGGGTTGGGTGCATCTCAGCAAGGCTCCCGTGGGGGGGGGGGGTGGAACAAGTCAAAGAAGTGTTCAAATTTGATTAAATCTCTTTTGTCTTAGTTTTGTTTCTTATGCTTTAGGTCCTATTCAAAATTGTGTTGTTCAGCCCAATGCCATAGAGCTGTTCCCTCATATTTCTTCTAATTGCTTTATATTTTTAGATCTCACATAATGTATTTTTGATTCATGTTGGTAAGTGTTCTGAGATAAAGATCCAATTTTGTTTTTCTGTAAATGAATCCATTTTCCAGACATTATTATCAAAGAGCCTATCCTTTTCCCATTGTATTTTCTTGCATGCTTACATCCAAAATATATTTTTAAATACTCAAAGAACTCAAAAGTAAGAAAATATAAATAACCAGATCTGAAAATGAGAAATGTAGCCAGTTGAATTAATATGTACCTGTAATTCCAGCCCTTTGGGAGGCTGACATAGGAGGATTCACATATTTGAATACATCCTGGACAACTCAGCAATTTAGCCAAATTTTATCAAAAAAAAAAGTGGCTGAAGCTCAGAGAAAAGGCCCTGTGTTCAATCTCTAGTACCACATGAAAAGAAAATCAAGAAAATGAACAAGGGTCCTCAATAGGTCATTTCTGTAAAGAAGGCATACACACAGATACAGATGCCCAGTAAGGAGATGAACAAAGTTCAACATCACTAATCATCAGAAAAATGTAAATTAAAATCAAAACGGTAGGTTATCTTACACATTAGGATAGCTGAATCAAGAGGTTGAGAGAGCAAGTTGTGGAGGTTGAGCAGCAAAGGGAAAATGTATACCTTTCAGTGGGAATGTAAATTAGTATGGAATTTCCTCAGAACAATTAATAGAACTACTATCAACCCCACATTTGAGTATCTATACAGTGTATGTGAAACCTGCATGGTGGCGAGACATCTGCACTCATATCTCCATTGCAATATTCTTTGCAGTCACTCCGTTAGCTTCACATTATTGTAACAAAATACTTGAAAGAATTAACTTGTAAGAAAAAAGACAGATTGATTCGATCCAGAGCGCAGGCCCGGTGTGTGAGTGAGATGACCCAGGGCCTGTTGGATCCTGAGTTCACCCAGAACACAAGCCTGGCATGGAACCCTTCAGCAAAATTCCCTGCAAAGTGGCTAGAGACAAAACCCAGCCAGCTGATTCAGGAGCAGAACATCTTGCCAGAATAGCACAGAAGGTTCAACTCCAAAGGCTGCAGCAGGAAGAAGTGGAGCACAGCAGCCAGACCCAAGCCACACCCACCTGGAGAAGTTTGAACTTTGTAGATCTGGACCTGGTGCTAAGGTAATAACTCTATCTAAGCTCTACACCAAAGATTAGAAGACAGTGGTACACAAAATGACAAAAGGAAGGAACAAAATGCAATCTCAGGCCCTGAGTCCACCCAGAACAAATGCAGAAGACACTAGCACTGAGGAAACTGGAAATCTCTGAAATAATAACTTTGGAAGTAAAGAAACAACTGTAGAAAGTTATAGAGGAAATCAGATCAGAAATAAATTCTGAAGCAAAAAAACAACTGATAACTATAATCAAAGAAGTACTAAGCACTTCTAAAGAAAACACTGATAAAAAAAAATAGAGCACAATATAAAAATGACGGAATTCTTCAATGAACAATATAGGAAAAAAATAGGATGCATGAAGCAGATTCAAAGTGATATACAGGAAATTAAAACATCAATCACCTGCTACCCTGCGCCAGTGGGACCAGTCCCATCCCAGGCACAGCATGGGCCGGACCCTCTCCCACCCATTGGGCCACCCCCCACCACTCCGCAGGACCTCTCCCACCCCGCCCTATGAGTAGGAATTTCTGCCAAATTCCAGGAACGCCCAGAACCAGTCTTAGCCCAGGTCCAGTGAGTGCTTGGAGAGCTTCCTGCTACCTTGCGCTGGCAGGAACTGTCCCAGCCCAGGGGCAGCATGGGCCGGACCCTCTCCCAGCCCCTTGGGCAACCCCGACCACTCCGCAGCACCTCGTCATGCCACCTGCCGAGTAGGAATTTTGTGGTGTGCTGGGAACCCCCGGACCCAGTCTTAGCCCAGGTCCAGTGAGTGTGTGGGAGAACTTCCTCTTCCCACTATTTCACCTTGCCCCCTCCAGGCAAAGCTTGGGCCTGGCATACATGCCAGAGGTGTAACACTGCAGCTGCAATTCCTGCAGAGAGTGTAGAGGATACATCCATGCAGCTAGTCCAGGAGCAGAACATCTTGCCACAGGGGCACAACATATTCACCCTAAAGGACAACAGCGTGAAGGAGCTGAGCACAGCAGCCAGACCTAAGCCAGACACAGCTGGATAAGGCCAAACTTTGTAGAGCTCCACCTGAACTTCACTACATGAAAAGGTTATAACTACAGCAAAGATCTACAACAAAGGTCAGAAGACAGTGCTATACAAAATGATGAGAAGGAACAAAATGCAACCTCAGAACCCAAGCCCATCCTTAACAAGTGCAGAGGACACTAACACAGAACAAATTGGAAATCACACAGCTGAAAGCAATGAATCAAC